>NC_132935.1:113225272-113559200 GCF_034638445.1 Ciconia boyciana
AAAACTACATATTTATTTGAAGTTTATTCTTACAGAAGGACTCACCTGCTGATTTTCTGGGCTTTATGGAGAGTCTTCATTAAAAACATCTTGGGTCATTTTGGTTTGGTCTAGCTGGTGGGAGAAATCTTTTGTTCCTTCTTGAGTGGAGAGTTTGTGTGGAATCTTCTGAAATGTGGGATGTCCCAGGTCTGTGTGGGATGATTCTCTGTAAGTATATTGCTGTATAAAGGGGAAAAATGTTTTTAATTGTTTGTACATTTTTCTCCGATGAAGTGTTGGTATTTGCATAGGTTTAGTCTTTTGATATCATAGGCTGCACATTTTTCTTTAATGATGCAGCAAAACACGTCTCCTTGAGAGCAGACATGCATTTTTGTGGCTTGAAAGAGCAATTGTTTGCTTGACTGAAAAGCGGTGCACAGTGCAGTGTATACACAGTGCAGTTACTACAGGCAGTGGTACAGGATGTCACTGTAGCAATTCTGAGTTCAGCATCATTAATGAGTAGTTAAAACAGTCAAGTTATATACAGTTTCATTATAAACCTTTAATTAGAAGCCAGAAAATGAAAGTTATGTTTGAACTTTTGCTGTGAAATGACTGCAGTTACAAAATATACAATGATTTATGAATCTGCCTTGAACAAATTCTTTCTTAAGCTACTGTAAAGCTTGCTCTGTTAATAATGAGTTTCTGCTAAAAATAAATATATGAATTAATGAAGTATCACTGGATCTGTCTTTGAATATATTTTTCTTCACTGTTGTCTTTTTATAAAGTAGATTAGTATAGATGCCTCGTCATACGTAATTGAACCTGCTGATTTACTCTCTCCTTTCCCTTTTCTCTGGAAATCTCTCTCTAAAACTGTTTTGCTCAGTTGAGGCATTCCATGAGTGAAATCTTAGTTCTTTTTAGAGCGATGAGCACCTAATAAAGTATATCTAGGATGAATCTGTAAGTCAGCTGTATGGAACACTTTCAACAATGTTAACTTCTTGCAATAATTTATATAGAGTTTTAAAGATATTTTGTCACTGAAATTACTTAGATGAGAGAAAAATGTGTTTTCCTCTGTAATGTTTGCTATTTGTGCAGTTTTGAATATCTTCCTTTGACCCTCTCTTTGGGATTTCTAATTGTCCCATGCAACTTTTGTTTCATGATTATTGCAGCTTCTGGTTAAGAATGTAATAGTGATGACACACATGTAGGATTACAGTCTAACTTAATCCCTGATGTCATTCCATGTATTTTCCCTTCTGTGTCCTCCCTATTCTTCCCTCTCTCTCTCTTACCCCTTCCCCTCCCCTTCCCCTTCCCCCCACCCCCCCAATGGAAAAAATAACTTCCAGCTATTAGTTTAACTGGTAGGTTGGTTTACTGATGGAGACTGATTAGTTTAACATAGCATTTTAAGAAGTTCTGACCACCTCCATCCACTTATTTCTCTTCTTCCCATTTTGTTCCCTTCCTTTCCTGTAGTTTCCATCTCCTCAGTTCAGATACCATCACTCAACAATTCATTTGGCACAATTGAACATACATTTTTTTCCCAGCTGTAGTAGATCCTCTTTTGGAGATTCCCAGTGTTGTTACTAACTGCTTGTTGCCCCCCTCCCCACAAAAAGGGTGTTCTACTACTCCTTTTTGACAGGTGGAAAAGCAACTTTGTGTGGCTATACTGTAAAATAAGTGCAAATCTCTTTTGTAATGAAGGGAGCAACTTTTGCTTGTTTCTTTGTTTTGTTTTTCAAAACAGTTATCAGGTGTGCTTACAGGTGCCAGGCCCTTTCAATCCTGTCCTCCCTCACCTTTTGTTAAGAGTTTAATTTCTACTAGAGATACATTTCTGTCATCAGATAAACAGACACTAATATGTATTAAATAAATGTTTTCAATCTCAGGATTTATATGTTTTTTAAAAATTCAAGAGGAAAAGAAGAAAAAAAGATGCATTGCCTTCCTTGGATGACCTTTTACATGTCATCTTCTCTCCACCAATTTTTTAACTCAGAATTATATCTACAAAATATAAGGTCTGGGGAATCATAGCGATCAGACAGTTTCTACTGTAAGTTAAATGTAAAAGTTGCATAAACAGACACTGGGCAGTTTATAATTCAGTTACTAGACTAGTAAAATATATTTTTAGTTACCAGAAAACGAAACAGATAGATAGAGCAAAAGAATGAGTAATCCTATGGCACAGTCAAAAGATCTTTAAAATGATTCAGTACCAGCTCTGTTGAAGCACTTGTCATTATTCAAAGTAATGTTGGTTTTCAGTTACATTCAAAGCAATAAGCAAAGGGTTGCATGACTTAAATGTAAATGGTAGGAAACAATTTAAGACTTTAAGGAGAATATTTGAGATAGTTATAAGGCAGAATGCATACAGACTGTATGCTGAACATAATCACAAAATTATTTAAGTCTTTTGTAGAATTCATTGGAGTACTGAGGGACTATTATCAGGCTTCCTCTGTAAGGTTTTTGCATACATGTGACATTTACCAAGTAGTGGAAAAAAACAAGCATTCAAAATTCCTGGCTGTTTGTTGTGGGGATATGCAGTATTTCGCAGCTGTTCTTGTAGGGGTTAATACAGACTAGAAATGTTCTAGTAGTGCTAGGTTACTGCAGAATCAGTGAGATTTAGTTTTTCCCTTTACCTCATTTACTCTTAATAGTGCAAAAATGTGTAGGGCACAGTAGGAATTATGAATACACAATGCATTTTGATGGGGATTAGCACCCACAAATCTTTTTGGTGCACTCCAACAGTAGAACTGCATGAGGAGTTCTGGTTCAGATCCATTGCATCCTCAGCAGGGAAAGGGTTAGACTGTCTGTTGAATAGCTGTGGGTAGGGCTAACTGAAAAATTTATATTCCAATGTTTTCCCAGAAATTTACATTTCCAAGTAAATGGAATCTTTTGTAGAAAACATCTGTTTGAACACAGATTTGTTAATTGACCAAACAATTGAAAACAGAATGCTCCCCACTTTCTAGATATTTATTTTCACTGGTTTGGTCAGGTTTGGTTTGAGGGGTTTTTTTAAGTCTTTTAGAAATAAGGTAAGCACTAGGATATTATGTTTTATGTTTAGCATGTGTTTATAGGAAGATTTTTGTAATTGCTATTGACTAGTATCCATTTTTATACAGTAAAATTTTAAGCACTGGAGTACTCTGAACAGTGTCCAAAGATCAGCTTGTTAAATAAGGAATAAGGGGAAGATACTGGCAGTATTTCGATCAATCCCATTTAGATGTAGATAAATTATGCAATATATTAACAAGGTTTGTGGACTGAGAGTTTGTGAGAAACCTTTTTATTTTAAAAAAAGTGAAGCTATTCACTTTTCATTCTGAAAAAAATAAATTTTAAAATTAAAGTTTTACTTTAAAATTTGAAGGTTTTTATATTATACATAGCAGTATATTTCATTTTCATATAGAGATTTTCATTGTAAAAACAACTAGAGATCCAAGTATCATCGTCCTTACAGACTTGATAGATGTACTTCTAAATGTCTTTGTTATTTGATATATATAGAAATACTGACAATTTCCTATGCTAAATATCATTCTTGAAAACTCAATCTAAAGGCATGATCTATTCTTTGTGTGTTATATAACCCCCAGAAGAGATTGTGTAGATGCTAGTTGATTTTACTGATGACACACAAGCCACATAGAGGAAATCACCTCACTCTTACATAGTTATGTTGAGTTTGCAAAACTAATGAGCAGTGTCTATATTAAGCATAAGTGAGTAAACATGTGGATCTTTTAGTATGTACTCATATGTTTTTCTTAGTTGCTTTTCTGATGCCTGTTATATTTTTTTAATGTAGAAACATCATTAGAATGTAAAATTTAAATATGACTTTTCAATACATTTAGATTTTATAACACACTGAAATCGAATGGGCATTCATCAGAACTCTCCTATGCCTGATATCCACACAACCCAAATTATCTTCACCTACTACAGTGTTCCCACCCGGTATGCCAAGGTGGACAAATTATTAATATAACTAAGATGTATCTACTATGATTTTTTTGTCTTCTTTAGAAAATACAATAAAAATTGAAATATTCTTTTATTTTTGCTTCCTACCTGAAGGAACCGCTCTTTTACAATTCTCTTCAAAATCTCAAGTGCACAGATTCTCCGTAGAACAAAAATAGCTTTCACTGAGCCTTCATCTCATTTTCTCCAGCAACAAAATTGATCCTCTGTCTAATGCATTTAAAAAAACAACCAAATGGAATAACTGAAAGCCAAACTGAGAGAGATGCTTCCTTTCCATTAGTATTGAGCCTGTATGCTGCATGTTGCTGCTTGCTCCTTCAGTGCACTTCTTCTCTGTTGGTGTATGTCTGACATTAATTTGCATCATTATTTGAAGGTGAAGGTGGATGGTTCCTTCATACAAGTACTGTTAAATTGGAGAAGCAAGAGGACACCGAAATTTAAATTTTAAATGTTGGGCTCTGTACTGCATTTTACTTTAGAGATTGTCAAATCTGTATATTGCTCGCAGGAGCCAGTCAATGGTAACTTTGTATCTTCTTTGTAGACTTAATCACCATCACTTTTGGTCCAGTTTTTTTTACAACTCCTGAGCAGATACTGCCACTTCCGTCAATGGCAGCTATAGATGCTCAGCACTCCTAAGAGAAACAGCCCACTCAAATTAAGCAGATGGGGTTTAATAATTCCATTTACTGAATTGAAAATCAGCATATGTACAAGCTTTGGAAGACTAGGAATTAAGTAATATTTGTCTGTAATGTACATGCACTCGAGATCTAGAGCAAAAGCAGCTTTTGCAAGTCATGGTTAGAGCTGATAGTAGCTCCAATGCTTGAAATCTTAGGACTATCATACTATACAAATTTAAAAAAAAAAAAAAGGTAAGTATAGAGAAATTCTATCCTAATGGAATTCAAACACAATAAAACAATGAGGAAGAAGGAAAATGTGAAAAAGTCAGAAATGTTCATAATACTTAATTCATTTAAATTAAATACAGTTTAAGCCATGTCTTACTGTCTGTAAAGTCTAACCTGTTGACATTTGTCTTTAAGCATTTACCTTATACAGGATCATAATATAGCGTATCCCTCTTCTGTCTTTCTTATGACAATATGTGGATCTTTTATTCAGCTGAAGCTACTAGGAGACTCCCAATGTCTAGTTGTAACACTAGAACTGGACAAACTGAAAAGTGGATATATAATTTGAAAATATTTAAACAAATTAATTCAACTAAATGAAATTGATAATATTCCTTTAAATGTAAATTGCATTTTAAAGCTTGAACATAGGATTACTTAGATTTTGTAGCAAATTGATCTTTATGTATACTTTGTGTTGAATCTTCTGAGGGTTATGGCAGCTCAACTGTTGTGAACCTAGAAGGAGTAAAAAGCAGGTTTTTATGTTTCTGCATGTAATGTGCAGTTCTGATCTAAAAAAAACTTTAACATTGTGGAATTTTGTATTTTATACATTAACAAGAAAAGATTATTTGCAATTCCTAAGGTTTTGTTTTGCCTTTTCAGGGGGTTTTAAGACAATCATGCAAGAATCATGATTGTTAAGGGACATCCTAAATTACACCTATGCATGATACCTATGCAACTCTGTGAGACTTCTTGAATTATATTAGCAAAAGTCAAACTGATTGAAACCAAGTAAACAAAGCTATAGATGATGCAAGAGAAAGAATCTGTCTTCTATTGTTTCTAGGCTGAGCAAATGTAAAAGCAGTATAAAAGCAAGCAGATGTCACTCCAAATATATCCTGGGCAACTCTACTTCCAGGCATGATTTAATTCTGAAGAGTGACGTGACAGTCTTTCTCAACATTTCTGTAGCATTCGAAAGGAGATCCAGTAACTTTTGTGATGATTCATATCTGAATATTTTGTACGCTTATTAACTATTCCGACCAACTCAGCTAAAAAAGAGAGAGAGCGAGCACACACAAACTGGATTATAGTTTCTTGTGGAGACTTGTTTATTAGCATCCAGTTAAGAGAGCCAGTTGGTTACTTATGCAACCTCAGCTCAGCTTGCACAGGTGTCACCAAGGGCATCACTTTTAAAAAACAGGATTACACAACTGTAATGAGGACACCGTTTGGCAGGGAGAACTTTTGTTACAGGAAGTGAGACATCAGCAAGAAATAACGCTCTAGTGACTACAGGAGCCGAAGCTGGGTTTGTGGGCCTGGCAATCTGGGGCGAAAAAAACAAAAAATCTCCCCCCAAAACCCCAACTCTCTAGATGACTACAAAAAGCATTTCTGATGTCAGAATGAAGGTACAACATATATGAATATTTTTCATACTTTTTTTACAGTAATTTTTCAGAGCTAAGCTATACTTTGAACCACACCTTAAGCTTCTATGCAGCAACTTAGTTTTGCTACATTGTTATAGACATCAGGTTCTTTAATTACTTAAGGCTGAAAACAAATACTTTTAGGATTTATTCATGAAAACAGAACAGGTTAATCCACCAATTTAAGAATCCTTCAAATCGCCAACAGAAACTGTAATTTTTGTTTATATATATAAAATACACATACATGCTGTATGTGTGTGTATGTATGTATAAAACAGAACATCAAGTACTAATAAATATTAAAACTAGGCTAAATGGAATCTCTGACAGGTTGCAGTGTCTAATGACAAGCAATTATTTAAATAACCATTTCATGCTGTTAGGTTACTCCTTCACCGAAGATGTCACAGTATTCTCTTAACTCTCCGTGTCTGCTTTACTTCAAAACCTCTGAGAAGAAATTTAAATAGTCACCAGACCAGCATAAGTAACATGTATGCTGACTTTTCAAGCTTTGCCTGTTTCCTGAGGGAAATACCACAGTTCTCAATTCCTGGTTAAGCAAGACAGCCACGTTCATTTTTAGAACAACCAGTTCTGCATCTGCGTTTATCTACTTTTCAATGTTATGGAGAGGACATTTGGCGGGGTTGCTTGTAAAAGATGATACCAAACATAACCAGTGGGATGGTAACTGATATCTAAACATAAAGATCTGGATTGATACAACTAAAATTTAGTTGCTTGAAACTACATTCTAATTGTTGTGTTCCTTATAAACTGTCATCTATAAGTGTAGAAATAACGTCTGGAATATAACCTAGAACAGGAAAAAAATGGCTTGTTAACTATAATATGGTGTTACTGTTAAAACATGCACACCTTTTCCTCACAAAACAACAACAACAAAAGGAGAAAAAAAAAAAAAGAAACTTTCATGCCCAATGAGGAAAAGCAGTAAAAACTATCTTATTTCAAATTAGCTGTTTGAGGGTTGTACTTGTTCATCTTTGTCAGATTTAAAGGAGGGACATCCAGAAAGGCTATTAAGAGATGTTTTGTAAAATGTTACCCCAGAAATTATTTGGATCAAGAGAAAAGCTGTAAGGAAGACATTGTTTGTAAACTACTAGTATATCACAGACAATAACCAATACATTTATCAGTACATATAGATAAACTGAAATTGACCTAAGCTTTTCTTAGATGCAGTTGTTTTACTTGCTGGCTCTACTTTTGGCAACTTAATATAAGATTAAGGGGCAAACTAAACGGAACTATTTTACGTCTGCCCTTGACCATGCTAGGTTAAGATGAGAAATGCGAGATTTTGTAAAAAATCCAGAGGCTTTTAATTTGAAATCATTCCCTTGAGAAGGACAAATAAAAGTTTGGAGCCCAACATACAGCCTGGAAAGTAACGCCAGTGGCTCACCCAGCCGCTCTGACGCCAGCCGGTGCCTGGCACGGTGCTAAGTCTGCACAAGGTCAGCAGCTGGTGGGAGGCACCGTGGGCTGCCAGCTGCCCCAGCAGCGAGCGTGAGGGTGCCACGCAGCCGTTCCTGGCTGGCCACCTGGGAAGCAGCTGCTCTCCACCCGAAGCCAGGCAGCTGGCTGAAATCCAGGAGTGCTAACTCTTCGGTTTAGCAGAGAGAAGACAAAGGAGTGGAGTTTGCGGGGGTATGGTAAAGGTAAGAAGAGAGAAGCAGGTGCAAAAGCATAAGCTGTTACCCCGATCAGCTGATGGAGCTGCTGCGGTTTGCAGCCTCTCGCTGGCAGGGAGTGGACTCTGGCTGCAGGTTGCTATAATAAAAGCGCTCGGAAGGTCAGGATCACAAAGATGTGAAGGTTATTACACTGATGTACTGAAGACCTGATACTTGTACCCTTAACATTAGGCAGTACCACTGCTCTCATGTCTCAATACTGTGCTATTATCTCTACAGTGATGCCATTTTCTGATCCTTTGTCTCTTCTGTATTTGCACTGTGAGTTCTGATTTTGAGTCCCATGTTTCAAATTCTTTAATACTTTATATTTTCAGTATTTATACTTTCCCCTATTTCCGAATATGTCAGCAAACAAAAATATACTTAAGTATTTAAAATACAACAGTCAGTAAGATTTTAAAAAGCAAACACTTCTTGTTTTTGATTTAGAAACTAGAAATATTTTCTGTGTTGGCTTATGTACCTGATATGTTTCTCATTCTTAAAGAAAGCTTTTCATTTCAGTCAGCAAGCCTTTTAAGTGTATTCAGTATTTATATTCTTCTTCCTCCCCTCCTAAAAATCGTGTCTGGAAACATTGGAGGCTGACCTCAGTTTTCTGTGCTTTCAGTATTTCTGTCTTTGAGCAGCCTTCGTCTTTGAGCGGTCTTAGTGTTAGACTAAATTAACAAAACAAGTTTCACTAACTAGAAGTAAAATTAGTAATTGTCATTAATGGAGTTTATTTCATAGGAGTTAAATTTCTTGTCTGCAGTGGTAATCTTCTCAAATAAGCATAAGGGAACTCTCTCACCCTTCATTATTTCGTTTGCACCTTATAACAAAGCTTTTGACTTGATCCTTTCTGCTTTTGTCTTCTTAGGGCGTCTCTGCATAAATGATGCAACTGGATGCTAAAAAAAGACAAAACTGCATTCAAAAAGTGCAAATCTTTGAACTTAAAATTCAGAAATTGTATTTGTTTTTGGACAAAGAGTGATGTGAAGACTGTTCATGTACCCATGTCTCTGCTCTGGATTGTGTTTGCAGTCTACTGCCTATCTGGTCTCTGTGCTCTGAAGCTTGTGTTGAGCAATCACTGTGTTTACCTGTATGGTGTGTGCTTTTCCAGTTTTGCTTTTGGAGACTAGGTATTCTCCTGAGCAGCAATTTCTCCTTTGAACTCCAAAGAAGTACCACCTTGCTTCTGAAGTATTTCAGGCTGCTTTGTTAAGAAAAGTCATTTCCAAAACTGCTTGATAGCTTCATGGCTGTTTTGCAGGGTATGAGGTGATGGCAACAAGAGAATGTTTTATAAGTATGCACTGTGTACTCTAGATTACTGACACCACAGAAGCTAAAGCAGCCTCATTCACAGTGGTTTGTTATTTCATAATAGTCCACAGTTATCTCCCTATACCTAACCTTCCTGTGTGGCTCCTGCTTGAGCCCATGCTAAATGGACTACACCAGAATACCCCAAGCCCACATGGCTTGTGGGCAGTATATTACCCAATGAGACTTTCTGACATTGTTCATGGCTATAAGAAATTAAAGGGTTGTAACAGAGGTTGGCAAGAACAAAATTTGATCTTACCTGCAGTATGTTACTTGCTTCGTATTGTCCCTAATGGACTAGCAAAAGTTTAGACCACTAGACTATATATAAAGAATTAAATATCTAGAAAAATATTTTTAATAATAAAATTAATGAATGTATGAACGTTCATGTTGTGCTTAATTAGATTAAACTTAAAGAAAGCAATTTTTAGTACATGGAGGAAGAAGAGAAAATGCTGCATGAAACATCTTCAGTGCAAACTGTTAGATTTAGAGTGTGCTTTGAACAAGAATTATATAACAGCATGATGATGGTTAATGCATTATGACAGCAATTGAGGAGTTATCTTTCTTACAGTATCTGAACAAAGCCAAAAGGAAGTTACGCCTTCCTTCTAAGTATTTGTGTGCATATTTATAGTATAATTATGAAATGTTAACTGTTTGCAACACTTTTTCTAACCAGAATGGGCTTTTTCTTTTCTCTCAGTGTCCTACCTGCAAAATCACCTTGGTACTTTGGATTGCGGCAGTTAATATAGAGGAATGAGTTGAACAGATGTACAGGGAGCTACATGATGTAGAAATAACATTTATTGCTATTCTGGATAGTTACAGGGATGAACTGAATAAGGTAGGATAATAGAAGAACAATACAAGACACTTTACACTTGGAAATCAAAGACTAAATAACACGTCTCTATTCTAGTCATGACCGGTAAGAGCTAGAATTACGTCTCAGTGTTTCCATAAGTTCTATGTATTCTGACCCAAGCGTCAGGCCCCCCTGCCTGAGCACAAGGTCTGGCCTTCATCTCTGGTAAATATTTCAGTGTAGCACTTCTGTGAATAGTATTATCACATGTGTTTAATATAAAAGATTCACAGAGTAAAAATCATACTGTAAACTCTTTAGTAAACAGTGACTTGGATCATAACTCTGAGTTTCTTTTGTTGCATGCAAATTGCTGCTAAATCAGAATAAAAAGCTCGCAGTATGGCTCCTGGTTTCATAAGAAGGACCTGGCAGTGCTGGAAATAAAAATAAAATTGCCTGAAATCCTTTAATTTAGCCAGACAGAGTAATGAATGACATGATTGTCTTGCTCTTTTTATGCCAAGCTAGTTTGCTTTATGTTGTAGTACCAAACAAACTTGTAAAATTGCTAGTATCTTTCTAGAGCTGAACTTTCAGATGATGACCTCTGTCTGACCCAAAGACACTGAATGCAGTTTAATACTGCGGCAGTCCCCATCAACTCAGCATCTCTCTTGTCTTATCTCCCACAGGTGTTATTCCAAATGAAGTTTCAGGTGCTGGAGGACAAGTTGAGGTCAGCTTAGCTTTTCTTGATATGATAGTTAGAGGTCATATTGCATTTACTATAAATTGAACGGTGTAATTGCAACCCTAGGTTAACACCCCCTCACCTTTCAGAGCCACAGGAAAAGTCCAGGTGGTTTGAAGCAAATTACCAGAGGAAATATTTGTGTGAAGACTAGTCACTATTTTGTGATAATAGGGTTTTTTTAAGCTTTTTTTTTTCCTCCATAAATATAAAAATGTAATACTTCAATTACAGGCATCAGAGTTTACTTTGGATAGTTGGAAAACTGGTATTTTGCCATTTAGAAGGTAAGTGATCCATTTTAATGGATGCACTCATCAATAAGGAATAATTTATATTAAAAATTCAATAAGGAATATTTTATATTAATGATTAAAGATAACTATGCTGTGAGCTGTCCCTGGTATTTGTTAAGCCAAACCCAATGTCTCTGGCCTTTTCAGAATAAGCAGGGAAAAACTTCATGTGTGTGAGAGAGGAGTATGGAATCAAAGTCACAAAATAAGCTGAGCAAAGTCTGAGAGAGAGAACAATTTGATGATTAGAATTTGAGTTTAATTTGAAATAGTGCATGTTAACAGATGAAGATGCAAGATCACATAGTTGGAGCATTCTGAGCAGTTTGGTAATCGCTTCCTTTTAAATAATAGTTTTCTCAAGTCAGAAAAGTGCTTCACATCTCAAGATTCTGCATTGGCAGTATTTCTTTGCAGATGAGGGGGATAGTAAAAAGGTTGCCAGCATGTCATCCTTACATACAGGTGAGCTCCTAGAGATGATGAAATAACATGAGGATACAACAAGGGGAGCATCTCTTTTCATTATGTGTGTACGCAATTAAGTAAGGATGTCTTCTAGACCACAGGGTTAAAAATATTTTAAAATGTAAATCTGTGAACAGTATCAAATGGTCCATGTTTCAATCCCATATCCACCACTAAGATGCTGTGCAGTATCTTGAGTTTTCCAGAACTCACTTTACTCGCCTGTAAAATGACTTGTTTTTATTTTATGGGCATACATACCATTAGACCTACCTAGCATTTGTTTGTAAAGCACTCCAAGAACGCCAGATATCATGTGTGCAAATCAATACTGAATAATAACTCTGCTCCTGTAGTAGTTCAGCAGAGGTGATAAAGTATTGACTATTTTCAAGTGAAAGGTAAGTTACTCTTCTTTATGTAGAAGTGCCCTACAGGCCTGTCATTGAGAAGTAGGTCAGACATGAAAGGAATTTCAGGCCTAAAGCCCTAGGGTCTCTTCAACCAGATATTCCACCCTATTCAGTGGGTGGCAAAGCTTGTAGTAAATCCTGGGAGCTAGAAAAAGGAGTTAAGGAGGATGAGAAACACTTCCCTCCAAAACATTTGAAAAGTAATAGTAGTAGGGAATTTAGAGTACAACAATACTCAAGCAACAATATAGCAGTATCAGGATATTATCTTAAATGCTGACAAATTCCTAATCTGAAATTGGTTGTTTGTTCTTAGAGATCTGTTACATTCATAACCTTCACATGTCCTGAATTCAAGCACTAATTGATAGATCTAGCTACATAAAACTATTGTCTTTGTGCTTTTATATGTAATGGCTTTGTGTAATCACAGAACAAAAATGTGTATTTGTTCTGTTTTGTAGATTCTAGAAACTGTGATGCAGGGAAGTAGTATAATTATTCCTAAATCACTTTTCTCTATTCTGCGTCCATCAGTTTCATAAATTTGATACTGCAGAAGGAAATTGAGTGTTTTCCTTAATGACCTGTCAAATTATACAGTATGGTAATTGGGAAAAATACTTCCTGATTCTCCTTGAAATAGTTGCTCACCTTGATAGTTGCAAATGTTATTCAGTACACCTCTCTAAGAATCTGTCATGCTATGACTCAGTGACTTTCCTCAAAAGTGGATTCTGCTGGGTGTAGCATCTCCAGTGACGTGGTTTTAGATGTTCTGAATAGCCTCAGTGTCTCAAGACCTTTGCATGTATTCTTAGCCCTGCTGACTAGAAATGATTAAGCAAAATCATTTGCCGTTTCTTAATGACAGTGCTTAAGGGGAAAATATTATCACAGAATCGGAAAAATCTGTGCAGGGAGATAATTGTGTCTTATGAATGTGTATCTCAGTATTCTTTAAAAGCATCTACATAAGCAGTCATTCCTTTGACCTTTCTATCAGCAGTTGGGCAAGCAAAGAGGAAAACTAACCATGTGTTTGCAGGAATTTGGGTAGCATCACTGTTCTTGATTAAAATACCAATAGAAGCACCAAGATGCAAAATAGCTTGCTCAAGGTGGGTGAGCAGGGCATTGGAAGAGCTGGGAATAGAACCCAGGTCTCCTCAAAACCAGCCCACTCCTCTGCCATAAATAAGGTCTGCCTCCAGGAGCAAGTTCTTTTCTCTTTTTAGATGTAAGGTCCCTGCCCATATACCTTTGGGGTTTTTTTTAATATTGTGACTACAGAAATAAGAACAAAAATACTCAAGTGAGAGTCTGCTGCCAGCTAATTTAAAATCAAACTCATGACTAGCATCACTGTTGATATAAAGGATCTGCTGTTTTATAGCATCATTGGCTCTCTTCATGGCATCCAGAGCTTTTAAAGGAAGTACAACAATTAATGGAAGTTAAGAGAAGGGTTTTGACGCTCTAAACAAAGCAGAAAGGAAATGCCGCTTAACAAGGTAGCAATAAAATGAAGATTTTTGTTTTAGGAAAGTAAGACTCTTGCAGGATCAAATCCTGTCACTTGCTTTTAAATCTCTCCATGTCTTGTATTCCCATTCACAAAAAGATAGCTTATGGTCTTTCAGATGAATAAATCTAAATAATTTTCCTCCTCCTGCAGTCCTAACTAGTGAGCCAGTTTACTGCAGTGGTTCTTAGTAGTCTTCAGTGCCTGAGCTTGCACTTTGTACTTTTGGAAAGAGAGGTGCGTGGCATGAAATGTGATCTCCAAACAAGTTTCCCACTAGAGCAGAGAGGTTCCTTTCCCTTCCTAAGGTGCAGAGCAGCAATGCCTGTCAGCTTTTCCTCACTCTGAAGTGAGTTAATTCCTCTTGTCTTGCAAGTTTGAACAACTGCAGCCTTTAGGCTACCTTTCAGCTATCTCAAACACTACCCTTGCTCTTTTCATAGCCTTGTGTATTTTGAACACACTCACAAATCTGACTTTTCCCTCAAGTCACTCACTATCTTTATTCAAATGGCTATTAATGAACCTCTTTGCTCAGTTTTACCTTCACTGAGAGCAGACCAATATCTGGGCACCACAGATGAACATAGGAATAAATAGACTGTTTGCTAAGCAACCATGAAGTCAGCCACATGGTAAAGAAATTTAATATTTGATATCCAGCAAGTTACTTAGGGCAGCCTGTACCTTGTACAAGGCAGGATTCTACAGTTGCTGTAGAAACTTTGGTTTTTGTCAGTTCCCTGACCTGAATGTTTTTAAACCCTCATCCCATTGTTGGTATAGTTTTGCATTTATAATACCGACAATGACTCTGTAGAGGCGTAGTCATAATCTTCTAGAACACTGTCATCTGGTGGAGGTTGTAAGTCACAACATTTAGATACAACAGTAAAAATGGCAATCAAATCAGGCTAGACAAATGCTCTGATTATCCATTAAGTCCAGCTTTCATATTAAAACTGGTAGGGTTCTAATCACAGCACTATAAAGGATTTACCTCGCACAACTATTTCTGCTCCTTCTGTAGGCTGCAGGTATAATGCGTTGTCACAGTTTTCACTGCACTATCAGATAACGTGCTGTCATTTGTAACCTTTGTGCTGAAGTAAAGATCAAAATACTTCCTAACTGAAACTGATTACCTGTGCGCCTATGTATGGTACACTTTATGACTGCTTTAACATCAGCATTAGTACTTTGAATTTTATGAGTAGGAGTAAAAACTGCAATTGTTACCAAATGCAACATTCCATAAGCTGTCGGTAAAGAACAGTGATGTGTACATAAGCTCTGGACAGTAACTCCTGTTACATGATTAGTGCTCCCATCTGCTTAGGTTTGTTTACTCTATTACCAGTTCATGCTCACTTATTTTTAAAGTAACTCCCTCAATGTCAAATATTATCCAGTAGGAATAATAGGAATATTTTGTATTAGACATTATTTTAATAGCATGATGATGTAAAGAAAAATTCAAACATGGCAAACCTCCTTTCCAAACAAAATACGAACCAACATTAAAAAGTTATCAGAAATGCTATGTAAGTTATGTTGCTTTCTTTTATGTCTTTTCATATTTGTGATGGATGACTGTATTGAAAGAACTAGCTGCTAGCAAATTCGTATATTTTTTACAAAGTAATTGGAGTTGTAGGTGTGGAAAAGAGTATTGAAAGCCATATTCATAATTTATGCCCATGGCTTTTTTGTGACTTCCAGAAAGCTGCAGTAACTTAAAGACAGCATTTTAAAAATCAGATTAGACTGACTGGAGGCCATATGCATGAATACTTTAATGATCATTAGCAACTAAGATAGTTACTGGTTGAGATAGTATCAATTTTTTCAGGAAGAGTTGCTTGTTAGCTGAACTTGAAGTAGCACTTACTGGGATTACTTCAGTTAAAGTTAAGCAAATTGCTCAGCCAAGGCTGTATGTTCCTGAGCAGTCTGAAATAACTCTGGCAATGTAAAGCTATCCAGCTCCTGCCTGCCTCTCTCCCTCTTGCAGCAGCTCCTGTACTCAGGGGACTCAGCACAGTAAGCCAGCAGAAAATTATTTGTTCTTTTGTCAGGTTAGTTTTCTGCAGACTCAACACACAGAAATGACTAAGGGAAAGGTCTGACAAGTGCTGGAGCTAGCACAAGGCAAGGAATGGGAACTGCAGGGATATGTGGGCCACTGTCGCTGACAATTAGAGAAGCCTAGACTGGTATGAAAACAGTCTTTTACATTTATGCTCTCTTCCCTTTCCCACGGAAATACATTAATTACTGCTATAGATTTAATTTGGAACAGACCTTTATTCTTATTTATCCACCATAACCAGTGCTGTTTGCAGAAATACATTTATCTTTCACAGACAGTACAATGTGATATTTCTCTTGTTTAGCGTATGTTAACTAGTGTACTTAAGGAAGGTAAAAAAGGAGGGGCAAATCTTCACTTTCAACTACTACTATTACCTTCACAAAGAAATCTACTAAGATCAGATTGACCCTCTAGAAATAAGGTACTATTCAGTTAAGTAAGGGATTTTGACACTGTGTGTGAGAATATGGTTCCAGACATTTCCCCCAGGACTTCTGTGGGGTTTAGAGTAAATGCTTTGTATCTTGCAATATGTTTTAATCACACTTGCCCAGGCACTAAAACATTTAAAGCCCTTTTAGAAGGCTTATGATAGTATTTTGCAGAGTTATCATATATATCTTCAGCATTTTTGTATACTACCGCTTAATGTGGGATACCACTTTGTATTATCTAAGCAACACTAGACACATAGCCGCGTATCACAAAATATTGCTGGTTTGTACCAATTTAAAAGCACAGAAATTCACATTGTCCTTGATTTTTTAAACGCCACCAATCTGTATATGATTAAATGATACATACAAATACTACTTCACCTCTTCCTAAAACCCAGGTTAGGCACCTCGTGTGGAGAACGGAGGTGATTGTGTACATTGGAATTTATGCAACAAAAGACCTTGCTGTAGTAAAAAAATCCCCTGGAAAATATCTAACTGCCATATTATTACCACATTGGGTTAGTATTATTGCAACTCATTAACAGAGTTCCAATTAATTAATCACCTTACCATTTTCTGTAGCAACTAAGACTTTAGCGTAGGAAAAAATAACTTATCTTTTATCATACTTCCTAGTCTTGTACTTGTTCTCTAACCACATAGCTTTTAGTCCTATGAAAACATCTGCACTGTGAGAAACAGTCAGAATATACTATCTCAATTTTTAATTTTCTAAGGAAATGATACAGATCTTTCTTTTGTGTGGGGTACATTTTATGAAAGAATTAACAAAGCTCTGCTTTTCTGTTTGATAGCTGTAGGAGCTAGTGTCCTTTCAATTATGCATCTATCCATCAAACTCACATACTACATTTAGTGACTTAGGTTTAAAATTAGAGTGTAATCTGTAGATGCTGAAGAGAAGAAGAGAATGTGAGCTAGCATCTGTAACAGAGCACATAGGTGTGAGAGAATCACAGATTTATTAGGAGACTGAAGGTTAAGAGGATTTCCCAAAGCATCCATCAGGCAATGCCCCTCTCACTTGCTAACCTCTGAATTGTACCGCTGTGCTGCTGCATGTCATATTTAGAGGGAACAGAGGCTACCTGCCTGAAGTGGAGAATTTTTGCTTTTGATGGCTGCAGTAAACTTAATTGCCCATTTTATCTCATTTCCTCATGGACTGCTATTCAGGCGTTTTTGCCCCTTTAGTCCTGGAGACTTTTCCCTATACCTCTGTTTCAAGTTCCCCTATAGAAAAGAGAACATTATAATCTTCAATATACTTATCTATTATGGCTTGTAGGTTCAGACTAGCTTTTTTTGAAGGTGTTACACATAAACAGTTGTTCTCACTAGAAATCAGTAGAATGTGCAAGTCACTGCTGCCATCTGATGTATGCATAGTAGCCTTAATGGGAAAAGGGACTGCTGAAAATTAGCAGTTTTTTTAACATGTAGCAAAAAATTAGGAAAAACTAACAGGAGTTTATGTTTCCTGCAGATGTATCTTGCCTTTTTTTTTTTTTTTTTTTTGGTCAGTGTATAGCAAGCTATTTATTTCCTATCCACTTTTTTTCCCCTCAAATTACTTAAAGGTGACAGGAGTGTATTTCAGCAAAAACATTTCTGGATGTTTGTGATGACCGCATACAGTCTTCATCGTATGGTGCTATACAGAAGACCTCATGGTTCAGCATTTCTTGCAAATAGCATCGTGTATTTCTAGCCTTCATACAAAATCACTGTCAACACAGCAAGATTCAAAATAGTCCCATTGTTGGAGAATAAATGCCAGCTACTGCTGACTGCTCTCTGCATCTACAGTGACAGGACTGAACACGCACACAAATCTCATCCAACAAGGGCTCTAAAGCCATAGGTTTACACCTAAAGCAGCCAAGAACATTTCCCCCCAGTTTTAAAGAGGTAGTAACAACGGTGGCAAACACTGCGTGAGGCTGTCACTAACCGACACAGAGGGACTGTGTGGTCCCTCTTACTGGCATTCTGGCAGATCAAGTCTTTGCACTGTTACTAGCATTCTGGCAAAACCCCTGTTACTGGCATTCTGGCAAATCACGTCGTTGCACTGATTTGCCGTACCCGCCTGAGATGAAAAGATTTATTTGCAGTTACTTAGCCGGCCATCCAGAGCGCAGTCGCTATGGAAGCAAACAACAGAAAATACAAGCGGCCGGACCGAATCACCTCCCGCTGCCTGGAGCAGGTGGAGCTTGCCACGCCCGCTCCTCGCACGTCCCCGCCCGCAGAAACGCGCTCGTTGCCCGTAAGGGTGCAGCGGGAGGGGAAGGTTGGGGTGCACCTTCTCCCTTCGCGGCTTTGTGGGGCGCAGGAGCCGGGGGCTGCCGGCCGGCCCGCTGCTGCCGCCCCTGCGGCCTGCCCCCCCCCACACCCCGGGGCGGAGCGCCCCGCTGGTGGCGGGGTTTAAGGTAACGATCGCACCGTTACGGCGGCCCCGACACCTCTCAGAGCGGCGGAGAGGCGCAGCAAGGTGGCGGCTGCTGCGGTTGCTGTCACCGCTCCGTTGTCCATCCCTCCTGACAGAAAAGCGGTGACTCGCGGCCAGCGACTCCCCTGCGCCCGCGCTATTCCCAGCACGGCGCCGCCTCCCGCCCCGCGGCCGCCAGGAGGGAGGCGGAGGGAGGCTGGCAGGCATCACCGCCCCGCCGCGGCCCTGGCGCCCAGGCCCGGCCGGGCGGCGGGCGGCACACCGCCAGTGTCCGCCCCCGGGGCGGAGGGGAGGGAGGGATGGCGCAGGGAATGCCTTTGGGAAGTTTGTGCCTCGCCGCGCCCCGTACCGTGCCGAGCGCTCGGCTCCACGTTGGCTGCGCAGGCGCAGTAGCCGCGGCGTTCACCTGCTCCGCGGTGGGGGGGACCCAGGAAGGAGAGGCGGCTGCAGCGGCGGCTCCATGGGGCCGGGGCGAGCGGAGCTCGGTCCCAGCACCGCCATCCTCTCCCCCGGCTCCCCTCGCCCGTTGCGCGGGAGGCGCTGCCTAACCGGCCGGGGGGTCGTACCCCGCTCCCCTCGCCACCGGCCCCCGACCCCCTCCTCCCTCCCGCCACCATGTTCAAGAAGCTGAAGCAGAAGATCAGCGAGGAGCAGGCGCCGCCGCGCGGGGCAGGGGGGCGCGCGGCCCCCCTCCCGCCGCAGGTACCGCGGGCGTTGGGGAGGGGTGGCGGGGGAGGAGGCGTCCGTCGGGTCGCTGTGGGGGGCCGGGACGGAGCCCTGGGCGGCTTGTAGTGTCCGGCCGGGCGCCGGTGGCATTTCACCCGGAGGGGCGGTGTGTCCGGCGGGGCAGGGCCGCGCTTCGCCCGGGAAGGCCTCGGCGTCCCGCTGACAGCGGGTCGGACCGGTCCCGCCGCCCCGGCCGCGGGGAGGGTGGCGCAGCGCAGGCCTTGGCGTCCTGCGTGTGGTGGCCGGCCGAGGGCTCTGGGATGGGCCGGCTGGCAAGCGCCGCACCCCGGCTCTCTGTCAGCGCAGGGCGGCTTCGCTGTAACTTCGAAAGCCAACTTCGTTCTTACTGAGCCGCCGCCTGTCCTGGAAGCGTCTCCAGAGGCTTCTGAGAGAGTTCTTCTCTTTGCCCATTCTACAAGGGCTATCGTCTGGAGGAATGTAAAAACGCTCTCTTGCTTGAACATCAAACAAAATGAAACAGAAGTGGGTTTCTTCTTTAGCATTTAAAGGAATGATGCTTTCATGTGCACTGGATAACAATCCAGCATTGAGATCGCTAGTTATCTCTTTCTCTCATCTTAATGTTTGTTCTTTCAATTCCTCTAAGTCCCTTCTGTTTTCATCGTTTAGAGGGCTGGTTTGCTTACCTTAACCTTATTCTTGCTTTTTTTAACTGTGGAAAAATTGAGAATATAGTATAAAGCTGAGAGCAAAGCATCTTTTTTTTGTTTAGTCATAATTTAATTGGCCATTTTTCTCTTATGTGTACTTTCACAAAATTATGATTAGTGTTGGATTCTAGAAACTACTGTTTTTAAATTATAATAATGCACATTGGATAGGACATGGGTGCAGAGTATCTCTGAAAGTGACAGTGGCCAAAAAAAATCTTGTGATGATCTCATGCTTGTGTCAAAGCAGAATAAACTCTCTCTACCAGTTCATTTGGGTAGAAAGACTTTGACAAGTTAACTTTGTATGGGTAAACTCTGTGCTGAAAAAGATAATGTCTGCCTACGTGTCTTTGGCTTTTTGTTGGGTTAAGTATCCTTTGCATCTTGGAATCTAAAATAATAAAATTGTTGTAAACTCTGTATCATGTGGATGTTAAGCTATAGGCAGGTAATTTTGTTAATTTTACAAATAGGCGATCAGTTGCCTGGGCTTGATCTGAAAGTAATTTGAACCACTGGGAGATCTGACACTGCATAGTCTCAGTATTAGACCATGGTTTCAAAACTGCTGATGTTCAGCTATGTACTATTTTTTAAATCACTCATTTGTCAAATAGAGGCAGTATTTTTGGAAATGGATCTACTGTAAAGCTTTATGTAGCTTGTTGAGTTTTATTTTAAGCCCTTTCATAGTTATTAACTCTGGGTCTTCTCTAGTTAGTGAAGTTAAGTACATTTTTGTCAGTGGCAGTTGAGTGCTGTCCTGAGTTGCTGTATGTGGTGAACTTTCAGTACAGTGTAACAAGATTGAGCTGTAGAGCTTGCTATTTTCAATAAGCAGCAGCTAAATTATGATACCTTGCACACAATATTGTAACCCACTTAGTTCCAGATACTTGGTACGTGTGTTAAAGGGTCAGTACTTGCTGAAAACCAGCCTTGAGAATAAATTTGGGCCTGACTGCACATGTGCACCCAACAGGGTAGCATATTGCAGTCTTTATTTGGCTGTTAAAATTAACATTGACAAATTTATTGAAACCTAATACAAGAGCTTATCATAAATGATGCTGTCACCTAGCCTGCTATACTGTGGACAGAGTAGATCATGTAACTCAAGGGTGGACATGAATGGAAAGGCAGAAGCAGAAAATGAGAACAGATTTTTATTTTTGTGTAAAACGGTTGTTTTGCAGTATTGCTTATTGTTCACTTGCTCTCAAGTAACACTAGAGGGAAATTGGAGTTAAATTTGATCTTAAAAGTAAAATAGGCTAGTCTGCTCAGTTTTCACATCTCATCTGAAAACGGATTCTGTAAATGAGGAAGGAGCAAGAAGGTTTTGAGGCCTGTAAAATGTACTGGAGTCTTGCAGAGAGTGTGGAATATATTTTGTTACCTTGCTTTTAGTAATTTGGATCCTTAAAATGCATTTCACTTATTGGGTACTCTGTCATAATATAGATTATCAGATACTTTCTATTGAGACATTTTCAAACCAAATTTTCCAAACACTTAAGTTTTCTTAGTTTTATGAGACTTCTGTTTGCATTCATTTTTGGTCTGTTCTTTCCTATACCGTGTTGTAGGGAGGCGGAAACTTGACTTACCATACCCTCTCTGCTCTGTTAATTTCTTCTGCTTTGAGACCTAGAACTTGTCATTTGTACTCTGGTTTGTAGTGTCCAAGACTAAATTTACTGACCTAAGACTGATTAAATCTGGAGGTAAAATTTCTCAAGTGTAACACTTGTTCTGAGGAGGCCTTTGTAGGCCGCCTCCTTTCGTATGAACTGTTAGCTAACTGATGTCATCTGTCAGATAGAGAATACCTGCACTTTGCCCCTCACAGGCTGAAGAACACATCAGTTTCTAACTGCTGACAGGGAGAAAAAAAAATGCTATTCAATTGCAGGTGTCTCAGGCTGAAACTTGTTGAAGATGGTCACCTGACAAATAGGGATGAAGAAAAAGCGGAGACATTCAATGCGCTTTTTGCCTCAGTCTTTAATAATACTGATAGACCTTGGGCTGCGTGGTCCCCTGAGTTGGAGGACCATGACTGTGAAAAGTCCTGTGACTTTTCATTTGTGGGCACTGAAATTGTAAGGGACCAGCTGAATGTTCATAACTCCATGGGGCCTGATGGGATTCAACCCAGAGTACTGAAGGAGCTAGCGGATGTTACAGCAGGACCCCTCTCAATCATCTTGGGAGTCTGGAGAGGTCCCTGCTGACTGGAAGCTAGCCAATGTTATTCCAGTTTACAAGAAGGGTGTGAGGGAAGACCCAGGGAACTACAGACCTGTTAGTCTAACCTCAGGACATGGAAAAATTATGGAGAAGGTCATACTGAGTACTGCTGAAAGACATTTGAAGAATAATGCAATTATCAGGCAAAGTCAGCATGGGTTCACAAAGGGAAAGTCCTGATTAGCCAATTTGATATCCTTCTACAATAAGGTCACCCACCTAGAGGATGAAGGGAAAGCAGTGGATGTAGTTCCTCTGGCTTTCAGTAAGGCTTTTGATACTGTCCCTCCCAGCATTCTTCTGGACAAGTTGTCCAGCTGTGGGATAAGCAGGTACATGGTGCGCTGGGTGAAGACCTGGCTGAATGGCAGAGCTCAAAGGGCTGTAGTGAATGGGGCTACATCTGGCTGGGGACCAGCCACCAGTGGTGCTCCTCAGGGTTCAATTCTAGGGCCAAACCTGTTCAATATTTTTATCAATGATCCCAATGCAGGAGATTGTAAGTTTGCTGATGATACTGAACTGGGAGGTGCTGTTGACCTTCTCAAGGGACAAGAGGCCTTGCAGAGGGATCTGGATAGATGGGAGCATTGGGCAATCATCAATGGCATGAAATTGAACAAGAACAAATGCCGGATTCTGCAGCTGGGATGGAGTAAAGCTGGACACAAGTCTAAACTGGGGGAGCAGTGGCTGCAGAGCAGCCCTGCAGAAAGGGGTCTGGGGGTGCTGGTTGACAGGAGGCTCAACAGGAGTCAGCAGTGTGGCCTGGCAGCCAAGAGGGCAAACCTCATCCTGGGGTTCATCAAACACAGCATAACCAGCTGGTCAAAAGAGGTGATTATCCCTCTGTATTTAGCACTGGTGCGGCCTCACCTTGAGTATTGTATGTGGTTCTGGGCCCCACCATTGAAAAAGGATGTTAAGATACTTGAATGTGTGCCGAGGAGAGCACCAAAGCGGGGGAAGGGGCTGGAAGGCATGTCCTCTGAGGAGCAGCTGAGGACATGGGGCTTGTCTAGTTTGGAGAGAAGGAGGCCGAGGGGTGACCTCCCTGCTCTCTACAGCTTCCTGAGGAGGGGACGTGGAGATGGAGGTGCTGATCTCTTCTCCCTGGTACCCAGTGCCAGGACCCGTGGGAATGGCTCAAAGCTGCATCCGTCAGGAGAGGTTCAGACTTGACATGAGGAAACATTTCTTTACCGAGAGGGCGGTCAAAGCCTGACACAGGCTTCCTGCAGAGGTGGTTGATGCCCCAAGCCTGTCAGCATTGAAGAGGCATTTGGACAATGCTCTTCACACCATGCTTGAACTTTTGGTCAGCCCTGAAGCGGTCAGGCAGTTGGACTAGATGATCATTGTAGGTCCTTTTCAGCTGAACTATGCTATCCTGTTTCATCTTCTCTGTTCAGTTACATAATCTTTCTGTTAGTTGCAATGAAAATTTATGCTGCATAGCTTAGTGCCACTGATATGGCTGTAAATTGACAAGAAGTCTGAATGCAGCGCTGAAAACTGTGGAACCATTAAGGGCAGAGTGAAGAGATACATTCATACTCCTTCGAAACAGTAGCACAGTGGTGATGAACATTTGGAAACAATTTTCCTTCTGCATGGTAAGGGCTGGAAGCAATCTTCTTTAAATCACTGGTGTTAGATTAGGGAGTAGGAATAAAAGAAGTAGAGTAGGCTATTGGTATGAGTAGATCATTGTTGTTTTCCAAACCCTATGAATACTTTCGGCATGAAATCTTTCAGCAGGACATAGAGCTTTCATGGTGAATGATTATTTGGTACTAGGTGAGGTATTTGAATTTTGAGTTGTATTTTCAGGTGGGAACATTGGGTCCACTTGATCAGACCTGTAACTATGACTGATTTTGGAATAATCTTGTGGTTTGTATGATATTGGAGTATTAATTTGGATTAGTATCCAAATTTTACAAAACACACCCATAGATTTAGGCTATGAAGTAAGTATAATTCTCTGAAAAACTGTCTTTTTTGGTAGTGGTTTTTCAGTGGTCTAATACTCTGTCAATCACGTTTTAGAACATCCAGCTCTTGTCTTGTGACACAGGCATTTTGCAAGGCAGTATTTATGTATGCAACCTCATGGTGCTGCAACAAAGTATTAAAGGATTTGTGGTAATTATGGTTTTGGCTTTTTGGGGTTTGTTTTTTGCTACACTCTGTTCACTCTGGTTATATTGTATAATATACCTAATGAGAGATATTGCTAATTAGTTTATTTGTACATAAAGGCTTATTGATATTTTAATGTTCGTTATATTTATACTGAAAATTTATATTTGAATTTTGAAGTGTGAGGCTGGCAAGCTATGGTTGGGTTGGTGTGACTTGTTGCAACCTCACTCAGCATGAAGTTGTGAAATTTCTTTGACTAAATGTTCAGTGCTGACAGTAACAACAAGTTCTTATTGACATCATAAAATGTGTCATTTTCTTCTGCCCATTTTCTTTGTTTAGATTCAGTTTTGTAAGTGGGTTTTTTTTTCTTGTTTTTGTTAATTTCTTAAAGGAATCAGATGGTATTCCGTATGTAAATGCTTGAATCCCTGTCAATTTGCAAAACTTTTAAACCTTAAGCAACTGTACTATGTTGCTAAAGTATTAGGAAGCTTGAGTTTCAAATCTGGTCTAAGAGGACCGTGGTCAGAACTAATCAAAATAACAAATTTTGTTGCATGCTCTTGTGGCTGATTAATGACATATTCTGCTCTGGAGACTTTGTAGTAAGGTAGAACTTGTCACAGACAGTACATGGAACTGGTTGTTTTCTTTAAAAGGAAGATCTAGACCAGGCTTTACTGAGATGTTATGGTTAGTAATTGTTGAAGTAAATTATGATACAGAATAATTAGTTCTGGACTTAATATTATTACTTGTTGATACATGTGATCTCTGTGTTAGGTCCCTTCCAAATCCCCTCCACCAACTGGCAACAGAAGCAGGACATCTTCGTTTACAGATCAGAATGATGAAGGCACTTTAACACCAGACAAAGAGGTCAGTTGAGAACTGTTTTTCAGTATTTTTCAACTTTAACTTTAAAAAAAAAAAATTAAAAAAAAATCTAACTTTGTGTCCTTGATTAACTTTTTTTTTTTGATTCCTCAGTCTCACTATTTTCTGTGCGTTTATAGATTTTAATAGTCTAATTTTTAGGTTAAACACTGAAGTGTTTAATATTAGTAAAACAGACCTTTAAGCTGTAGTGGTTAATCCCCAGATTAGGAAACCTTTTAAGTCCTTCTTCAGGTCTTAAAAATCTTACCCCTGAACTGAACTCAGTGAGATAGTAGGACAGAAGTTACATTCAGAGAGACTAACTTTGTGTTTTATGCCCCTTTTGGTTGAAAAATTGGGGGAATCCAGTTAACTGGACAGGTAACTTGAGGTGGATAAGCCTAAAGGCTTAAAGTGAGGCCTTGTGAATGTTTCTAACCATACCAGTAATAATTATCAAATTTAACACCATCACCACCACCCCCCCACCCCACCCCCCAAAGAACCCCTGAGAAAACAAAAAACCGAACAACAAACCAAACTGAATCTAAATTATCAATCATAAAATATCATTAAAATCACTGTCAGGATGATGGGTAACCATGACTTGCATAATAGAGCAAACAGAGGAGATAATCCAGACTCATCTTTTTTCATATTGAGTACTATTGCTTTTTTGAAGTGGCTTGATTAAAACAGAAAAACCAATCAAACAAAAAAAGCCCTGACTTAGTGAGCATGAAAATAGGCCGGTGGAGTAAAGCAGGGAACTTCTGTGATTCTGTGAACTTTGTCAGAGGAAATGTTGAGTTCCTAGCCAGAAAATTCAGTTGCTGGGTTTTGCTACAAAAAAGATATGTTTTCTTGCAGTGGGACAATCCACTTTAATTTTTAACACCACGTTTTCTTCAGGAGATGATAAGCTATACCTGAAATTTGTCTTATATTCCATTATGAACGCTACCAGTGATTACAGCTTGGCAGTTTGCTTCCTGCAATGATAATAGAAATGAAAGGAAGAGTACCTCATGATTTTGTTTTGTATTTTGGAAATGCAGTATTGAATTTTCTAATAAATGCTTATTTTCTCTACTTTTTTTTAATATGTGTGTGTGTATATATATATATATATAATATGCATGTGTAATGACTTCCCTCTGTCCCTGGAGAGAGGTTTTCTGTTAACTGTTGCTCCAAAATGTCAGCAAGCAGTGTCACCCAGGATAAATTACCAGTGTCACCAGGAAAGTTTGCTGGTTTTGTTTTTTTTTTTTCTTTTTTTTTTTTTCCCTCGGGAAAAACAACCTGTGTTTCTATTATTAATGCAGACTATAGAAGTGGCATATTGCTGCATGAGACCTACCACTGTGGCCTAGAAGGAATGAGTTGGTGCCAAGAGTTGGTGTCACCCATGACCAGCGCAAACATAAAGTTTTGTTTTGTTTTGTTTTATGTATCCCTTGTAGAATGTGCTAGAGGTTAAAGGACTGATTTGGCCAAGGTTTTCAGACTTCTTAAGCAGCAAAAGCTTAGTGGAATATGAAATATTGAAGCCACGAGACACAGTGATGTTCCTCTGTGCGACTGATTCACTGTTTTTTGTCTGTCATTAACTTGGTGCTGCGTACATAAAAGGAAGAAATCTGCGTCTCTCTTTTCAGTGGGAAATAAAGGGAAAGATTAAGTGGTAACACTCCTCATCCCTTTTATTATAAAAGTACCAACTGCTTTTCTGCTCAAATAGTGTAACTCACACATTGAGTGAAAGGCAGAATACTTTTCCTTAACTTGTATTTATTTTTGAGGATGTCTGCTTTTATTCCAGATCTGAAAAAGGTTTGTAAACCTGAAAGCTTATCTTCTTTTTCAGTTTTATCAATTGATTTAGTAAAAAATACTAGCTCTCTTCACAATTCAGATAACATATTTAAAAAATAAATACATTTCCAAATGTTGGGTGCTACTGATATGTCACCTGTATGTATCAATGCTTTCTATAGCGTTCATCATTTCTACAGAGAACTACTTTTTGCCTTGTACTGCTTCATTAGATATATGTTGCCCCCCAGCAGACTGCTTTTTCAGACTGCTTTTCCAGACAAACAGGAGAAGCAAAGAATTCCCCACAGGACATGACAAGTTATGTTGGAAGAACATTATACTCTAAATACAGTGGTTACACTGGAATCATCAGAGAGGCAGAAGGAGAAATAAGATTAAGAATGGAAACAGAGTACTAAAGTGACCTCAGATTTACAGTTATCCTTGGGCTTAGGGAACTGCTATGAGAATTTTACTTGTGAAACATATCCTGTAATTAGAAATTCAGAAAGTAGTGAAGCTGCTAAGGGAATGAAAATACCTTATTTTTTTGTAAGGAGTGGTGTTATGTCAAAGGGAAAATTTTACTAAAATAAAGATAAATTTAAATGATCAAGATATGAAATCTACTTCCTCCAAATATTTCTCATAAATGTTAACAGAATGATTAAAACCAAATCGTCTTTGAAATTTGTTTGTTGGATTAGATTTTCATAAAATTCAGTTCAGTGGCACTATTACTATGCTTTAAAAAAGATGCAGATATTACATACTATCTCTGAAAATACATGCCCTGATTATATGGGTGCATTATGTCTTTTAGAGGGCATTTTTTGCAGTGTTCTCATTAGATCAGGCAGATGTTTTATGTACAGGTGTCAATGCCAATGGCATTACAATGAACTGAAGTTCGACAACATTTAAGACACTGAAAATGTTTGGTTTTTGAAGAGTATCATACGCTAAAACATTCTTGCAGTACATGAATAATTGCTAACCCTTTTGGTACTGAAAGCTAAGCAAAATTACAGTGTTTCATAGTTCTCTTGTACATTCTCTGTCCTCCCTCTGGGCTATTACGTTTTAGTATGTCTTTAACAGATCATGTTTTCGGATTTTTAGTGCTGTAATATCAAAGTTGCAAGTATTGCATGTGAAGGCTTTGATTTAAACTCAGAATATTTTTAGAATAAAACAATTTCAGAGTGAATTACGGTTGTAAATTACAGCATTAGTCTGATCAAAGAATTATAATAAAATGTGCAGGCAAACATCCTTGCTTTATATTCTGCAATTATAAGATTTTTTTATTTTTCAAAATTCCAAAGCATTCTCAGTTTAAAAACAAACAAACAAAAAACTAGTATGCTTCATTCATGGTATACTAGGTAAGTTTCTTTTTCATGCCCACTTTCTTCAGCTTCTATTTTAGTTGAGCTGTGGATCTCCAGAGGCAGTGTTACAGAGCAGCTCGTAATTTTTTTGTGTATAAGGAAAAAGCAGTCTGTCTAGTTCTGTATTCTGTTCTTGTAAGTAGCCCATGAAATATGACGACAGTGTGAGGTAAAAGCATATATTGGTACTTCCATAGAGCTTCTTCAGACAACTTGCATATCAGATGCTTTCTGAGTTGGTCTTGGTGCCATTTGAAACAGCCCTGGATGATTAAAACATGCTTACTTAGTGCTTCCAGCCTTTTCTAGGGAAGAATAGTGTTTGGTTTTCAAACTGTTACTGCGTTGACTCTTGAACAGAATTTGAGGTGGAATACATCGATCATATTCAGTATAGTTCCTAGAAGTTCAAATTTCAAGTTTCTGTTCTATAATATACTTATTTACAAGCCAGGCCCACCTGCAGAAGGTAACAATGCTAGTTTGGAGCCATCAACTCAGAGCAAACAGCTGATAGCTTGCTGTGGATGACCTACCAGTCATGCAGATCCAAATATCACTCACATCCTCATGAGTGTTATGGAAGTGACAGCAGAGCACAATATATATAGCTCTTCTTAGAGCTAAAGATAAACTAGCCAAGGTACTTTTCAGTCTCACTTTAGTGCTATATAATGACTGTGTTTTTAAATTAATTGAAATGTTTTTCTAGCATGGGCTATTAATAAAGCACAACAAGTAAAGCTGAAATAGTATTCCTTCAGTAGCTTTGTTAATGCTGCATCTTTCCTGTATTCATGTATTTAATTTGAAGTACTTCTAAATAGATGTTGCCGTGCGAAGATGGTAGTGGTTCAGATATGTCTATATTTTTTTTCCTTTCTCACATGCAAATTTAAACCTAAATTTTGGAGGCTGTATAACCTAGTTTGTATCTAAAGCCTGGATTTTACAACTCCTGATGCATACACCAGTATATTTAGATTACTCATCACAATGAAAAACAAACTGGAAGAGAGTTGTGTGTGATTTCTGCACTTTTAGATTCTGGGGCTTTTTTAATTGCAGAGAGAAACCTTGAACTTTCAGCTCTTCAGTTTTTCCTATTCCCTGATCACAGTAGGGATGAGGCATAAAAAGTTATGTTGCAAATTGCACAAACCTTCTATAAATAAATGTTTGTGTAAATCAGCAAATTGCTGAGTTATTCACAACTTTTTTCTGGCATTCCCCAACTTGGACAAATAACCACATTTATTTATTTGTTTGTTTATTTTACTGTGGGGAATGAGTTACTTGTCAGTAAAGTTGAAACTCTAAACCTTTAGCCTGATAGCTGACACCCCCCACTCCTTGAACTAGATGAGCAAATACTAGAGACAAGCTTATAGTCTGATCCCTTTCCCTCTGTCTTACTGTGCTTGTATACAACATAGCAAAACTGTCCACGTACAATTATAGAAGCTTTTAAGCGTTAATGTACTACAAATGCACATATACCATGATGCACTTTGCGAACAAAATGTATGATTTTTCAAATTTGCTTGATAACAGGTTAATCTGAAATTTGAAACTGCTGATTCTCTTCTTTTTTTCTGGAAGGGAATAATGACTGCCTTTGGCAATCAAACGTATTATATGTATGTAACATGCATTGATTCAACTACTGCCATCTTCAGAGCAATGAGACTTGGGTTGAACTCTAATCCCTGTTAAATTCTGGTTTTTGTTTCACAACATGTTAAGGAAGCCCTTTGATCTAGGGATCACATGTACTTTGGCTTTCGTGACCCACTCATCAGAATCTTAACAAAGAAAGATATGAGCATGGTAATTCTTCAGAGGGAGGAGGAGTAGCAAGAGTAATATGAACACAGTTGGTTCTGGAGTTCAGAAAGTCCATAAAGAACAAGTAATGCTGCTTAACTTAGGCCAAACTTGAGGGCTACAAAAATGGTTCAGAATTTTGGAAATACAAAGGTTATTTAAATAATAACTTTATGTATTGTTCTTTGATAATACTGAACGAAACATAGCATCATCTGGTGTCTGTCTTCGTCACCTAATTTACCGCATTTGTAACTTTCTCTCCAAGATAGAAATGTTTGTTGGTTAGTAAGATTTTACTTGCAAAAAAAAGAATAGGAGTTCAATATTGTGGGAAAAGATCAGCAATGTCATAGCCTTAATTTGGTGCCTGAGATTAAGGTCAGTATGGGGTAGGGAGCTCATTTATCCTGGAGTATGTTTGAAACAGAATGTTGAAAGATCTTCATAGGTTTTCTATAGCAAGCTTCAAGTGTGATTTGATGGCATTCAGAGGATTAGAGAAGGTTAGTTAGAGGATTATTTACATCTTTGCACATTCTGTCTGTTTCCAGTATGCTTCAGCCCAGTTGCATTCTCTGCTTGTCTAGTTTTGTTCATCACATTACTGGCATACTGCTAATGTGGTGCTAGTGATACATTAGACAGTATAGCACCAGGTATGTTTAATGTTTCTGAAGCTACTAAGATAATTCGGAGTGGGTTTTAGGTCAGATCCTGAAGTGTGAGAATCCATTGTGGAAATATTTATATCTGTTTAATTTTGGCAGACTAGCGGGTTGTTTCTTGCCTTTTTTCCAGTCATAGGTGAATAATTTTTAGTGACTTTTAATACCTCCTCCCCCCTCAAGTTAACTAGATAGCTAGTTTTAAAGTCATACTGAATAGTTCATTAAAAAAAAAAAAGTGCAGATAAAAACACATGTATATATTGGAAAGCATTAGGTAGTGTAATTAGAGGACTCATTAGACAGCTCTGCCTATAATTTAGCTGTAAAAATGTTGCAGGTAATGAGCTGCTAGAGTAACAAAAGTACTGTGAGCAAGTACTTAAATATTTTCATTGTTGGGCGCCCAACATCTGAGAATGGAGAATGAACTCACTAATGAGAAAATGCAGCCAGTTTTAAATGTGCTAAGGAAATAACCACCCTTGGACCATGACTGAGTATATTCTGTCTTTGGTAGCTATTTGAAGTGTGAAACTCTTGACTTGGCTACTGGGGAGGAAATATTTTGCGATTTCATTTTGACACAGTGATTACTGTTCTGCCTCAGTATTGTTATCTTCTGCCCTTCTTTTTTTGTAGGGTTGGCTCCTTCCCTTTTGTGCTTGCCTTATTCAAGCAACAGTAGGGTGAAGCTGAGATGATTTAGTGATGTTCTTGCATCAGAGTGTTGGCTAACATCTGTGAAACTCAACAGTATTGTTAATTGCATTCTACTGTTTGTGTGAGTTATGATAGAGACCCTGGAGTTGTATGTTTGCAAACTCAAGCAGTACTGCATCAATTTATATTCATAAGCTTTTTTCTTTCTTTTTCTCAAAACCATAACAGTTAGTAATGTGGATTGGCATATTTTAAGCTGTGGATAGCTTGGATCTGATCTTGCTAAAAAGGAGTTACATACACTCCCTGTCACTTGCCTACCAGCTAGTTTGAGTGAATTTTTAAAATTAACTCTTTCCATTGTTTAAAGCTCTTTGTCATCTTACCCATAAATTTTGGGGTTTGTAATTAACATTTTGTGAAAGACTTAGTAAGCCTCCTGTTACAACTTGACTGCAGTGATACGATTATGGACTTCAGGGGATGATTGAAAATATAACGATTCATGGATGCTGAACATACTGACAGTCCAATTTTTTTTTTAATTTTGGGTGAAGAATTATAACTTGTTAGAGATTAAATAGGAATTCTTTTTAATGGAAGCTGCTTGGTGTACTGTTTAATGGATTAGGATTAAGCAAAATAATGCTATGGTGAAATATGACAACAATATTTTGAGAAGCAAACATTAGCATACTGTTACTATGAAGAGATAGTTTGAACCGTCTGTGATTCCTGAAGTTCTTGATGGTCATGTTTTTAAAAGTGACTTAACTAAACTGAAGATAATATATGTTACATGTTGAAAATGTTTGTATCTTTTGGTTAATAATATTTGCCATAATCCATTTATGAGTGCTTTGCAAACTGTTTCATCATCTTAACTGGTTTTCTCTAAACATACAAAGTAATTTTTATCTTAAAGATATCATCATTTTATTTGTGGTTGAGAATTTGTGTGCTTCTAAATTCACGAGGCTGTCGGGCTTGCTTGTAGTACTGCTGCTGTATATTTGTACGCATAGTATTTGTACATAGTAGTTGCCATTTCTTTTTCTGGCATATACCCTTTCAAGAGATACGTGTACGAAACACATAGCACTGCCAAGGCTATAAGCTGCTACAACCATCACCACTTAACGAAGATTTTCTGGAATCATTAACACTTGTCAGCTTCCCTATTTTTGTTTTGCCTAAAAGGTCAGACGAGGAAAGAAATTTACATGAGTTTTGCACCCTTGAATAAATATATAGCAGGAGCTTTATCACAGCTTGCTCTTAGGAATTATACTTCTAACAGGCTGAGAGAGAGGGACTGGTGACCAGTCTGACCAGACTCAGCATGTGGTTGCAGCCACAGCGGATGCATTGGGCAAGTGTGTCCAGGCCGGGGGGAAGAAGATTGGGAGCGGGAGAAATGGGACCATCTCTTTTGTTAGCAGCTCGTGTTTGTAGTAGCTGAGAGGTGAGAAGCTTCACCCGAGTTTCTTGGACCTAGCTAGTTCTTGGCAAATCAAGTAAACTATTGGAGCACTTGTCCCATGCCAGCTTTGGGAATGCCATGACAAGGGCAGCTGAATAATAGAAGTCAGAATTAATTGCCACTGTACTTACCAGTTTGAGAAGTAAAAGTTGGGCATAAATTTTAGAATTAGTGCTCTGCAGATACCCTCTCTGTAAAGACAGTTCACAATGTTGTAGTGTGGTGGGGGTTTTTTTGTTTGGTTTGGGTTTTTTGACCATGAACCAAAGCTTCTTTCCCTTTGTAGCTCTAGAAGGTCTTCTGATATAACTAGCAGGATTCTCCAGCAATGGACATTTGTACTAGGGGGGTGTGTGTATGTATATATATATATGTATATATATCGTATAGTGACTCAAATAGGAGGCAATAAAAGCACATTGTTCAGGTTTTTATTCTGCTTTGTTTTCTGCAGGATTGGTAATTTAGATCTCAGTTACTCAGGTTTTTCAGTAATTATTTGGTGTTTTTTTCAGTGTAGAAATACATTAGAGAAAAGACATAAGGAGTGAGTACTGACATTCAGAGGCTATTGTGTATGGCTGTCACTGAACATCAAGCACTTAATACATTTTCTGAAAGGGTTTTGTGGACAGAAATTGCAAGTCATGTAGCATTCCAGATCTTACACAAGAAAATATTTTTCCTCTCTCAATTTGAATTTATGTAATTCATCTACTGGAGCACTGGAGTCAATGTAACAGTCATGAAAAAAATTACCAAACTCTAACTTACATTGTAATAGATTTGATTCCTAAAAATACTATTTAGTAACTTGAAATAAAACAAAACTTTCCTGAAATAATGAGAAAGAAAAACCGTATTGTGTGTTGGTTCAGTCAGCAGACAGCACAGTTCTGAAATCTCAGGCAATAAGTAAGTTGAACCTTGAACTTTTGTGTGTGAGTAAAATCGTGAGAGGAATATTTTTTGAAATCTGTTACAGCATCCTAACAGCATTAGGATTGCATTAAATTACATGTATATATCCAGTTTGAATTCAAATTCCAGTCTCTTTCTCTCCATGTTTTTTGTCTCTAGGAATTTAAATCTCTTCTTTGATACTGACTTGATAAAATGTTAATTCAACTTGTAGTGTTTTTACAAAATAGTCTGCTAGTAGTTTGAAAAATTTTGTAAGGAATTTATTTTTTTTAATGGAGTTAGAATTCTAGTGTATAAAAGCACTAGAAGATAAATAGTCAAAAGCATGCAATTTATATTGTTTATAACTGAAATACTGATAGAATTTTTAGAATAATGAGTTTTTCACACATAACTCAGAGCAAAGAAGGCTTAGTGGTATCTCAAGATAAGTCATCCACAGAAGTTAAAAAAAAATTACAGTATCGGTGCCTGAAACATTGTCTTTATCTTTGGCTAAACTAGGATCTTTTTTTTAATTGTGTGTTTCTTTACTTCTAAATGATCAAAACTGTATTTTGGCTGTTCTGAAATGATCTAATGCATATTTTCTGGTTATGTCCTGCCTTTATCAATTTCTGTTGTCTCATAAACTGCTGTATTGTTTTATGAATAGTGTGGAAAAATTGAGTGAAATCGCACAAAGTTCTTTACCTTATTACTTAATTTATTTTCGTTTTCCTACTTTTTGCATTGAATGACAGCTGCTAGCTGGGATGATAGCAGAACCTGCTTTTCTCTCTGAGTATACTATCTTTGCTTTGGATCCCACCAAACAACCTAAGCCACAGAGTGACGGTGTGGTGAGTCCTCCCACCCCTCTTAGTGATGCCTTTAGCAGGGGGAGGAGAGTACTGTACTAGACGGCAAACCTAGTGTTGCTTGTGGCTTGTTCTCACAAAGGCATCTATCTTAACTACCCTGTTGCTAACCCTGCACTAAATTTCACTGAGGTAGTACCTGATAGCTCCTGGCTGGTGTGCTGTATGATGTGAATTTATTGTAACATAAAAAAATTAACACGTTTTCTGTTATACAGGTAACCATACTCTACACAGGTTTTAAATAATTGGTGCACAAGTTTGTACGTTTGTTGCTTAGAATTCATTAATATGATTGAGTCTTCCTCTTCATTTTTACGTATGTCTATGTATTTCAAGATAAATGGATATGATAAACATTGAGATTGTTTTTGTCTAAAAATTACATGCTTTTTGCTGTGTACAGTGAAAGCCTCACAATGTCATTTACTACTAATGGTAGCAGGAAATAATTATCTCGCATAGACACTGAAATTCAGCTACTTCTAGTTGGTAACCTGGCAGCTGTTATTGTGAGGATAAATAGTTGGGGTTTTTTAATAATTAGATTTTATTTTAAATATCTATTTCTTTGCCTGGAAATGTTGTTTTCATAGTATACAAGTGGAGAAGCTCAGTGAGAAGAGAACAAGGAGTGGAGAAAAAGAAGCAGGCAGAGGGAGGAAAGCAGCCTTCTACTTACTAACATACACACATATAAACCTGTATTCTTCTCATTATTGTCATCGGACTGGGATGGCACCTTTCACATGCTTCAGAGGCATGCCATTCCTGAGTCTGTAGTGATTCAAAACCCAGTGTTTTTTTAAAGAATCCCAGCTCATCCTCATGCTTCATGATTACTTTGCTTTTCCAGTTTAGCAAGTGCTTTTTTGCTGCTCACGCAGAGGCTGAAAATGACAAGTCACTGAAAACTATAGCAGGATAGAAATTTGATAAGCAGATGACATAGTACAACACACCATGTTGTGTTGGACTTGTCTCTCTCAAGCTAAGCAAGATTGGACTGAAACAGTGATTCAAAATGTGATCTGTGGAAAGTCTTCATCTGTTGTAAAGGATTATGCTTGTTTAGAGCATGCCTTCAGAGCACAGATTCATTACTAGCTCAGTCATGGTGTTCTCAAGATTGAGCTTTTTGATGGGGAGCAAAGAGGACATTCGGATTGTGCTGAAATCTGTAGTTCTGAAATAGTTAAGATTTTTTTTTCTTTCTTTCTTTCCAGGTCTAGGTATTTTGACCACATTCCAGGTCTAGTGATCACTACTTAAAGTTTCACTGCAAATTTAATTAAGTTTTTCTACACTTACAGCAGTAAACAGTTGTGGGCTGTTTTTCACTACACTACAGAATATGCCTAGTACAGTTGCATTTCAAAAAACATAATTCTCTGAATGCTCAAATGTTGTCTTTATATTATCTTTTAGTATATACTTTAGTGGCAAGAATCACTGACTTGCATATTTATATGACTATAGACTGCATACATAGCAAATAATTATAATGTAAGAGTTATTGTTACCAATGTGTATGAATAATACATGACCTGTAAAACTGATTTTATTCTCTGAACTTTTTGAAAGCTCTAGAGCTGTCCTCTCACAGTAAGAATTGGGGGGGAGGAAATAATGATTTAAAAGTTTATAGGGAAGAGGAGAGCTGATTATATACAAATATATACTAAAAAAAACCCATTACATATGTTTGGGAAACCTAGGTAAACTAAAGATGCAGGAGAGGGAAAGTTTCATCAACACACACAAATGTGTATTAATTCTGCTAAAACAGACCAGTATTTTAACTGTGTGTGCAAGTGATGTGTGATCCAAGAGAGTGAGCATCATAGACAAGTGACTGTAATTGTGGATTTTTTGCCATAGGTGAAGTTAGTATAAACTCTTTACTAACTAAGCTACATGGGTTTTGTTGCATGAAAAAACAGTTCAAATACTCTTGTATAGAAAGGTTTTTAAAGAAAAATTAAAGGAAAATGAAGGAAGAAAATGTATACTAAGCTCTCCTTCCTTCCTCCATAATTTATTCAATTTTGGAATACCTGAGAAGGAGAGAGAACAGTAAAATGTTTTTAAATGCAGACATTTAAGCTTTCACTCTTTAGGCTTATGAATCTATTTATACTTCTGAGAAATAAGTAAGATGAATGAGTTTGCATTTCAGAAATAGGGAAGTAAGGAAGCACAAGTGTTGCTAGGACACCCTAATGTGGTCCAGTTAAAACTGAGCTCTGGTTTATACATCTTAATAACAAAAAGCAACCTTTTTATTAGAGATTGTAAATATAGCTCTCTTTGGATAGAGATACAGTTGTGTATGTTCTGTGGGTTCATGGAGGAAAGACTTCTGTTGGTCTCCGGAAACCCTGACATCACTCTGCTGGTTTTAAGACTTTCAAAGGGCCAGCCTGTGCTCTGTGATTCTAGTTTTGCTGAAACATCTCTTAAGGCTTATGAAAGGCCAGGGCTTTTAAGCTCTTCAAAGCCTCTTGAATCCATACTTACATATAGCAGCTTCCATTCATGCTTACCTTTCACTGTGTGGACACCAGAATATGACCCTTTGCCCTAGAGCACAGTGACTTAGAATTGCAGCAGCTAGATACCTGTGGTGGTCCAGTTTTTATAGGAAAGATTACCAGTGTATCCCTTTTATGATTTATGCCAATAGAAAGTCTAATCCCAAATAGAGGTTCTACTTTTGTTCACACAGATTGAATACAAAGATGTCAGCACAATTAATAGGAAAATCTTAAAAGTGGCAACATTAATTTTAGTTTTGAAATGGCAGCTTTTTAAGGATCTTCACAGAAAAGAACAGCATCCATGTTTTTTATATTAATGAACACTTTATTAGATTTAATAAATCTACTTAATCTTGTGTTTTATAATCGATCTTAAATATTATTAAATTATTCTTATGAATTAGATATACAAACCCTCCATAGTTTACTTTAATTCTTTTTATGGGTATCAGAATATATGATTTTTGAAAGAAGTGTTTTTAGTTAGTTTGTAATTCTTGGTAAAGTATTGGTCTTCCTCTGTTGTCAGTCCAGTACTAGCATGTTAGATGCTTCGTAAATTATAAAGCAGAAGATAAAAATTTATTTGGATTACCCTTATTGTTAACTTTCCAGTTAGGAAATGAAAAAGAACAGGTAATGGAGCCAAGAAAAAAAATGTATGAGTGCTTTAGTTTAAAACCCAGTAAGAGCTGTTAATCCACTAGGAATAAACTAGCAACAGGATAGTGCTCTGAAGCAGAACGCAGATTTTGTTCAAGCCAGGTGAAGCGCAATTTCCAAATCCAAACAGTCGTCTTGTATGGCTGGTTATTGTTCATTTCGCTCTGTCTGAATCTGGGTGACTGCTCATTTCTCTGGCTTCCTTAACTGCCTGGATTTCTCTTTCTTCTGTGGTATTTTTGTACTTCTTTTAAGTTTGCTCTGTGTCAAACCTTTCTTAAGCCCTTTTACACTAAATCATTCCTCTTCTACATTTATGTTTGTGTATGCTTATCTGCCTATCCACACAGAGTAGAAGCTGTGGGTGTAATCATGTGGCAGATACATGGCTGATTATGATTGGTATTTTAGTTGTATGTATACCTTAGACTTTACAGCTTGCATATAGCTATCAGGGTACATCTTGATTAAAAGTTACACTGCTTTCAGCTGAATTCCTCATACTTTGTTTGATATGTCTCAGTGCTTTGCTTCTCTTGGAAAAAATTCATATAAAAGCTGATTTCTAGCATGTTTTGCTACTTCAGTTTGACCTGGTTTAAACACCAGAAAACTGTCTGGATTTGTACAGGTTAGAAAATGCCTAAACACAGGACATAGGAAAAAAAGGATAGACAGACTAGGAACAGAAATGTCTGAACTCTGGTAAAATAAACAAATGAACAAACAAAACTATTGCTTTCTGTTGCCTTGGTTTTGGGTTTTTGGGTGAGTTTTTTTGGTTTTGTTTTTCTTTGTTTGGGAGTGCAGAGGAATGTACACGTGAAGTTTTTCACAGGGTGTTTTTTCTGAAAGTCTGATTTTCTTCCTGTGCTTGTTTAGAGTCTTAAACAGCCTGTTACCAGCACTTTTTTTCCAGGTAGTTTCCACACACACACACCCCGCCCCCCCCCCCCAAAAAATGTACTTAAACAGAGAAAGACGGTGTGATTCCACTGTTACTCATGTTGGCTGTAAACAACACTGCTCATCAATTAGATTTTTCCTGCTATCATTTTGTCTTTTTGGTGTCTCTTTGATTTGTGCATAAATGTTACATAAATAATAATTATGAATAATTTAATTGGAGATGTCAGCATTTGCAGGTGTCTCGTACTAATCCATGCACACATAGCTGCTTTGTAGTTCTGTATATTGCAGCAATCTGTTTTGAATTTAACAAACTAGCTTGTTTGCATGAAGACATCTTAATAAACATTCAAAAGAAAGTACTAAAAACACAGGCAAGGTAAAAGCACAGATGCTGTTTGTAGGAATCAGTGAATTACAGTCCTTGTAGTCTATTCCTTCTAACAGTTGTTTTTCCTCCTGTAGAATTTAAATAAACAACCACTTCCCAGATCCACAGAAAACAATGGAAGTGGACCAGCCTCCCCGCAGGTATGGGGAGGATGCGGAGGGGGGGGGTGGGGGGGGGTGGTTGTTTCCTACTTCACTGCCGTGTTGTTTTTGTGTTATGTTGGCTTAAGTGCCCAGTATATATCTTCGTGCTGGAGTATGGATGACAAGTACTTGCCTGTCAGGATACTAGGGTGTTTTGTTTGTGTATAATCCCATTAGCTGGTATTAAGTGTTGTCACTGATGCGTGGAGCTTTTTTGCAGGGGGAGGTTAGCAGTATCTGAGGCGTGCTGCAGGCTGCCTGCGTTGAAGTGCGTCTCATGGCTCAGCAACACAGCCAGCACGGGATATGGAGCGTTAAGCTCACTTTCAAAAATAGAGGGCATGTGGTGTGGCTAGAAAGCTAATTTCTAGCCAAAGGAAAAGAACTGATAGGCTTAAAAAAATTGTCACTAGTGATAAAGGTGGAGGTCATTCTTTAATATGTCTCACAAAAAGTTCACTTTGCTGGATTGGGATTAGCAGTGGCTCCTAGCACTTGTGTCCCAACATCTGATTGTGGGGGGCAACATCGTGCAGTAATGCTTTCAAATCACTTCTGTAGCACCAGCAGTATACCGTACCCTAGCACAGAACCTTTTGTTTTAGAACAGCGTAAGTACCTTAGCTGCATAAATCAATAATTGCATTTTATGTAAAAATCATAAAGACATTTAAAATAAAATAAAGGACTGTTTAAGATAGCATGCTAGAACTAACTGTTTTACAAGGACTTATACAATAAATTTGTTCTCTTAATCATAGGAAGATATTTTCTGTCTTTGAGATAAATACAGTCTTCTGTTTAATACATCAAGAAGTGAGTCAAAGGTTGTTTTTTTATATATACATTTGGGACAAAGGTAAATGCAACTGTTTATTTTAGTTACATATCCACTTTTTAAAGGGGTTACACAAATACATTATTTTTGAAGTTTAAATCAGAGCCGTAGTTTATTGGATTTAGTTGCTGTCTGAAATTGCTCACATCTGGTAGTTGCATGCTTGATTTTTCTGCACAAGGAGATGATTCTTCTAAGGGAGTGGTAGCTATTTGGTGTCATGCATGTGTTAGGGAACAGTTGTTCCTTTGCCCAGGTCAGGTCTCCGTTTCCTGGGCTGTAGTGTGTGTGTCTGCCTAAAACCAGTGCAGAAGTAATTACTTGCTTTGAATTTTTGCAGCTGAGTGACAGTCAGTCTTTTGCCCAGAGGCTTCAGCTCCGAGTTCCCTCCATGGAGTCTTTGTTTCGAAGCCCAGTAAAAGAGTCGCTGTTCCGCTCTTCTTCCAAGGAGTCCCTGGTACGAACTTCTTCAAGAGACTCATTGAATCGACTGGACTTGGATGCAGCCGGTCCCACCTTTGATCCACCTTCTGACATTGAAAGCGAAACAGAAGAGCCTCCGGGAAATATGGACAGCCTCAGCAAAGAGCAGTTGCTGCAGAGACTGCGCAGAATGGAGCGCAGTTTGGGCAACTATAGGGGAAAATACTCAGAGGTAGGCAACATTGTTATTGACTTACCTGGGTGGAGAGGGGAAAAGATGAGGCTAACCCATACTGCAGTAGCGGGTAATCTTTTTGTTTTCCCGTTTGGAGCAAATTGATCAACTTACAGCTAATGTGGAAGTTAAGTTATTCTTGTAAGTCTAGTTATTTTTGGCCTACATAGGCCAAATGTTTTTCTGGTAATAAAATGTGGGAATCCTTTTCTTTTCTTGTTTGTAAATAATTTCACGTTGTCAGTAATAGAGATTAATTAGTAGTTACTCACACAAAGTAGGCCTATGATTGTTTCTGCTGAAAGCCTGTAGCAAGGGGTGGAGTTCAGTACAGATGCGAGTATGGCTTATACTCTCATGACAGCAAATTTACTTTTCTTCTGAAACTTGTTCTTGAAGTACACAGTGTATATTCCATATACATGTGATGGGCAAGCATTTTCTTTTCAATAAATAAGTTCTACTCCCCCTAATTTCCAGGTATTCCCTGGAAGGAATTCATTCAAGGACTATTTCTTTTGCTATTTTAGTGAAAACCAATGATATAAGTAGTTTTGCTACTCATTTTCCAAGTTGTTGGGAAAAGTAAAGCGGTGGTGTTGAATTTCCAAGTGGTGGTGTTGGATTTTTCTTTTTTTTTTTTTTTTAAGTACGTGTGTGTTTTGCATTTAAAACTGGCCAGTTGCACTCTTTTTTACAGTTCTTTAAATGTTTGCTGCCCTCAAATACAAAAATTCCTGTGCAGACTTTTGGCTATTATGGTCAACATCCCTGGAATCTAAAATATGTATACAACAATTACAGTATTCAGCCTATACCTGAAAAAACAGTTGTCTTCCATTAGTTCAGGAATTGTTGTCTCCCATTAATTTTTCATTCTTGTCCTTGCAGATAGTATAAGAAGGTGTATTTTTTAAAAGTTTATGTAAACAGTGTTGCCAAAATGAAAATTCTTCAGTTTGTAGGTTTGGTTTGGGGTTGGTTTGTTTGTTTGTTGTTTGTTTTTTTTCGTGTAGTCTGTCCAGCAAGTCTTAATTTTCTCTATCAGAAGGGTCTGGGTGTTTTTCTGGTTTTGTGAGTTTCTTGAGTTCAGTTGGAAAAAATTGTTTTGCTGGAGCTTGGAAGAAAGTAGTTTCAATATATAATGAGAATTTAAGATGTAAAATTTTTTTCTCATTTAAAGTAGGATACAAAGTAGCATCTCAAAAAATACGGGAAGGGAAACCATCCATAGCAGTTTTAGTTTTCTTTTAAGTGCAAAATAAGTATGACACTGAAATGAAAATTAATTTTGAATTCTGAAAAATCCTAATTTATTTTAAATAAGAATTTGAAGCTATCTTTTGACTTAAAGATTTCTGGGTTTGGTATTTTGGATTTGTTTTCCTTTAATTTTTCAGCAGTTTGAAAACAGAATATTCTAGTTTCGAGTGCCATTATGCTACTTCAGCTTTGGACAGCTTAGGCAATTGTGATCAAATTTTTAATTAAACTAAATTGTGCAGTTACTCATGAAGTCCTTTTGTCAGCTTACAATGAGAAATATTGTCCACTTCCAGTCTTTCTTTGTCTGCTGTGTATATGCAAAGCACATGGGATGAGAACATGCAGTATTACACAGACCTTTTTCTGCTAGACTTGTAAGTGTATTTTTGCAAATGTACATCCCTGTGGGGTAGATGTCTGAGGTGTAACTTTCTGATACAGTTGGTTTTTTGGCTGCCTGTATTGAAGAATGGCTGTTCTTAGAGGTCTTTTTAGTGAAGGGAAAACTGTGCATGAATGCTGAGTAACCTCATTGTTTTGTCATGTAGGCTTTATTTTTTTAATACATTGGAGATATTTTATAAATGGAAAAATGAAACATTGAGAAAATTTAAGTATGTTTCTGTCGGAAGAGCTTTCTCAAGAGAAGTGAAGAGTTTGAAAATGCAGATAGTGATGCAGCTAAGCAAATTATTTTGATAGCTATAAGTGGATGCATTATCATCATTATATCTGATTTCTGTATTTTAGCTAGTGTCTGCTTATCAAGTTATCCAGCGGGAGAAGAAGAAGCTACAGGTAAGCATTACTTTTCATCCTCTCTTACCTGAATGCTTTTCTGAGTCTTAAAATGTATAGTGCAAATACAGATTTAATTTTCACTGCATTGTGTGTGTGTGTTTACACAGTAAGTTGTGTGTATATATGTGTGTGTGTATAACAAAAGAGTCTTTCTTAGCTGGGATTTCTAAGGAAGCCAAGCTAATATTGGTTTGTTGAAATAACTGTGAAGCTATTGTACTCCAGCCTTTTTTATTGCATCAGCTGAATTCAGATGATAGATTGCCAACCCACAGTTGGCAGTTTATGATAATACTTACACATCGTTTGACTTGAAGGAGAAATAGAAATCATTAATTCTTCTGCTGAAATACAATTCTATGAATTAATTTATACTTTATATGGAAAGTTACATTTAATACACCTGATGTTTATTCTTCCTCTTTTTAAGGGCATTCTGAGTCAAAGTCAGGATAAAGCACTTCGCAGAATTGGAGAACTGAGAGAGGTAACTTCCTTGAGTATTTACTTTATAGCACATGTACATAGGATCTTTCTCTGCCCTTTGATTTTTTTGTTCACTTTACAAAATATTTTCTATCGCACAGCAGGTTTTTTTACCACTTGTTTTCATTTGTTTATATGGGCTTAGTTCTCTGGCTTGTTTCCCGTTCAGCAGCTTATTGTCATACTCTGAGAGAGCAGTTCATCGTACTGACTGAACTCCTTTTCTGTTCATTGTGAAATAGGTGGAAATGTGTGTGATTCTTGCAGTATTGTTGGGCCCAGCAGTAGATGTCCCTGTGCAATTTTTGCTCTTCTAGTATTGAGAAATACTGTTAGGCAAATACAAGTAATAGGCGTTTTTTAATAAAGATTTTAATGACTATCAATAAAAAAATTTATGATTGAATTTTTAAAAATACTCATCTTGATCTCAATTATAATATTTACATTGTTTTTATGGATTTGCAGTATAGTTTGATTTCAGTCGTAAAATCAGGTAAGTTGTGTTATGACTATTGTCTCCTTAGGTTATAGTGAAATTAAAAGGAGAAGCTCTATTGTATCTGGTATTGACAATAAACACATCGGGCTTAATTACAAGACATGTACAAATTATTGGGCAGAGCAAATTCAAAAGGCAAGATCACAAAAGCCATATTGTCAAACCCTGGTGAAGCACAATGTGAAGCTGAAGCCTTTTTACTGCCCCAAGAGCCATTGCAGCATCAGGTTCAGAGACAGGTGTGTGAGGGCCTCTCTGTCCATGCTCTTACCTCGCTTGGGAGCTGGGTGCCTGCTTGCTCAAAGCCATGGGCTTTCTCTGTGGCTGCACTTGTGTTTTTGGCGTGCGCCGTGCTGAGCAGCAGCACTGGCATGGAGGTTGCAAGAGCCGTCAGACCATGGCAAGGTCTCACCTTTGCCTGAAGGCAGACTAAGTCCAGGCAGTCGGGTGTCTCGCCTGCAGACAGGGACCCGGGTCAGTCCCCTGAGGTGAGGGATGGAGACTGTGAGCATGCGGACGTGCATGTACCCAGGGCTCATGCTCACCTGCAAGGGGCTGCCCCTATGCGACCAGTCGGGCAGCCAGTCATTTCAAAGGAGGTCACTGGCAAATTGCAGGGCACACCGCTTCAGCGATGCAGGATGTAATCCAGGTAAGCAGACTGTGAATTATGTGTGCCACGGGGGTAGCATTTTGGTTCAGATCAGTGCTGCTTCTGCCCCAGCAGCTGAGAACAGCGGGCCAGAGTGCTAGGTGTGCCATGTTCATTTGAGCCGGAGCCTGCGCCTGTGCTGTCACTCTGTCCTAAGCTAAACTGTCAGCCCATAGGAGGGGAAAACCCACAGCATAACTGACCGAAGCGGCTTGCCAGTGTGTTTTTTTTCCCAGTTCACTATAAGGTCAAATGAAAGAAGCTCATTCTGTGTTAAGTATATATCTGCATGCTCCAGTAGGTTTAGTCTTCCAGCTTATTGGTACTTGGTAAAGTTTGGAAGGCATATATATACCAGAGTTAAAGTTTTTGATTATGAAAAAGGGTTGGACGTGTGCATACTTATCTTTAAATTCTTTTGTCATAGTCCTTCTGATTCATGTATATATATAATTATATGTATTTCTGATTTATATATATATAAATTTGTATATATATTTGGCGTAAAATCTAATTTCATTCTTATAAATCTTGTAGATTTAAAGATTCCTTCAAATCTAACACTGAAATTCTTTTTTATTAATTGAAAAACTTCAAAAAGTAGTTTTTTGGTCTTTTGGAAGCCCAAGTGTTATAGCATTAGGTAAAACAGACTTAAAAGAAAAATTACAAATAAAATGGTACATTTCCATTGTGGAAGCTAAAATGGTACAAAATAGATCATTCATTGATGTAATAATTTGTTATCAGAAATTAATTTAAAAGATCCTTTTCTTCATCATACAGTCCCTTTTCCCCATAAATATGTTGAATCAGACAAGTTTCTTCGAAGAGGGCCATGTAAGAATAAACTAAGTCTCCTTTGAGGCCAAGCTGACAGTGTGAAATAGTCCCTGGAAATCAACGTGTCTTTTGCTTACCTTAGTTTTTTTGCTATTAAGAGTAATTCCTCAACAGCAGTCTTCAAGCCAAGCAGTCTTCAGTGTTCTCCTTCTCGGACAAGGATCAGAAAGCACTTTGGGATCCAAAGAGGACTATTTCTGTGTCAATTTCAGTAAATCTCTTTGGCACTTGTTCTTGCACTGAGCTGCTTTGCTTCGCTTGGAAGGAATTGCTTCTAAAGCTCAGAAGTACTAGGCACAAGTGTGATCAGTAGCTGTTGAGAACCTGAGGCAATGCAGTGTTAAAAAGTGGATATAGTTACTGAGGAAGAGAGAGGAATAGTTTTCCCAGTGATGTTTTCCAGCACTGTCCTGCCTGTGGCATGGCTGGGCAGGCTCAGCTCACACAGCTGCAGTTCTCAAAAGCTGGTATCGGGCTCAGCTATGGCAGCCGGGATTCACTGTTGGAGGTAAGGGATAGGCAGCCAAAGAGCATAAAAGCAAGATTCAGAGTTGATGGAAAGTAATGCAGGAAGCATCCAGTGCCCTGTGTTTTGTCTCTTGTTTGCTTTTTCTTCCTTTCTTTCTCTTTCTGTCATCCTCTGTCCTTGCCTGGCTAACAGAACCCATGCTTATGGGTGGCGCTTGCTTTTATACAAGCGATCTTTGCAGAATAATGGTCATAGAAGCATTAGTTTTCTGGGATAAATCACTGGGAAGATATATATGGATGAAGTAAATATAAAAATAAAAAAAATTAAAATACAAGTTTGGGAAATAATTTGCAGTGTATGCATGAAATGTGTATGGTTTGATTCTCTCAATAACCAGTTAGATGTGAATTAATTTAACTTTAAGTACATTTATTTTCTATTAGAACAATAAGTATTTAAAGAAATTAAAATATTTAGACTTTAAAAGCATAGGAAGTAAATATGAGAAACCTCCCTAAGGCAGTATTTTATAAGATTATATAGATCCTACTAATGAATTTAGGCAACATCTACAAGTTTCTAAAGGTATTCAGCCAAATGAATGCAAGTAAGTAGCAAGTCAAGCCACATAGTTAAGTTCTTTGGCATTCTCTGGCTTTCTCATTTGAGACACGTTTGAGGAATTAAAAAAAGCTAACTTTCTGCTCTTATAAATGTCATTTGTCATATTAGAATGCTAGCATATTGAATGAGCATAAGATAAATTTACATTTCTGCAGTTTACGTTGACTTAATCTGGTGGCTAAATGAAGCATCTAGTTTACCAAAGTGCAGTCTTCAACTTCCAGGAGAAATGTGTGCATGGAAAACAGTTTTCAGGAGCAGGCTTGAAGTGATCCCTATACAAACTTATTTTTAGGAAGAAAGAATCCTTGATAATTTTGCATAAAGTCTAGATTCTTGCTGTTTTAATGCTGGTATTATAATGGGATGTTCTTATGTTGTGTGGAATGTTGTATAGTAAAAGAAATATCCACTTTATGGTTGTATGCTGGGGTCACAACTGCGAAGAGGTATTTTTAATATTATTTCATAATATTTTGATAAGCCTTTTAAAGTCACATTTCAGTTTTAATTTGAGATACATTTATTTATGATTCTCAGGAGCTCCAGATGGATCAACAAGCTAAGAAACATCTCCAAGAGGAATTTGATGCTTCCTTAGAAGAAAAGGATCAACTTATTAGTGTCTTGCAAACTCAGGTAAGATACCTTATCCAACAGTCGTTCTTTAAAACTGCTCTTCCTACTTTTTTTTTGAGAACTTTTCACTTTTTTACTTGAGAATTTATGATTATTTAGAAATTATAAGTGTGTCTTTGTGGTAGAGGATACCTTTGTAAAATCTCACTCGTGTTAAATATGATTGTTTGATCTGTGCTTAAATACCTTTGTAATGTCTTTGTTATCAAGAACATAACATTAGCAGATGTTTGAGCTAAAATTGCTTTGGCAAAATTTGTGTGTTTTGCTTAATTGATCTTTGTTTCTCCACTCATAATGATACTATTTTTGTTAATTGGAAACATAATTATGATTTTTAAAAATGCTAAAAAATTTCAGACAGATTTCTCCTTTCTCTACTTGCTGATATCAATTTTATTTAACTCTCTCTATTTTTGAAGATGAAAACATGATCTACTTAGAATCCTTGGGGTTTTTTTAACAAAAAGAACATTTCGTTTAGGTATTGTTGCTGAAACAGAGGTTACAGAATGGTCAGATAGGCACTGAATTGCCTGACCCAAACATCCAATCTGAACCACAAGTTCAAAGTCCAACAAAAGAAATCGGTACAGAAAATACTGTGGAACCAGGAAGCAATGGTAGGTATTGCGGCTTTTTTCAAGAGATCTTGAATTTTGGGGAATAAGTCTGCTGTTATTTATGATGGAGTAACAATACTTAGGGCTGAACATGTCACAGTAAGAATATATTTTCTAGAAGGAGACAATTGTTTTGAAAACAGTGTGGCAGCTAGAGGACAGGATAACCCTTCTAAGATACTAAATTTTCATAAGAATTAAAATGTGATACATCTTGCCTTTGTCAATACTGATGACAGTATTGTAATTACTGCTTTTGCCGGTAGGGGTTGTTACTATCCCCACTTAATATGATTAAAGAGATTCTGTCCCCCATTAGCAAGGACCTATCCCTGGAGTTTAGAGAGGAGACCAGTTGCCAGTCTATCTTTTTTTTTTTTTTTTTTTCTTTTCCCCCTGTCTCAGGAAAAAGTAAAAGTGAAGATCATTTTTGATATTCATGCTATTGAATAATCTAAGTGTTCCTCACATCAGGAGGTTATTTGAGTTATGGGACTCCCAGCATTGTGTATATTTGATTACGGAGCAAGGGACATTATAATGCTGATATATAATGAAAGTGTTGTTCATTGCTATCCTTCATAAAAGGTAGGGTTCAGAGGTGAACATGCATCTTGAAATTATCTTTGTTCAGCACCTGCCATGATTTTTGTATGTTAGGATGATATGAAGGGTTAGATCAGAGATTTTCTTATCCAGCATCATGTCTTTTGTAGTGCTTAGGAAATAACGTAAGTATCCAGTCCCTAAGAATCAGGGTTCAAGGTGTTTCTGGTGCTGAAGTCTGCTTCTGGACTATAGTGTGTAAGACTTATGGTCGTGAACCGAACCTCTGAACCTGTCTGATCCTATTCTCACGCCAAGTACTCTTACAGCATCCAGACCATCAGAGCAGAACACACAGTAAAATATTATCCAATGTGCTAGTTATACAGAGAGGAGTACAGCTCAGAAAGACGCTAAACGTGGCCTATATTGTGCAGAATGTAGTATTGCCAACCTGGATATTTTAGAATTAACATCATACCCAGCCCTGGGAAAGCAGGAATATGTGTGCTTGGCACTTGAGAGATGTGATTTGCTTTGCCTCGCATTTTTTCCTGCTTGTGAATATTCTGTTAGTAGCAGCATGCAGGTTTATAAATCATGATGACTTTTTAATTGCATAGAAAACCTTGTTGAATAATAGTTTGGTTTTGAAGCTTGTATAGTAACTGGGGTTTTGTAAATTAATTTGGTGTGAAAGACTGTATTTACTATTCTGTGTATGTGTAGCATGTTTCTGGCAGTTATAGTAGTCACTAGGAACTTTTGCAGACTTTGCACAACTTTAAAGACCTGTGAGTCGCCCACAATGTGAATGATTAATGCAGATCTACATTTTGGAAATGGTGTGTATATGATAATGTTGGTATGTTGTCTTGTAGAGGGTAATGAAGATTCTGTTAAAACACTGGAAACTCTTAATCAGAGGGTGAAGCGCCAAGAGAACTTGTTGCAACGTTGTAAGGAGATGATTCGGTCACATAAGGAGCGCTGCGCCCAATTAACCAACGAAAAAGAGGCACTTCAAGAACAGTTAGAAGAGAGACTTCAGGAACTGGAGAAAATGAAAGTATGGAAAATGCTCTTAACTTTATGGGTAGCTACTAAAACACAGTAAGAACTCCAATATTTCCAAAATTTATTAATAGGGCAGACCATTAAACAAACTGTCCCTGTACTTTTTTGGAGTTAAAGGTGCAAAATCCACCTGGAATGAACACATTGAGGAATGACTCAAAAAGCTGTAAAGAAGGGTATGAAACCTTACTGTATGAATAACCATCAAAAACAGTATCAGAAATAAAGTAGCTGTGGGAAGTTGGGGTGAGGAAAAGACTGTCATAGCACAGAAGACATAGGGTAAAGTGAGAAAAGTGGAGCAGAGGTAAACCTTTTAGACATAGTGGAAGAGGCATCTGTTATGTAAACGAACAGAAAACACAGAAAGGCAGGACAGTGGAGAGCACAATATAGTGAAGATAACATAAGTGCAGTCCCAAAGCTAAATTATTGTTTTGCTCAATTTTCCTTTTAAGGCCATTAATGCTGAGTGTGGAGTAAAAGTAAGGTGGCTGATAGTAATGGAAACATGAAAATGTGATAAGTATAGCTGTACTCAACTGCAGTCTGGAGATCAGAGTCCCTTCTCCGTCTTGGTCTCTAAGCACTAGCCCAGTTTGGAAGAGCTCTGAAAGACTCGAGTATTTTAAGGACCTTTTCCAGAACAAGGCCAGTAATGGCCAATTATGTTGCATTGCTGAGATCTTCTTGTAAGCTGAGATGCAGCTCATAGAGCAGGTGCCTTAGGCATGTTTCTTTCCCATTTTGCTGTAGCAGCTCTGACATCCATGAGAGAACTGTGGAGGCTGTAACAAAGCCTTCAGATATCTGAATTATTATGGAAGCCATGAGGCAGCCTAGCACTGGGAGATTTAAAAGTAATTTAAAGCTGCCTACTTCAATTTCCCTGGATTCTATTCTGTGCTCTTCCTCCAAGGCATAGTGCAGGGTCAGAGCCAAACCTAAGCTGTTTGTCAGAAGAAGGTATTGTCTTCAGATGGCAGTGCTTTAAGCTTGTGGTTGGGGTCTTTTTTTAGGACCTTCACATGGCTGAGAAGACTAAACTGATTACGCAGCTGCGTGATGCAAAGAATTTGATTGAGCAGCTAGAACAAGACAAGGTAAACAAAAAAGTGTTCTTTAAACTGCGTAGTTTCTGAAGAAGGTTGTTTAAAACTCAAAATATCTGGCTTCTTGGTATTAGAAGCTGTTCTTAGTTATCTGATGTGGTTTGGTTTATGTTTTAATGAGCAAATAATTTAAGCTACCTGAGAATTTTATTGTATAGATACTTTGGTGTATTTGTCTGTTAGGTTATCCTTAATACTGCAAGATGATGTTATTCAGGATGGAGCAATTATGCCCAATACACTCCTCAATGCCATCTTTAAAACAAAAAACTAAACCAAACCAAAAACAACAAAAAACCCAAAACAAACAAAAATACCACCAAAGACTACTGAAGATGACATAAAATGTAAATGAATTTAAAAGTGACCAATGAAGGAAAAGTAACTGTAGTTTCTTAGGAATATGAAGAGTTTCTCAGTTTTTTGTCCCTTAATGTTTTTTTATCACAGTCTTGGGTGCTTAGAGTAACTTCTGGTGGTGTAATAAGCAACATGACTAATGCTCATTGCATGTGCATGTTCTCTAAGGAGAAGCACGCGCACTACAATGCTTTTAGTTTTGGTTTTTTTACAGAATGCATGTTTGAAAGAAAAGTATCTGTACCAGAAGGAGGAAGGTTTCTGATGGTCCTTAGTTGCTGGAGGAGTTCTTTTTACCACTAGAGAAATTTTGGTTACTCTTCAAAATAATCCCTATCCTTATTTTCCTTTTGTTAGCATTTTCTGTTTTCTGACATAGAAAAATACCATGATCTCTGGTCTTGTAGTAATAGACTAAAGTTTATTCCTGACAAGGATTGTGTCCTGGCTTGAAATTGTTTTAGCTGTATGTTTTATTTATTTGCTAGCTTTTTATCACAAGGACCTTTTCCATAGGGCATGGTAATTGCAGAGACAAAGCGACAAATGCATGAAACATTGGAAATGAAGGAGGAGGAGATAGCCCAACTGCGTGCTCGGATCAAACAAATAACTACAAAAGGCGAGGAATTAAAAGAACAGAAAGAAAAATCTGAAAGAGCTGGTAAGAAATTCTGGGGATTATTAGCTTTCACATTTAAACATGAGAAAGCTTCAGCATGGTCTTTTTGCACTCTTTCATCAGTTTGGATGTTTGGAATGGGTATTAAGAGATGCTCTTTTTCCTAATGTTCTACATATCACCCCTGCTAGCGTCATTACTAACTTCACTTCTGGTCAGCAGAGTGTAGAGATGTTTTTGACTGGTTTGTCTCTGTTATCAATTCAACTGGAGTTAGGAAAGAAATTGCTGAAGTGCAGCTGTACTTTCCCGTTTGTAGGAGAAAAGATTGATAGAGTTTTGTGCTGGTATAACTTCAGGAGGGAAACTTGCAACTGTCTATAAATTATCATTATAATGCTACTAGTGTTTTACTTAGAAAACACAGCAGTGAGTGTGTAGAGCTTGGGAAGAAGTAGAAACAAGAGGATGTGTTACAACCATAATAAGGATTTTCTTTCAATAATCATAGCGGAAGCGTTTCTGGTTTCTTTTTAGTGAAACAGCAGTGATGATTCCTTTTGCTTTAGGCTTGGAACCTAGCGGTTATGTAACTACTACACACCGTAGTTTGCTTTTGATGGAAATTAGGTAACATTAATTATGTGTGCTTGCAGTTTTCCTTTTGCTTGAAACTAAGTTAAAAGGTCAATCCGCCCCGCCTTTGTGTTTTAAACAGTGAAATTGTTTTGCACTGTATCTATCAAAAGACTTTTGATAAGAATTTAGTTTGCTCTCATAGGCATCTAAAGGAGTTCACTCTTTTGGCAGAAGCTCATATGTGGTTGGTTTGCATAAAACATTATGCGTATTTTCTTTCTCTAAAAAGCGCTGAGAAGTTCAAACAATACAGTTCACAGGTATTAATTTTAAATCTATGTAGATTTAGATCAGAACTTTCAATTTTAAAGATTAGTTTGCATAGATCGTTCTTCTGTAATGCAGAAAAGCAGCTTGAACATCCATCTTGTGAAAGTAACAAACATTTCGATTAGTTGCCCTCCTCTCCTACCCTTTCAGGTTGCATGTGTCTTTTTAGCTCTGGAAATTCATATTTCAGAAGTCAATCAGTCCTACTAAAGTTGGATTTTGTTCAGTTCTTATTATGAACTAATATCTACACGCTCTGGTTAATATAGTAATTTCCTCAGGTTTGCGTAGCTAGAAGCTGAAAATGGGTTAGGGGTGATGCTCTGGATACCTGGAAAACTTAACTATTGTAGTGAGAAGTAATTTCACTTATGAATAACGTGTTGAGTACACTTCACTTTTCTAAGGAGAGATTTGTGTGTTAAATATGCTCTCTTTTAAATAAAATTTTTAACTACTTTTGGTAACTTTTGTGGTGCATAAGCATCCACTTTACCTTTGAGTGCATTTATTTTTATATTCTGTTACGCATACATATATAAATGTTGGAACCCTTGGAAAATTAGGTAATACTACTCCTAAGATAGGCAAAATTGTAAGGTGACCTTTATTACGTTTTCCTGTTACTTCCTTGGCCTTATGCATTCCAAAAATGTTGTGAGGTACAATGGAAGTGTTGTTCAATACAGTTGAACTAAATTGTTCTGGCATTTGAGAAAACCACCATCAATATTGGGAGAGCCTGAGAAATTACTTCTAGGTCACAACCTTTGAGTTGTACCAGTTTTAAGAATTTGGCAGTTTCATGCATTTGAGGTCAACATGTTTAAAGTTCTGTTTCTTGGATAGTTAATGTAAGATGACTTTAAATTCTAGACTTCTCTTTTTCTATATTGTGATTTAGTAAATAATTGACTTAATGGAATATTGTATTTGTCAAACTGTTAATTTCATTTATGTTATGGCAAAATAAGGATATGTGTAATACACTTATACTTGGAATTTACTTTCATAGTGCTATATTGTAGGCTAAAAAGTGGTATCTTTTTCTACTTCGTGTTTTTAACTTGCCTAGAGTTAAGTGTCTGGCTTTTTTCTTTGTAATTCAGTAACCTTAGTGAAATGCTCCAGTGTTTGATTTAATGTTAATGCATTTTTGTGTACTGAAATAGTGAAAAGATATGTATGCTTATTTTGTGCGTGTTGTGTAAACTGTAACTTGGTCTCCCCAGTTGAAGTTAATTTTTTTTGTAGTTAGAGGTACATTATGTTGAAATCTCACAGAGCATCTTGTTTTTGTGCATCCACACATGCCAATAAGTGAATCATGGTGCCTTTCCCAAGCCTTGTATGAACAGGACTGGGGTAAGGGCTCTTTTTTCTTACATCACACATTGGGTGCTTGAACTGGGCTCTAAAAAGTAAATTCTGTGCTTCTCAGGCACTTATACTTGAAGTAACTGCAACTGATTTTTTTTAATACTTTGCAGTGTACATTGATTGTTTACATTCTTTAACAAAGCTATTTATAGTATCTGTAAATTTACTGGTAAACTGAAGTTTCTTTATCCTGAGACTACTTGGCATAAGTCCTTTCTGACTACTCAGCATGCAGATTAATGACTTATATTCTGTACAGTAAACAAAAAAAAAAGCCTTTAGAAAGCAAATTCATTTTGCTTTACTTTGCCATTCATGTAGGCAACATTTCTTTTGCAAGCTTAATTAACGTATGCTTTGCAGCTTTCTACAGAGAAACAAAAAGCTTGGACTGTGAATTTACAATCGTGCCTAGATGCACAAATCAACTATAGGAAATTAATTCAGCCTTTGTTTCTCAATCTTTTGACAAGATGCCTGTTCTCAGCGTTCAGTAAGAAAACAGGTAAAACCCTCCTTTGCCATCCTGTTTAGTGCTTTCTTCACAATTTTCAGCAGCAGATGGCACTATGTTTGAAGATAACACATCTGCAGCACCAGGAGAGTAAGCAAGAAGTCTTTGCAGTACAGACTGGTGTTAAACTGGGTAGGAGAGGCAAGGCGAAGGGAACTGAGACTGGTAATTTGGAGTAGCATATGTATAGCAGTCAACTGTCTAGCACACGTTTTAGAAAAATCAGTTTTGCAACCTTGCATTTCTTAAACTCTGCTCAGGTTCTTTTTGTGTAATTTTTATACTGCACAGGAAGGTTTCCAGGTTCTCTGGCTTGGTCACATGAATGGGATTTTGCAAAACTCACCTGAGACTCTGTTGGTGTGCTTGTTACTGTTTCGGATTTGCCAGTGTGCCTTTGTGAGACTTGACTTAACCAGTACCTTGGTTAAAAGATCTTCCCTCAACAATAGCTCTGCTGGTTGGGGAAGAACACAGGCAGTAGCTTTACTCTTTGCATTCAGAGTAGATGTATTTGGATAAAAATATGGACTATTATTCCAGCCTTTTATCCACAGTAGAATTAAAATCTCCCATAGATTAAAAATATTAATAATAATTTAGACCATGTTCTGTCTACTTGATGATAGTTTAGCCCTCTGCTGGTTTGAAACTCGGTTGTGTCATCCTATACTAGAATTAACTACTTTGAATAAAAATGTTCTGTTTTGCTTAAGTGCTAGAAGTGCCTGAGATGCATATAATTTAACTTTTAGAGAGCTAAGTGTGTTTCTGTGAAGTGTTGCTTCTTTGTGCTTTCATACCCCCTTGGCGTTTTATCCATCAGCTTTTGTCTAGCTTTTGTATTAGCATCCTGCTTGCGATTACGATGATGCAGCTGTCGTACTGCATGTTGCTCAGCTATTACATATCAGTAGTCAATCCTAGCGTGAACCTGGATCTTCTCTTTGGCAGATTTGTGGGCTATGGCAAATGCATTATTTTTCCTTTTGCAGAAGTAACAGGTTTCTCAAATGAAAATAAAGTATATGTTGCTCAGAACAAGAATCAGAAAACATGTATGGAGAAGTGAAATAACTTAATCTTTTACTTGCAGGCTTTATTTTCAAGCTATACTTTGTAAAGGTCTGTAGGGTTGGGTGGTTTTGGTTTTTTGTCTTTTTTTTTTTTTTAAGCCATTTATGATTCTGTAATACTGAAGGACTTGGCCAATTTTGCTGGCTGTGCCTGCTTTTGTTAGGGCTGAGTGAAGCATCAGGGAAGTCGGTGCCATTCTCCAAATGCACTTGTGCAGGCTGTGTTCATAACCAAGTTGTGCCTGGGGTGGCAAGGGGGAAGACTTGAGTCCTGTGGGTCCCAGGTGGCAAATGCCTTGATGGGGCTGGTGAAAAACTGTGCTTGGAAAGTAAGGAGCTATAAGCTTCATGCATGCTTGCATTGTGTTTTAGACCATTTTGTTGTTTGAAATAATCTCTAGTGCTCTTAATTTTTTGTAATGAGTTTTAGTATTTATTATTTAAGCAGCACCAGGAGTGAAAAAGTGGATACAATGATGTGCTTTGGTATTGCCAGGGTCAATAACAACCCTGTTTTGCCCTAAAACATGGTTGTTGCTGTGAGTAGTCAGAGAAAGGCTTCCTCAAAAAACAGAAGAAAATTCTGGAAAAGGTCAAAATTTGGGTGAATGTAACTTTATGGAATTAAGTTACTTGAAAACTTACTTTTTAGACAATGCTGCAAGTATAGATTGTGGTTAAAAGCTTCAGTTTTGAATGTTATCAGAAGATGTGGAATGGAAATTATTATTCGCTTTTCAAACTCATGCCTGAATGTTATTAAAGATAGTTTCAAAAAACCAACGATTATGAGAATTGCTGTGAATGCCTACTAAGTAATGGTGAATCAAGGAAACTAGATATGTGTGTCTATTATGATTTTCTTTTTGGGATAGAACTAAGTGGAAGAAAGCTTAGCATACTCAATAACACTTGAAAAATTATTTTGTTCTGTCTGCTCCCAGAATAATATCCAAGTAGTCCAGGGTATGGTAGAATAATATACCTGTAGGTTTTTTAGCGTTCTGATAAATTACAGTCTTGATATTGGCACTGTGATTTTGAATTTTATAGAGGTGTTTTGCTGAAGTTCTTTTATGCAAAAAAAATTAACCATATAGTAGACTGTTCTGGGACTGAATTTTCCTTTGATATGCAGCAGGGGTTGTCCACATTCATGATCTATTCAGGAAATGAGATCTCCCTAATAGTGATAAAATTTTAGTCTTGTGTAATTCTATATAGATTCTGCCATCAGTTTCAGTGAGGAACTCGGATACTGGTATTGAATAATAATAATAATGTTAATAATAAAAACAGCTAATGACACAGGAATTGATTTGCTTTCTTTTTATATCTAAATGATCATCTATGAAGTGAATCAAGTATTATACAGTGCTTCTTAGCATGGGAAGAAGCTGTGGAATTATTGCTTCCAATTTGTAAATTAAAATGTGTTTCAGCAGACTCATGCATCTTATGCAAATGTAAATAGATTTTATCACTGCAGCTTGAGTGTTCTTTTGAAACATCTTGCAGATATTCAAGTTTTCTGGGAGCAAATCTTAGTATTTTTTTCTTACATTTTATTTGCGAAGTTTAGAAGCACAGGACAGTCTTCATAACACACAAGCATTTTTCCAGTGTCTCTGAATTGCATTGATAGTAGGTTACATTAAAAGTAAATAGTGAAATAATGAAATTAGCAAAGCCATCTGTATGGACTCCACCAAACCCACAGTTTAAAGATAAGATTATCTAGGTTGTACAGTTTGAAATGAACAACTCTTAGGTAAACAAAGTGCCTGGTGTTATACTTCAGTGTTCTATTCAGGAAGAACTCTTCATGATTCAGTAAAACTTGACTTGCATAGCAGTCATTCCTGGTTTATGCTTCCATCTGCTTGTTTTAGTGGAAGAACAACGTGTGAATTGCCTTTTCTTAATGCAGCTTTTTTCATCTTCTTCAAAGTTATTCAGCACGTATAGCCAGAAGAGGAGCCATAGTTTATTTATATGGTTTATGTATTTTATAGTGATTTTAGGGGAAGAAATAGAAGCTACAGAATGTATTGGAAGATGTTTACAGCTGTTTGTCAATTCTCTTTCCTTTCTAGATAATAAACCCATGTGAATTCTTGATGGATTCCTAAGTTCATTCTTCTGTTACTTGTGTAATTTACAGTTACTGACAACTGTTCTTCTATCAAGGGACATAGATATTTCTCAACTATTATATACTTTTTTTTTCTTTGCAGCTTTTGAAGAGCTTGAGAGGGCTCTGAGTATTGCCCAAAAGACAGAGGAAGCCCGGAAAAAATTGCAGGCGGAAATGGATGAAAAAATCAAAGCAGTAGAAAAGGCAAGTGAGGAAGAGAGGGTAAATCTTCAACGGGAGTTAACCAGAGTGAAACAAGAGGTGGTTGAGATTATGAAGGTAAAAGCTGAAACTCACCCTGTATTATTGGCTTTTCATCTAATCATTCAATTACAATTAAACTATAGTTGTAAAATACATTAGTATATCAGAACTTTGTTACAGAATTTTTGCTATTTAATGAATTCTATAAAAATTAATTTCTAGGATTAAAGGTTTACTTAAGACAAAATAGAAATCTCCCCATATAGATTTTTTTTTTTCCCCTCTAACAGTTTAAAATCAGTACATTAGAGGTATGTAAAAATGAACAGTATTACTCTTTGTTTCACGGTATTTAATAAAATTATTTACTGGAAGTACACTTGAGACTTTAAAGGGAGTCAAGAAGAAATTAATGGCAGTGAGTTCACACATCTCCACCAGGATTTTGGGTTTTAATACTAAGTACTTCTAATGATTATCCTAGCCCAGTATATGTAAACATTTAAGAACTTGTTGCCAAACTGTTTGCTAGTTAAGAGTTGCTAAAATTTGCTTTATCTGGCGTATTCAGGTAGGAATTGGAGGAGTAATGCCTTGCAAAGCTGTAAATTTTAACACCTTTAGATTGCAGTTCTTGGCTGACATTTGTTATGTTATTAATTTTTCTGAGAGAATACACTGATGCTTTAGGGAGATGACTGACTTGCATTACATTATTCTTAAATAAAGCATGTATGTGGGTTGTAGATAGCTGTCTACATAGAGTATCACCGCTTGACTTTCTGGTGCATGAAGTAACAAGAATACAGGGAAAGCTACAGGCAGAAGTTCCTTTTCGATTTATTATCACATTTAAACTGAAACTGAAAACGCTAAGTTCACCTTGGTAGAAGAATCTTTAGAAAATGTGGTGTTTCTTTTAGTAGAACTGTGAAAGACTTGAGAAGGAAGATGCACAACTTCAAGCTTGAAAATAAGAACTATCAGGACTTAATATTAAGCACTCCAAGTGATTGTTACTTATTCAAAGGGAGCAAAGAGTTGGTTCTGGTTTCCTGTCTCTGTTCCACTGCTTTTCTCATTAAGAAATAATACAAAGTGTTTTGTTATTCAGTATTTTGAAATTAGTTTTTTTCTGACTTTGATTCACAGAAATCTTCAGAGGAACGTGTTGCTGAACTAGAAAAATTCCATAAAAAAGAAATGGCTACCAAAGATCAGGAGCTAAATGAGAGATTACAGGCCCAAGAAAAGGCATTCCAGGAGAAGATGAAGGCAGCTCTTGTAAGTATCCCTAAAATGTGTAGAAAGACACTTCTCTAAGTGTGAGGTGAGACTAGAAGTCTTAATCTGACCCTATTCCACAGTGAGAGTCCTTCTGCACTCAAAGATATGAGTGTCCTCCAAAAGTCAAAGAGCTCAGAGACTTCAGCAACATGAACAGAAAGCAGCTGCAGTGATCCAGACTGAAAAATGATAATTAATCACTATCACTGCTCACTAACAGTTGCATCTTGTTGGAAAGACTTATTTTTTTGAAAACTCTTTTTGTTAGGCTTGATTTTTTTAAATTTCTTCCTCTGGATCATTGGCAATTAGCCACAGCAACTAGAGTAAAAGAGGTACAAAGAATGAGGCTGTTATTTGAGAAGTGTTGGTGTCATTATGTCTGGTTGTGTTGTGTGATATGAACAGGCTTAACTATTCATCGTGTTTGACCTCAGAAAAGAATTTTCTTCTAGGTCAGGCTGGGAGAAATCATTGGGATTCTTTGCTCTTTTTCATAAGCTGTAATCCACTTGAGATCATCACATAATTTTACCTAATGAATAGTAGAGTCTCATTTGTGCTCCTCCATGATGGTTGGTGACTAGGATTGAGGGACTTTGACAGTCCCTTCCTGACTATATTTTTCTACCTGTCTCTCAGGTTATTTTTTTAATTATAAGGGGTAGAAGCTCAAAAATACATTAGCAGTAGAATCAAGCAAGGACAGACCTTTATTCCTTTAAGGTATTACCCTCAATTAATTGTGGTAAACAAACCAAAATGAAAGGCTGGATTGCATTATGTTTTTCATACAAAGAGAAGTAGAAGACAAATGGTTTCCAAGAAGAGAAAATGGAAGTGTTTTATAACAATTTTGTTTTCACAGATGAAATACAAACTCTGTGTGTGTGGAGAAAATACAGGTGATTAGTATATGACTCCTATTATCTGGTTTGCAAATATCCTATTATACTGTTTTTGAAGGTGTGATGACTATATTTATAGTTTATTGTTTTAATCATAATTTTTGATACAGGAAAAGAATCAGAGTGAGTGTTTAAAAACCCTTCAAGAACAAGAACAGCAAGAATCCCTAGCCTTAGAAGAATTAGAGCTGCAGAAGAAAGCGATACAGTCAGAGTGCGACAAGAAAGTTCAGAAGATGCATCAAGAAGTAGAGACTTTTAGAACTGTGAGTAAAGATTCCAAAAGGGTAGATGTTTACAAGAATTCCTTTCAGTATATTTTTAACTATGACAGGTTTACAAATACTGTGGATTTATTGTGATTCAGTTGTTTTAATCTCACAATGCTTCTTGTAGTGACAGAAATTTAATTGCCAGTATTGCCATGGTATGCTGCAGCCCCTAGTTTTTTACAAGATTAGATGGCAAATATAGAAATACATTCACTTTATATCACGGCATGGAATATGAATTTGTATCCATCTACATAATTTTTATGTATGTTATACAGGAGAGTTAAACTTTAAACTGTTTAACTTCTGGGTACTGCTACCATACAAACACTTATAAGGATACTTGAGTAAGTAAAAAATTTGCTTAAATTTTTGAAGTGTCCTTTGCTTTATGTAATGGGTAAGATTGTATTATCTGCTAATGCAAGTTTGTACATTATTCCACCACTCCCAAATATTAGTTTGGAAGTTTTGCCTATAGAAGCGTTTTAACTTTACAGCAGCATTTCCATGAGAATTGGAATTAAGATAAATCAGGAGATACGTACAAAGCTTCATAATACTCATGTAGACTCCCGATATCTTTCATCCTATGTATGGGTACTTTAGCTTAATAAGAAAATGTGAACATATATCTCATAAATATAATGTGAATTATTTTATTTGAATTAGTTAAATTCTTTCCAAGTTTTTATTGTATCTGTTTTCACTGCAGTGAAATAGAAAAATTTTTATTAAATAACTGAACTCACCATAATGGAAGCAAAGTTGAGAACAAACTAGATGAATGAAAGGCTTGTCTAAAAAGTTGATATTCACTAAAAATAATGGAATAAGTGACTTGCAGTTATGTGAACCTGGTGAGATTTTTTAAAATTTAATCAACTTGTTACCTTTTGAATATTCATATTCTTTTAAAACTGTATTCTCTAACAGAGGATTCTTGAACTGGAAAGCTCTCTTGCACAGTATTCACAAGATGACAGAAAGCAATCAGAGGAATTAAGTACTCTGATGGAGTCTGAAAAAAAGCAGCACAATAAGGAAATCAATGATATAGTTGAAAAACACAAGAAAGAATTGGAGAACATGAAACAGCAGCAGGAAAAGCTTTGGACAGAAAAACTTCAAATCTTAAAGCAACAACAAGTAACTGAAATAGAAAAAATGAGAGAGAAACAAGAACAAGAGATAGATACAATTTTGAAAGAGAAAGAAACAGTTTTCCGTGCACATATAGAAGAGATGAATGAAAAAACATTAGAAAAACTTGATGTGAAACAAACAGAATTAGAAGCACTGTCTTCTGAGCTATCAGAAGCACTAAAAATACGTCATGATTTAGAACAAGAGCTCTCAGAATTGAATAGTAAAGTGTGTGAAGCAAAGCAAGAATTGGAAGGAAGGTTGGAAGAAGAGAGGAAAAGGCACAACAAAGAGGTTGAAATGATGTTAAAAGAACACGAAATGTCTATTCAAGGTGTTGAGAAGGTACTCAAAGAGGAACTCAACAAACTCAAGCAATCATTGGAGGAGAAAGACAGACATCTGGAGGAACTAAAAACACATGAACAGAAACTAAAGGAATCTGCAGAAAGATCTGAAGCTGAACTTGTCCAGGTGTCTGCAAAGCTAGAGGAGCTTTCAGAGTCTCATCAGAGTACTTCTAATGAGCAGGCAAAGATTTATGAAGAGGAATTAGCAAAGCTGCAGCAAAAGCTGACAGATCTTGAAGGTGAAAAATTGCAACTTAGAGAGCAGCTAGAAAGAACTGAATCCCAGCTGAATGAAGTCAAGAATGAGTTAGAGGCATACATCTCTCAGGTACATGACCTGAAGCAGCATTTGCAAGACCAAAGCAATGAAAATACACAAAAAGTAACCTCTCTAACACAACAATACGAATGTCAACTGAAGGATCTACAAAGAGAGGCTGATGAGACAAAGAGCAGTCTAACTGAGAAGGAAAATGAAATTGAACACATGAAGAAGTTACAGAACAAGCAAGTGGAAGAACTTAAACAGAAACTGTTTGCTGCAGAGGAGAGAATTAGTGCTTTACAAGGAGAGTATGAAAGTAAACTGAAACGTCAGGAGAACAAAATGGAGAAAATTAAACAGAAATCAAAAGATATGCAGGAAACTTTCAAAAAGAAACTTGCTGAGCAGGAAGCTAAACTAAAAAAAGAGCTTGAAAAAATGCAGTTGGAGTTCAGTCAGAAAGAGAGCGAATTCAATGCTAAAATGTTGGAAATGGCACATGCCAGCTCAGCCGGAATGAATGATGCCGTGTCAAAACTGGAATCTAATCAGAAAGAGCAACTAGAGAGTCTTGCTGAGGCTCATAGGAGGGAGTTGGAAGAAATTACCCAGAGTTGGGAAAAGAAACTCAATCAGCAGGTTGAAGAGCTCCAGGAAAAACATGAAATGGAACTGCAAGAGAAAGAGCAGGAAGTTGGAGACCTGAAACAGAAACTTGCCACCTTCAGTGCTGAGAAGGAAGGCTCCAGAACAGAAATAACCCGACTGAAGGAAGAACAGGTGAAAAGGGAGGAGTCCCTGAAGGAATTGCAGGAACAACTAAGGCAGTCAGTGGCTAAGGTGAATGCTTTGTCAGATAAGGAAAGTGACCTGAAAACACAGTTGAAAAAATTGGAAAGTGATCTTAATCACTCCCTGAAGGAGCAGTCAGGACTTCAGGAACAGCTCAGTAAACAGAAAGCAGTTGAAGAAAAGGACAAAGCCAAAATTACCGAGCTGGCTGATACACTGAAAACACTTGAAGAGAAACTCCAAACTGTGCAGTCTTCTCAGTATAAAGATCATGAAAATTATGAGAAAAAAATAGAGGCAATTCAACTAAAAGAAACTGAATTTAAAAGGTGGTCAGGAGAACTTACAACCCAGTTAGATGCTTACTGTAAGAATGCTGAAGCTTTATTGCAAACAAAAAGCAATGAATTAATTGAAAAATGTAATGAAAAAATTGGCATAGTAACATGCAAAATTGCAGATTGCGAGCGCCGAACTGCAAAAGTTAAAGAAGCAGTATTAATTAAAACAAGTAAGATTCCTGAACTAGAAGCTCAACTTAGAGAAGTAACAGAGCATCATTCTGCTGCAAGTACTTCATTGCAAAAGTCGATGCAACAGCTGCAAGAGAAGGACAATTTAATTATGTCAATGAGAGCTGACATTGAAGGACTTGTAACAGAAAAGGAACAGCTGCAAAAAGAGGGAGGGCATCAGCAGCAAGCAGCATCCGAAAAGGAAACTTGCATAACACAGCTGAGGAAAGAGTTATCTGAAAATATCAATGCTGTCACCTCAATGAGGGAGGAACTCCAGGAAAAAGAATCTGAGATCTCTGCTCTCAACAAAACAATTAATGACCTTAATGTTAGACTTGAAAGCACGGTAAGTTTAACAGAGAAGGAAGCAGCCATGTCTCTGTTAAGCAAGCAACATCAAGAGGATCGGTTGCAGTTGTTAAACCAGGTACAGGAGTTATCGTCCAGAGTTGAGACACTGAGTCAAGAAAAAGCATCAGCTCTTGAGCAGGTAGATCATTGCACAGCCAAGCTGTCAGAGTGGAAGATGAAAGCACAAACCAGGTTTACACAAAATCATGATACTATTAAAGATTTGCAGAGCAAACTTGAATTAAGCAATACTGAAGCCAATAAAAAAGATGAAGAGTTAAATAAACTGAAGGAGCAGCTGGCTAAACAAAGCAAGAATCTCGATAGTTTAAAAAGTGAATTGGAACAAAAGCAAAACAGGAGGGAAAAGCAAGAAAGTGAGTTAACTGCAAAGATAAAAAACCAAGCAGCAAGAATTGCTGAACTAGAAGAACACATTGCTCAGAAAACTTCAGAAAATGATTCCTTGATGGAGGAACTTAAAAAGTATAATGAACAAAAAGACACACAGCAAAAAGAGATAGCTTGGCAACTCCAGCAGGCAGAGAAGGTGGCTTTTGAAAAGGACAATAGATTTAAAGAGGCTGAAGAAAAAGTGCTTAATCTTGAGAAGCAAATAGGTTCGCTGACAGCTGAATTTGAAGCAAAGGAGAGGGAATTTGATCAAATGAAGTTAGCGATACTTAAAAGCAAAGAGGAAGGACTGAAAGAATTAGAAGAGAGACTGAATGCAGAGAACAGCACTAAGCTGGCAGATCTGAAAAAGAAGGCAGAGCAAAAAATAGGTTCTATTAAAAAGCAATTGATGTCTCAGATGGAAGAAAAGGAACAGCAGCTTAAGCAAGATAGAGAAAATCAGTTAAGAGACTTGGAACAAAAAGTGCAGGAGAGAGAGGCCAAAATTGAGTCCTTAGAAGAAAAAATTAAGTCAACAAGAGATTCCACAGAATTAGAGAAAGAAATGCTGCAAAAAGTAGAGAGTGTAAAAGCTGCTGTAGAACAAGAAAAAAATAACATGCTTGAGAGCATCCAACAGACATATGAAGAGAAAATGCATCTGTTACAGAAGGGCTTAACCGAAAAAGATGAATTGTTGCAGAAGTATGAAAAGCAACAACAAGAGAGTAATGACTCTTGTCTAGAACTGCAAAACAAACAGGAAGAACTCCTTAAGAAACTAGAATATGTTGAGAAGAGCCATCAGGAGGAGCAGAGTAGGACTGAAAGCCTCAGGAAAGAACTTGAGGAGCAGACCAAAAAATACTCATTGTTAGCAGATGAGCATGCTCATTGTGGTGGTGATTTAGCAAGCAGTAGGGAAGAATTAAAAGCTAAAGAACAAAAACATCTTGATATGGAGAATGTAATTGGAGATTTCCAGAAAAGATTGCAGGAAAAGGAGGCAGTCAGTCAATCTTTAGAACAGAAGATAAAAGAGTTGCAAAATAATCTAGTGAAGGAAAATGAAGTGCATAAGATTGAGATGGAAGATATGAGTTTGAGATATGAAGAAAAGCTAAAAAGTTTACAGCAACAGTTGGAGGAAAGAAATGACAGTCTGAAAGCTTTTGAGGAAAATGCTGAAGAAAAGGCTAAATCTGGTTTGGAGCTGCAGAAGTTACTAGGTGACATGCAGAACCAGCAGCAGGACTTGCAGACTAAACTGGAAGAGACTGAAAAGGAGAAACAGAAACTACGCAAAGAAGTGAATAATCTTCAAAAAGACTTACGTACTCTGCGAAAAGAACATCAGCAGGAACTTGACATCGTAAAGAAGGAGTCCTTAGAAGAAATGGAGCAGAAAATCAGGTAAATTCTTTGTTCCTGGTCATGTTACCATTTCTTTGCTTTATCTTTAACCACTAAAACCTGAAGAATACTTTTTTAAAGCTCAATTTGTAATAATGAAATAATGACTGGTATTTTTCTGTCATTTTTCTAAGTAGACTTAGAGAAACAGCAAGAAAAGAGCTGAGAAAAGAGCAAGAAAGTAGCACTTCATGAACACATAAAATGCTATTTGAGTCATCAGTTTAAAAAGTGGTTTGTCTTTTGGCAAAGTAATACTGCTTTTGATTTGTTTTAGCGATGGTTGTTTTCTGCATTGCCAGAACATAAAATATAGTTCTATTTTCCTCAAACAGGAAACAAAGTTTATTAAAACTTAGTACTGAGAGTTTCGTGTTCAAATGGTACCAAGAATTGTTCATATGTGCTGCACAAAAATGCGGTATACTGCTCAGCACTCTAATGGTTTCTCAAGCAAGGAATTCCCTAAAAAAATCTGCTTTTATGTGACACACTCTTTACTTCAAGTTCTTCATCTTCCTCAGCAAAAAATCCATATCTTTTGGAAGGGTTCAATTCTGGGTTGTTTTTTAAATGAAACACCTACGCCTTCCAGGTGAATTCAATAGGAGAGGAACAAAAAGCCTCCCTGAATCCCACAGAATTCATTTAATTCAAAACCATCCCATTCTAAAATAGTTTTAGAGAAATTCCCAAATCTCCTACCTTGCTAAACTGTTCTCACACTGTCTTTAAACATTTTATTTCCTCACTGTATTTTTTCACATTTTTGTACAGGTGTGAACAAGAAGACATTGAGTTAAAGCACAACTCCACCTTAAAGCAGTTAATGAGAGAGTTCAATACTCAGCTGGCTCAAAAAGAAAGAGAATTGGAAACAGCAGTAAAAGAGACGATCAGTAAGTGAAATACTAATATAACTGTAATCAGTAAAATAGCCAGAAAACCAAATCTTCAGATGTTTTCAGGAAGGGGTTTACCTGGGACTCTGATAAAGACAACATGTGTTGTACGACTGCCTAGAGAACTCAGGAAAAGAACTTCTCTTGCTCAGGAAATAACATATAAATGTGAATTGTGGCACAGTTAGGAAAATGAATATGTAGCTGTTCTTCTGTACCCTGCAAGATGGATCTTTGATCTAGCAGTCTGTCTGTTTGCATCTGTCATGGCAAGAGTTACCCATGGTAGCCATAGGTACCTATCTTTTTATCATATGTACAAAAGAAAAAAAAGGAGAGTAAGGTTTCAGAGGTGAAAGCACATTGGTAAGTTTTCATTGTAATACTACTTTGGCTTTAGCAGTACAAACCTTTAACACTCCATTGCTGAATATATGGCACTGAAGGGTGCCTTTTAGAGAAACTTAGATCCATCTGGGAATCAGAGTTGCATTTTCCTAGCTGCGTCTTGCAGACTTCATTCATTGTAACCACTAACAGGTACCAACTGGATATGATGTCTGATTGCTATACCATGTGGTTATAACTAGAGTACAGCATATTTCAGCTTCTCCTCTCTGTCCATCTTTTGCCACCATAGGGTAAGCTGGAGGTTGGAGAATTGAGCAGAAAGACTCCACAGTTACTGGAGGTACCCCTACAAGTGAGGAATTTCTGAAGATCTGCAGATGTTTCAATCACTTCTCTAGACAGAGTAGGAGATAGAATAAGTTGATAAATATAGGTCGTGATCTTAACTTTCAGAGAAAAGTTCCAGCATCAGGTAGAAAAAATTGTTCCAGATACCAAACTACAGGCAACAAACTTCATACATATTAGGATCAACTGACATAATTATCACTGACAGAGTGGAAAAGTGAATTTTCTTGACAAGTTTTCCTTATAGATGCCTTCCACAGTTGTCTTTAAGCTTTTTTTTAATACTGTTGTGACATAATGTAACAAAATAAATATTCTTTTTTTTTTTTAATATTGCCTGACTTTTTTTTTTAATAGGTAAAGCCCAGGAGGTAGAAACTGAATTGATAGAAAATCATCACATAGAGACAACACAGTTGCATAAAAAAATTGCTGAAAAAGATGAGGATCTAAAAAGAACTGTGAAAAAATATGAAGAAATCCTTGAGGTATCTTTCTGAAAAGTGCTATGAATACATACATTTCAAAATAACTCCTCCCCTTTTTTCATTGCACAACTAAACAGAAAAACTAGAATTCTTTCTAGTAAAGATCTTACTGCTTGATTTACATTTGATATGTGTGGTGACCCAGCTTGCAATTAAAATGTTTTGTTTCTGTGTTATATGAACATGAAAGAACACCAAAAATTAAGCCCCACCTCTAATCATTCAATAAAAATTATACAGTTAGGTCCTTATGTCCTTGAGCAGTTTGTGTTCCAGATTGAAATGAGGAAAGTGAGTGAGTTAAATTTAACCTTTACTAGAGTTGTGGTGGTGGTGTGTTGTTTCTTTTAAGGATTTAAATACAGTGTTTATGGGTCAGCCTCACTCTCTAGCTCCTTTCTCTGATGCTCCACCCGGACTGGCACCATAGCCCTTAAAGTAAGGGCTTTTCTATGCAGGGTCCAGTCTGTTTGCATAGTTCTTATGCTAGTAAAGCTTTCATTTTTACTTGCAAGTGAATGGTTTGTCTGCATGATATTTGCAGATAGACATAGTTTTGCTCCAGTAACATCTAAACCAGAAGTTAGCAGCCAACTTCAGTCTAAAGATACTTTCCCTTCCAAGGATGCCTCCTGTTTTAGCCAAGAAAATTGTCCCAGCCCCACATGTATGGTAACAAAACATTAAATAGTTTTCAGTGCTAGACTGTACATCATGTTGGGATGCAGGCTTTAATTTTGCTAATCTTAGTCCTGTTTGCACAAATAATTTAATAAAAATGCATGTCCCTTGAAAATAGAGCCAGTATTAATAAATGTAAGTGAACTTCTGTTTGTTCATGCTCAATGACCAGCCCAAAGAGCTATGTACTGAGCATGACTGAGTGTTTAATACTAAAAATTTCAATCTTGTAGGCAGGTTGGTGTGTTCCACTCTGATGTTTGAACTTCTAGCAAGTTGGATGGAGATGGCAGGGTTTTAAATTTAGAGTCTCCTTCTTTTATTTCCTAATTTAGAAAAATTACATTATATAAAACAATTGAGATTTTTTTTTTTTTGTACCACAGATCTAAATTCTGCATTTCTGGAGGATTTATATTTCTCTTACCTGAATGTGCAGTGTGTTGCCATTCAGGTCCTTCCTTTACAGGCCCAAATAGGTCTGTGACCTGAAGTCATGCAGATGTAATTTCTCTCTGTTTCCTGATGCATTCAGTCTGTACGTACGTCAGAAACATGCATGCTGTCCTCGATATATGATCTTGAAGGTTTAGGCTAATTTGACTTCTGTGCAATTGGAGGACATGAACACTGTTATTTTTTGCATCTCATTGATGATGTAGTTTGATATTTGAAATTTCAGAGTACATGTTTCTTTTTTAGGTAATGGTGTATGTGTGAGTGTTTTGTTTCTGTTATTTTAGGGAAAGAAAAAAAAAGTTCAGACAATTTGCTACCTTTTCTCCTGAAAAAGTATTGCAAGCATCTCAAAAGTTAAGAAATATTTATGTTAAATTGAGTATGTCATATTCATTGAGGTCTCTGATAGAAATAGAAACATATGCATCAGCAGCTGTATAGGTTTTCTCAATTTAGCCTGAAGTTACCAGTTATTACCCCACTTATACCTGACTTGGCTCATGATAGGTTTGAGAAATTTTGCATCAAGACATTTATGCAGAGAGTTTTGTCTCTGTCATAAATGGTAAGAAGATGAGGCAAAAATAATGCCAATTGCAAGAATGAATTTTGCTGATGAAACTTTGTAGCTCTTTGTTGCATTTTAAACATGGTTAATGATGCTAAAAATTAGTCTAACTTGATTTGAGTATATATCCTTAAACACAAGCAGGAATCATTCAGTCAGTTAAACTTAATATGATTGTTTTGTGAAGTGCTGCCCTGGTACTTCTCTTGCTTTATCTGTTTTTTTCTTATCTTTCATAGAAATTTTTATCACATAAGATTTCATGAAAGTCCCCCTAATTAAAGGACTTGTAAATCAGCATAGCCTGTAATTTGAGGCCTAAGTCTCTTTTCTTCAAGTAAATTATATAATTAGAGAAAAATTGAATGTTGTGCTCCAGCTAGATTATTTTAAGCCTATCTATGAGCTAAAAATAAAATATCTAACTTCAGGTGTGTATTCTTTCATTTGTTGTAATGCCTCCCAGGTGAATACAGGATAGGCTTTGTGGTTCAGATTTGGGAAATTATGACTTCATTGAAGTCTTAGTCTGTAACTGTAATTAAATCCAAAATGCATGTAGTTTATTTTCAGGGTATGCCAGATGCTGTATAGGACAATAAGTTCTTACTGTAAATGCAGATTCTGTAGCATGTTGGAACCCCACATGATCACTAATTATTTCAAATTTTAGATTATAATCTCTATTCAGGGGTTTATAAAAATAATGGCTCACAGGTAGGTCCCTTTTACAGAAGCATCATTCATCATTTTGAGATTAATTTATTTTCTGCGTTTCAACTACTTTCTATGACTAAGGATGATGTGCATGCAATTTTGATTTATTTCAGTGAACAGTAGTCTAGAACTTGTAAAGTTTTAGATTCTTGATGTTAAAAAAAACTCAAAAAACCAAAACAACCACCACCACTCCCTCCCCCCTCCAAAAAAAAAAAACCCAAAAACCCAAACAAGGAAAAATAGAAGCAACTGAATATGCCAGGTATTGAGGGTTTTTAACTAGAGGTGTATATCCATCTATAAAAGAATCTTAGAAAAGGTTAATTGTTGATGTATTTTTGAGGGCAGTGAAAAATCATGTGAATGAATAAAAAACAACACTGTTTGGAGGTCATGAGGTTTGGGCAAGGTTTTTACGGAAGATGGATATTCTTAAAACTTCTAGACCCTAAAACTTGCTCGAGTACTGTGACTTCCCATTCACAGGCTTTTAGGGGGGCAGTTTGCTTTGTTTCTTTTTGGTGGTGGTTTTTGGGACAGGGGGCTGCATGGGGAGGGTATTCTGTTCTTAAGTAGGGTGCAAGGGACACATTAAAAAATGGCCTTACAGGGAAATAATTCTTTTTTTTACTTATGGCATACCCTACATCTGTTTAGCCTGGACCAGCTCTCTAGTTCTGCACTTACTTTTCCAGTGAATATTCTGTATCACTAGAATTTGTACTTCTGAGATTTTGAATGGAATAAAATTTTGATCAGCAGTTCTGTTCTTGATAACAGTTGATTAATTGTACTAATTTGATCCGAAGTACTACTGCATAGCAGAGCAGGCAGCTCACTGCCCTGAGTGGTTAGCATGAGTGAACCTAGAGTTTTAGTTTAGTTCAGCAGTGGAGACATGCACTTTGAATTGGAGTGCTGTTTTATAAGCTCCCTAACATGTTATCTCACAAAAACGCCAGAGGGGATGCAATTTTTAAAAATACTTCTTTTTGCAAAGTGCCATATAGGTGCATTAACTTGCTAGGATTTAGGTCATCATATTTGTCCTCCTATAAATGTACTCTTCACACTGTCATAAAACATACAGGAAAAGTTCATTTCCTCCCTACCATTCCTGCCCCTGCTTCTTTCCTCCACATTGCACAGTGCCTGCCAAACGCTTGTGAGTGGGAAGTCATTGTTTCTGAAAATGTGCGTAAAACTGCTTTAGGAACATCTTTGTGAGAGTGAGCGAGGAAAGGATTTAAGTCCTTGTCACTTCCAGAGTATAGGAAGTAACTCTGTATCATCATGTGTCCCTTTCATGAAGGTCATGTAAGCAAGCACAATCTCTACAGTAATACGCTTGCTGGATTATACTTGAATGCTGTTTTAGGGCCCAATAGAAATAGCTCTTTTTTTGTAATTTTCAAAAAACTAACTGTAATCCTAACTATGTAATCTTAATTGTCAAAGGCCTGCAAAATCTTAAGCTCCTATGTTTGTTTCTTGCTCTTTTCTGTAGTCCTGTAGTGTAACTAGCCTTTATACTGAATTTCAAGCATATTATTTCTGTGTATAGCATAATTCTTTTGTTGATTGCTTTCTGTCCACTGTAGTTAAGGTTTTGAGTGGTTAGATGATTAATTATCTAAGTAATTTTTTTTCCTGTATTTTGAAGGCTCGTGAAGAAGAGATGACAGCAAAAGTTCATGAGTTGCAGGCACAGCTAGAAGACTTGCAAAAGGAATACAAACAAAGGATGGCAGAACAGGAACATTGGAACAGTGAAAAAGTGAGCTGGCACTAACATATTTTTATATCTTTAGGTGTGAAACGCTTAGTCTTCATAAGATTCTATAGCTTGCTCTTAATTGGATTTTATTTATATATCTGGCCTTCACTTTCCCATACAGTTTCTGTTCTTCTAGATGTTAACTTCTTCAAAAGTGAACCTCTTTAGAATCTGCAGTAATTGATACTACCTTTTTTAATGGTATGTTAAAAAGTCCAGTTGTGTTGTGATTATTAAGGTGGGGGGTTTTGCCCTCTACATGTATTTATGTTGATTTTACTGGTAGCCCTTTAGAAGGAAAGGAAATCACATTGGGTCATTTTTAGTGAGATGTTTTTAAATTCAAATTCCAAAGGGCTCTGAAGTAGTGCCTTGAATATATCAATTATGCACAGAAAGGTTTTCATTAAAAGAAGACTGAGTGCATGCTTTTGTTTTTCTGAGACCACATTTTAGTTTGAGGAATTCTTTGATGAAAACATTACTAGTTATTATTACACTGAGGAGAGGAAAAGTATATGAGGTGTTGAGTCATTGATGAGAATTCATATTAACCTTATTTTAAATTTTTTCATTTTGACAACAGGCAGCAATGAGGATACAAAATATATTTATTTGACACTACAAACTTCCAGTACAAATTACCTCACTGTCCTAATGTTTTTCCCTTCTGCCTTGCACTTGCTTACAACACCCTTTATATTACTTTTATTAACTATTCCATGACATGAGGGTTGTTTTCATAACGGGAAAAGTAGAAATATTTGTATCAGATTGCCTTCTATTCTTAATCAACCCTTGTCCACCTACTGATGATAATCTTACATAATCTTATTATCTGGAGGAAGATTCTTTCAGAATCTGGAGGAAGATTCTAAACCCTAAAACATGATTCTGAAAAGTAGGAAGAGTACTTTATCTTTAGAACTTCTTCATTAACCATCTCACTACTTACTTTGTTATAGAAGTCTGCTGTAAATACAGGCAGTCATTTAGCATTGTATTATACACACAACTTCGGGATTACATATTCACTGATAGGACATTAAAGTTATATCAAATCTATATACCAGCAATGGTATTTCATGTATTTCTCAATTCTTCCCAGAAATGCATTGCGCAGATTTGCAATGGTAGCATAGAGCTGTAAAATATTTGAATATTGCAAATATTACATCTCTATGTAAAGATTAATCTGCTTACAATAAACAAAATAAACAGCTAATTTTGCCTGACTTTGGAATCTTGTCCACAGTTCTCCGCTCCTTGGAGTTTCCATGGCAGACTTCAGAGAAACTCAAAGGAGTTGTTCCATCTGTGGTTGGTATAAACCAGTTGAGAGAACTCCATTGCTGGTAAATAGCTTTGTTGTAAAGGATAAATGATGTCTCATTTGGAGGGGAGGAAAACCAGTTTGTGTGGTACTGCATGTACTTAAATACAGTTAAAGCATCCACGTTTGAAGTGCTTGCAGAATAAGAATGGGATTTTTTGGTGAGTGTAAGGTAGTTAAATATCCATGATTTTGCTGGCGTATAGGCGTCAAGCTTTCTTGAGTAATTTTGGGAATTCCAACTAAATTCAAATTTAGCAAATTGTTCACAAGCTTTCTTTTGCATAGCTCTGATTTAACTGAATGTGAATTTCATATTTCATACTGTTCTCAATGGTGACTTCATCTCAAAACAACTTAAGTATTCTAATAGTCAGATTATGCTATTGAATGTGCAGATAGCTCCTGGTACATCTTCTGGTCCAGTCAAAGCTCAAATATTTAGAGTGCTGTGAGTAATTGGGCTTCCAGTTCTTGTTTTATCAGTATTTCAGGATTGGATTCTCACTCTTTGACACAGTCTGTTCTGGGGTCAGGAGGTAGTTTTCTTTTTTTTCCTCCTTAGAAATTAAGAGTAGTTGTTCTTCTTAATTCTTATCTCTTAATTTGTCCATTGCTTGTCCTCGACATATCTGTAGGAAATTAATTTTGCTATTACCTGGTACAATAGCATATATGTGCAACATTACAGAGCTGGATGAGAAATTGGACGAGGCCTGTGGACCTTGTCCACATACCTGAGCAGAAGTGTACAAATCCATGTCTGGATTTTACATGTGCATTCAAATGAATTCTGTCACCTTATATTTGCCATGGTACCTTTTGTCTCACCTTATTTCTTCTTTATTTTGTTGTCTTGTAACATTTTTCTCCTTTAGGTTTTTTTTTTTTTCCTTCAGCACTAGTAGTAAAATATCTCAGAAGTCTTCCATTGACTGGAAGCAACTTTTTGTGGGCAATTGATACATTTGTTGTCTAAAGTTGGAGTCTCCCACGTCACAGAAGTTCATCTTACAAAACCTCCTCTGCTGCTTGTTGTCAGCCTAGGCCAAGCATCACATATAACATATCCACTTTGACATGAAGCGTAACTATACATTTGAACAATATTTTTCTGATTGCGATAAACAGTTGGCCAATAGTAACATCCTTAAGCATTAGTGCTGGGATGTAAAAATATCAGAGACTGTCTCTCTTAATGAGAAAATAAATGTCTGGTCAGATGATTGAGCTCTTCAGAAGGAAGAATTGCACTTACACGTTTGAGATCCATAGAGGAATGATTTTCCCCTGTATTGTGTTTGCGGAGTGTAGGAAAACCCACAGGTTTTATGAACCTGCAAGAGATGGGGAATAGCTTTCCTTTTCAATGCAATTCCAAAGAGGCTCAGGAAGAAACAAATAGTATGTACCACTTCTGTGTTAAGGTTTAGGTTACCTTAAAAAAGAAAAAAAAAATGCACACACAAATTATTTGCTGTTAAAATTATTTTACAACCTTGATTTATACTGATGACTACTAAAGCATTATTTTCCTTAGAGTTGGAACACTGAAAGATAGAAATTTCAGCTTAGAATTGTTTCTATACTTCATAAACATTGCTATCTTTGCAAGTTGTAGAGCTCATAAGCTGAAGCTATTTTCAGATAAATGTTCACATTTCCAAATGCAGCTTGGAGAATTAAGGAAAAAGATGCACCATTGTGAATAGTATTAATAGTAGTTAGGGTTTTCTGGCATGTGCTTCATACTCCTTCAGTTATCATTCATCTCCAATATGCATTTTGTAAAGATTTGGAAGTACTAGGTTCTTGAAGTTATATTTATGATAATTGTCTTACAGAATAAAATGAGAGAATTTAAATATAAACTTTATGTACTGTCAATACAAATAAGTTAAACACTATTTATGGGACTACTTATTTTTATAATTATATGTGTGATTTGGTCATTTTGATTTTTATCATCCTCAGTTAACACACTGTATCAGAACTAGGTGATTGATATTTCTTTCTCTTTTTACCCCTGTCCAGTGCTTGATATACTCAGTATTTTTCATACATTTTCATTTAAATTTTTTTTGTTGTTATTCTAGGTCACAATAACAGAACTTCAGGTAAGTCTTGATTTTGCTCTCTAGATAATTCTGTTTCACAGCAGTTTGAAAGCAGAAGTACTGCTTATGAGTTTGTGTGGGTTAAAGGAGAAAGAGGTTTATTGAAAAGATACCTATGATATATCTTCAGCAGTTTCTTGATGATTTCCGTATGTGGCTGTTCTTTCAGGCACAGCTTGCACAGAAGACAACACTAGTCAATGATTCAAAACTGAAAGAGCAGGAGTTCAAAGAGCAGGTAAGGGTGCTGTTTGAACAAGTAAAAAGTATTCTTGTCTGATACTTTGTGTTTGCAGTATTAAAAGGTTCTTTTTAAGTGATGATGTAGCACATCTCCACACAGATACTATGGAAATAATATGCATGTAAAATAGTTTTGAGTCATACTTGCTCTCAGATCTCTGTGCAATTTTCAAAGTAATCCTCTATCCCCTGCGAATGAAAATACCACATGCTTGTGATACAGGTTAGCAAAACATTTGCACAGTGAAAAATGGAACACTGCACTTCAAGAAATTATGGATCTTTTTTGATGTTAAGTACAATTTTTGTCATGTTCTCTTTTTTATGTATGTTTATGTGTATAAAAGACACCTGTATATATGTATATAAATACATATATATGCATAACATTTGCTATAGATATTCTTATGTGTATATGCACATGTACACACATTTCCTTAAGTAGTTTAGGAAGAGTTTTTAATAACACAATTTTTAATGTGTTCCTTCCTTAAAAAGCAAATGTATTTTGCTTTCATAGAAGGAGATGATGTTTAGCTGAAAACTGTTTCAGTTATGCTTATTTTAGCTGCTTGTGAACACCATTTATCATTTTGACTGTTCTCTATTTAGATTCATGTACTGGAAGACCGGCTGAAAAATTATGAGAAGAATGTGTACGTCACATCAGTTGGAACACCGTACAGAGGTAAGTACAGTTTTAATCACAAATAAGTTTTTTATTTGTTTGAAAGATATGCTTTGGTTTAGACAATTTATTAAAATATCAGTCTTTTTAAAACACTCATAAAATATTTTTGACATCTTATCCTTGTTTTGTCTTGTCTATTATAATAGAGCTGGTGTGTGATTTCAGATGAGCAAATCACACAGCATTTTGTTTGACATTTGTTTTTATGTCATACAGTTAAAAGAGCTCTATATCAGAGTTAAGTTTTCTGTGTGCCCGTGGGAGTGGTATAGGCAGTGGCACTTGACAGTGGATGGGGAGGAATTATCCATTTGTCTTGGTTAATTAAATATACATTTTATGACTCTTTAAAATTCTTAACAATAGAAATATGAGATTTTATGGATCTTTCTTGTTCTACATGTCTGGGCATTTACTCTTTTTGTGATTAGAGTTCCTTTGCAAGATCTCCTGCTCTGACACAGTAATAAATAAAATCAAAACCTGTTTCCACTTGTAACCTTTGTGTTGTGTGTCCTTGAAAGTGCTTTGGGAGCTGAAAAACCCTGTGGCATTTCAGGCAAATTACAGTCTCATCATTATTGGACTCATGGTGAGCGTAGGGAATAGAGCAGACTAGTTATGCTGTGTTATGCCTAGAGCTCTGCATGAGAAGCCATGGCCTAGGTCTGAGGGCTGCATCCAGGAGAGCAGCTCTCTGCAGGGCAGGTCCCAGGCCCATCCAGGAGACAGGGGCAGAGACGGGCACACCTACCCCATCGCTCAGGCAGGGACCGAAGGCCCCAGGCTGAGCTGAGACACATCCCCTGGGCCCTTGGCAGGAGACGGGCGGGGTGGGGGTCCCGCGGGAGGCCGGTCCCAGCCACTGAGGCCTAGGAGCACCCCCAGGACCCTGGCAGAAGAAGACTTGCACTGCTCATATGCTCTCCTCTAGACACTGATGCTTGGCCACTTTGGAGACAAGAGTATTGGGCCAGATGGACCTTCTCTCCAAGGGAGTACTGTTCTACCCAGGCTCTTTTGTTTTAGCCTGTTTTTCCACATGAAACAGATCAGGCATTTCTAAAAATGAGTACAAGGAGTAAAAAAAAATAAAAATCCATGGGGAAATGAACAGGTATTGCTCACCTCCAAAAGATTTGCAACCATTTAGTTGAGGAGCACATCCTGCTTCAGACTGAGGGCTTGATCTGTGAGCCTTGCTAGTGTCAGAGATGCCGGGTTTTGCCATCCTCTGGAAACCCAGCTCAACTGGATGAACACAGAAGACTTTCAAAAACCGCACTTCACACTTGCTTTTTGCAAATTTGTGCAGATCATCCAATTATCTCTAGACGATGCACAGCTCTCCCCCCCATCAGAAGGTACATGCCTCCTGCCCACAACGTGACAGAGCCAATGCTTAGGATGGGACATGACTGCCCATTCAATGCCTTCTGCTAGTGCAGGGCTGGGAAGAAATGTCATCAGAGGTTTCCTCAGCATGTACTGGTAGGGAAAGGAGGAGGTAGGAAGAAGTATAGAATAGAAGAGAAGAGAAGAGTTCAGCTGGAAGGGAGCTACAACGATCATCTAGTCCAACTGCCTGACCACTTCAGGGCTGACCAAAAGTTCAAGCATGGCGTGAAGGGCATTATCCAAATGCCTCTTCAACACTGACAGGCTTGGGGCATCAACCACCTCTGCAGGAAGCCTGTGCCAGGCTTTGACCGCCCTCTCGGTAAAGACATGTTTCCTCATGTCAAGTCTGAACCTCTCCTGACAGACGCAGCTTTGAGCCATTCCCACGGGTCCTGGCACTGGGTACCAGGGAGAAGAGATCAGCACCTCCCTCTGCACGTCCCCTCCTCAGGAAGCTGCAGAGAGCAGGGAGGTCACCCCTCGGCCTCCTTCTCTCCAAACTAGACAAGCCCCATGTCCTCAGCCGCTCCTCAGAGGACATGCCTTCCAGCCCTTCACCAGCTTTGGTGCCCTCCTTGGGACACATTCAAGTATCCTAACATTGTTTTTAAGTTATGGGGCCCAGAACCACACACAATACTCAAGGTGAGGCCATGCCAGTGCTAAATACAGCGGGATAATCACCTCCTTTGGCTGCTTATGCTGTGTTTGATGCACCCCAGGATGTGGTTTGCCCTCTTGGCTGCCAGGCCACACTGGTGACTCCTGTTGAGCCTCCTGTCAACCAGCACCCCCAGACCCCTTTCTGCAGGGCTGCTGTTACTCCATCCCAGCTGCAGAATCTGGCATTTGTTCTTGTTAATTTTCATGCCATTGGTGAAACTTAGATTCATGAGTGACTCCCAGTATAAATATTCCCTTATTTTTGTTTACACAGATGGAAACCTTCACCATACTGACGTTTCCCTCTTTGGGGAGCCTACTGAGTTTGAATACTTGAGGAAAGTGCTCTTTGAATATATGATGGGTCGTGAGACAAAGGTATGGAAAGTTGTATATGGTGACATGATTCAGGTTAGAATATACTTTAACATCCTTGCTGTATAGATTTGAAGTACCATGTGTTTGTGATTCGTTACATTTGTTACATATTTATTACTGACACAGGATTTGATAGGCTTTCATGTTTTTTTTTTTTCCAAAGAGGCATGATCCATACCTTTAAAAACTTTGTCAGCATGCCAAGATGACTGGTGGGGGAAGGGGGGTTGTCACATCTCTCACCAGTGTACCTATGAAGAAAAAAACCTTCGTAGGTAGGTATGGTTTTACTAGCAAAAGTCCTGTTGTCAATCAAGCCTAATGTACTGTGAAAGCTGGTATGCACAATTTTAGCAGAATTGCTCTTTTGATGTCATCTTGACGCAAACACGATAAGTAACAGTTGGATTAAATAATAGTTTGTTAGTAGCTCTGAAGATGGTGAAATATCTCTTTAATTGTTGCTTAAAGGTGTTTATAGGGCTCCCAAATCTGTATACCTTCTCTAGCTATTATTAATTTACTCCTAAAAGTAGTGAAAAACTGCACAGTAGGCTTCTTGTATGTTGCAAGCTTGTGAAATCATTCCTAAGTTGGAATTTTACTAGCTTGTAACAATACTGATGCTTAGAGATTGACCAGGTTCAAAAGAGGTATGTCGTAACACAAACGTTTTTCTTGGATGATAAATGCTATGTGGATGAATTTTTTCTGTTTGTTTTTTTCTCCTCCCTGGAGTTTTTCCATTCTTTGTTGCCCTGCTTTCAACTTGGACTACTATTAAGCAAAGCGCTTTTATGTAGGTTTCTATGTTAATTAGCTTTGTTCTTATTGTGTTCTGTACAGAATAAAACTTGGTCTGTGCAGGATGTCTTGTCCTTATGGGATCCCTCTTTCTCTCTCTCTTTATCCCATTTTTCACTTTGATATTAATTCCTTTTTTATTAAAAATACAAATCCCTGATACAAAAAACCCAGAATCACTGGTTACTTTCTGTTCACAAGCCTGTGGCTCATTGGATGGTTCTTCTACTTTAATAACAACTGAAATCATTAAAGAAAAATACATATATTACTGGATTTTATGATTTTGAATTGTGAGGGACTTAGACAAGCAAAAATGCTAAAAAACGTCAGCAATGTTTCAACTTCAAACAAGTCTTGAGACAGCTGCAGATAACTATTGCAGATAGCTGATGCACGTAGCAAATTTGCATTCAAGAAAACAGAATTTGAAATCTCTTTTTCACATATTAAGGCTATATCTTACTGATCTTCAAAACATTACTATACATGCCTCAAAACTTTGGGTTATAAAGTTATGAGGGTTTTTTTCCTTTTTAACAGTGATGTACTAAAATTTGCAGTTGGTTTCTTCAATAACAGCAACAAACGACAATCAGTGCTAAAGTAAATTGACTTTAGGTCTCTCTTCTGTCTCTCAATTGCTTTGATTAATAGCTATATGAATGAATATATATAATAAATTTATACATTTATGCATTTATATGTATGTATGCATTAGTAGACACATATATGTATTTATTTGCCCTGGAGATTACATTGTATTTAACCAGAAGATGCCTTTACAACATTGCCTGCACACTGGCTCCCAAAAAAGAAGGTGACTATTGGGAGGAGAAAAAAAAAATAATCAGAAAAGATAGACATCTGGTTCCTACAATAACTTGAGAAGGCATTGTTTGAAAGTTGGTATGATTGAAAGGGGAAGTACGTTTAAACAAACAACCAGCAGAAATAATTTTCCAAGCACTACAATTTTTAGCTTTGGGAATTTAGATGTAGATAAGTAAGGGAGAATGACAGAGTTCTTAAAATTGAATGTGATTGTATTCCTCTCTATTGTGTGTTCATACTAATTTGATTACCTCTTAGCAATTTTTAATTGAGGGTAAATGTTCTGATGTATTGCAAGAATGGAAGAATTTCTGGTATTGTCTAGTCCTCTATTATTAGCTGATCAAGATTGTAGCTGTACTGGCATTTAATAATGGAAAATTAAAATGGAATGAAGGCTAGCATTTTTACTAATTTAAATATGAAGATACTTTGGTCTCTTCACTTTTACTTCAAAAAGTACTTTCAAGCTGATTTCATCTGCTGGTTTTCTTTCAACCATTAGATATGTTGCTGGAAGACACTGAGCTAGTGTCTGCTCTCATAGGGATTGTATCATATCATCTTAAACTTACTGAACTGTGTCTTGAAAACTGTTTTCATCCTGCTACACTGACTGGTAAACCATGAGCAATGACAATGTGATTGATAAAATCTTTTAATACACAGTCTAAGTGTGTTAGTAAAGTATTAACATGTGCTTTTTTTCCCCAACACAGTCCTTAAGTTAAAAGATCTGTATTGAGATTTACCTCCTCAGTACAGACATACCTTTCTCTCAGCATTTGTTTTCCTGGACCAGATGAGGCAATTTTTTCTAATTTTCACAGAATCGTTTAGGTTGGAAAAGACCTTTAAGATCATCGAGTCCAACCGTAAACCTAACACTGCCCAGACCACCGCTACAGCGTGTCCCTAAGCACCTCATCCAAATGTCTTTGAAATACGTCCAGGGATGGCGACTCAACCACTTCCCTGGGCAGCCTGTTCCAATGCTTGATAACCCTTTCAGTGAAGTAAGATTTCCTCATATCCAGTCTAAACCTCCCCTGGCGCAACTTGAGGCCATTTCCTCTCATCCTATCACTTGTTACTTGGGAGAAGAGACCAACGCCCGCCTCTCTACAGCCTCCTTTCAGGTAGTTGTAGAGAGCGATAAGGTCTCCCCTCAGCCTCCTTTTCTCCAGGCTAAACAACCCCAGTTCCCTCAGCCGCTCCTCACAAGACTTGTGCTCTAGACCCTTCACCAGCTTCGTCGCCCTTCTCTGGACACGCTCCAGCACCCCAATGTCTTTCTTGTAGTGAGGGGCCCAAAACTGAACGCAGTATTCGAGGTACGGCCTGACCAGTGCCCGAGTACAGGGGCACGATCACTTCCCTGCTCCTGCTGGCCACGCTATTTTTGATACAAGCCAGGACGCCATTGGCTTTCTTGGCCACCTGGGTGCACTGCTGGCTCATATTCATGAGCCAGCATTATTCATATTCAATGATCATTCATATTCAATGATCTTTCTCTTGTAAGATCATTCTGGTGGCCTTTCTCTGTGCAGGGTCTCCTTTTATAGTGCAAATATGTAAGACGTCTCAAAGGTGGTTCAGCAGTGGAATTGGTGATCTCTATAGACATTATTTCCTCTTTATTTAAAGGAATTCAAGAGAATCTGTGCAAACTGTCTAGGATGAATTGCCATTTATGCAGCCTGGCAAATGATCTTGGAATCATGTTAAGTAGAGACATTATGAATGCATCAGTTGTGTTATAGCAGTGGAGGCATAATAGGAATGTTGAGGGTTGATAGTGGCTCAGTATCTAAGAGTCAGGAATTATGGTCATAACGTGTAACCTGTAACCTATCACATTCTTTGTAAACTGCACATGTCTTCGCTGGGGGATTTTGCTGTCTTGCCCTCCAGTCCAACTTTATTTTTTGCCTTGTCCTTGGCAGGGTATATGACATGAGATTGCCAGCTTTTTCTAAGCATGCACCTTGTTCAGAATATCTGAACCTGGAAATACATGGCATAAACTACTAGGTCAAATAAAATAATATTTTCTACAGGCACGTGAACAGTTGCACTGTCCAGCTGTACTGCACACTAAATCTTAAGTCTTGTATGCTCTCCTAGTAACTTCGTTATGCTTTTTGTCCTAGATGCTCTACTTGTAACTTCATTATGTTGTTTGGAGTCTGTCCTGAGGCCAGAAAATCAGTCCAAGAGTTGTATGTCTGTAATAAATATTTATCTTGATATTGATTAGGTACATGGAAGAATGTAACGGAATACATATGTGTCGGAGATAGTAAATTTATGCAGATATTTTTCTGGCACCTCAACATGCTCTTGTGCATTGCAGAAAAACAAGGGGTATTTCTGTAAAACTTTGATTTTGAAGGTTGTGCCTTTGACCAGCAGTTCTTGAATTACAGAGAGCACTGGTCGGTATCATTGTAAAAGTATTATTTTCAGGGATGACATATCTGAATATGTCAGTCTCATAGAAAGAAATGGGAATGCAAACTATTATCTTTTATAGCAGAGCTAGCTATTAAGTTTGGGAAAGCTCAGAGCCGTTCTATAGGTAGATAGAGAGATGCACACACAGGAACAACTGCGTGTGTACTCACACACTTAGAGAATTACTAGGGGGTTTTTATAGTAGACTAGACTGTTAGTGATAAGGTAAGCCTATGTTAAACATACTATCCTAAGTTCTGCAGTCCTTGTAACTTTGTTTCATAACTATGCAACTGTGAATAGCATTGAATAATTCTGCTTCAAAATCTCCCTAGTGGCTTCAAAAACTTGGACATGATTTCAAGTCATTGCTAGTGATAAATTACAAAATGGAAGTTTTCAGGAAAGAATGTTTTAGCCCCTATTTAAGTTGGCACATAAGTATCTATGCTTTCATGGAGTATTTGCAGTGTTTGTAGATTTTTCTTCAATATTTGCATGCCGTTGTGTCCTGTAGAAAGTTGTTAGGAGAGGGCTTTCTTGATAGCTCTGTTACAAAGAGTTTGAATAGATTGTAAGCTCAATGCTTTCTAATCTTTTAGTCCTAAATAATTGTGATGAGGATTTTGGCAAAAGAAATTAGGAAAGTTTTATATTAGTTTGTGGCACTGAGCACATTCCTTTCTGTATCTGGGAACTGCAGCAGAGGCACTTACTTCTTAATTATGGGAACTATTAATATATTAAAATTATGCTTTTTGAGCTGAAAGGATTCAACAGGGCTTGGTTTGTTTTGCTTTCTTTTCATTTTTATCCCTAGTTAAGTTATATCCTGAAACAATTGTTGCAAATTAGGGCTTTACCTCTCACTTTTAACTGCAGTCATTTTTGTCATGCAACTGCTCTGTTGCTACAGCCTCCCTCTTCATTCCACATGTGAGACTGGTAACAAACAGTAGACATTCAGAGCAGCAATCTTATCTCATCCACATTCTTTAAGAGCAGCAGTTACTTCTTTTGTAGCAATCACCTTCTCTTTGAGCTGCACTGCAGCTCTTACCTTGACCTTTCTTGTAAAAGTCACCTGAACCTTGTTTTGTGCCTTTTGGAGGTTTTCTTTCCCACTCATCTCTTTATGAAATGGAAATAATCATTGCCTATTTTGCACAAAGCTTTGATATTCTTACATCTGCCGTCTGAGGATGTCTAAATGATTTGCTATTTAAATATGGGGTTACTGTATACCTGCTAAAAATATTTACACAACTGGAGTTCCACATCTGACATTTGGGTCTACTTTCTCAGTGTTTCATTTCTTTACAAAATATTTGGATGATGTGAACATAGTTGAATCCATAAGGACTCTCTCAGGTGCCATGCACCTGAAATGTGCTTTCCAGAATGGCCGCGTTAAGATCAAATGTGGTAGGAACAGTGTTTGTAACAGTACGTTGTCTTAATAATGGACTTCAAGTATTTGAGCATAGATCCCATAGAGCTTACATCGTATTACAGTAGCTGCAGTTTGTGACAATGTGAAATGAAGATTCTTCATGGTTTTCTTATAATTCACGTAACATGTCATGCATATATGATGCAAAACAAGTAGTTATCTCACTCATTTCACTATGTTTTCCATTTATATTACTGAAAATAGCATCCAGTATTCTTAAACGAAATGCATTTTAAAATATTACAAAGCATTTGAGTGCATATGAAATTACTTATAGATGACCTATTTCTTTCTAGACAATGGCCAAGGTTATAACAACAGTGTTGAAGTTCCCAGCAGATCAGACTCAGAAGATACTAGAACGGGAAGATGCTCGACCATTGGTAAGTTATATAAGTAAACTAAGTTTATGCAAGAGATTAGATTGCAAGAATAAGAAATTATAAACTTTCCTTTAAGTCTCCTTTTTCCCTGTGTCTGCATTCAAGAAAACTACTTTTCTCCCTCCTTCCCTCTTCTTCAGTGGAATGTCAAATTCCAGCTGTAGGGTTGAGTTTATAGCAAAAGTGAGGGGAAAAAAAAAAAAAGCAAGCTTATTTCCTTAACTAGTGTGTCCTATCATCGGTTAAGCCGTATTTCTGATAGCTATGGGTACAAAGAACAAAGCAAGTTCAGTCATCACTACTATTCTGCAGATGAATTTTCTAATCAAAAAAAGTAATCTGACAGAAAATTCATGTTTCTTAAATTCAGAAGTTTCTGTGGAGTCATACTAGTTTTCATGAAAAATATGTCAAGAGAGATTTTTCAGTCCTGGGATAATATTTCTGGCAAAAACAAAAGCCATTTTGCATGTAGAATAGGAAACTGATTAACTCAATCACCTGTGTTTGAAGTGGGATATGTACATTTTTATCTTAAGTGATTATACCAACAAGATTGGGTTTTTTGTTTGTTTTGGGTTTTTTTTAAGAGCCTGCTTTATTTTTGTAGTGAAAACCTATCAAAATACATCAGGTTCACTCTGGGTCAGGGCAGGTCAAAAATAAGAGTCTTAAACACTTCACTTTGGTTTTGTTTGGTTGGGTTTTTTTCCCAGTTTCAATACAGTTCTTATTATGTGACAGTTGCTTGGTATTTCCCAGCTAATCTATTTACCAGAAAGGTGAATTTGAGTTTAAGAAGCAGACCCAAAAAAGAAGAATAATATACGAGCATAAACATTTCTTTGGTATTACTGTTACTATTTTATGTATTGGAGCTATTTTTTATTAACATAAAACCTGCAGTAATAGTTTTCTTTACATTGTATCTGGAGTCAACACTGCGATCCCTCTCTTTGTGGGTCAGCTTAGTAAAATATTTAGGAATTAAAGTGAGAGGAAGAATTGCATTCTGTTTCTCTCACTGGCCTTGCATATATATTTATTTAGCACTTGCAGAAACAGAATAAAATAAAAATTTGAGCATTTTTACGTTTCAGTTGAAGTAGTTACATTGAAGTCCTGTTGATCCATTGAAACAAGTAAAAAAAAAAAAACTTCTACCATTTTGTCTGCTTGAAGTATCAAATCTGAGGAAAGTGTTAAATACTTGAACATTTTCCTGTACACTTAGTAGGTTTGAGAGTGTCTTGCAATCTTAAATATTTAAAATACTTTTAGAATTATATAAATACTGATAATACTGCAGCTCCAATAAGTATCATGCATCGCAAACATGATTTTCTCTTAATGCACTCTCTCTCTGACCTTCAGGTAGAAAACTGGTGCTTTTTTCTGTTTTGGCAAGCTAGAGTAATATGTGGGAAACATTTTGAGTTCTCTGTTGGCCAAAACAGAGGTTAGAGAAATGGACCTTATCTTGCAGTCCCTTCAGCTTTTTGATACTTGAAACCTGGTCTTCCTAACACAGATATTCACAACTTCTGATACTAAATAAAACTTTAACTTGAATTTATCCAACAAGTTTTGGTCCTTGGTATTAAAGGTCCTTGGTATTAAATTTTGGCTAGAACATACAGTGAGGTTTTTTGCAGGCTGCAAGTGTCTTGATTGTTAAGGATATTGTCATTCAAAGAGCTTCATGTCCTGATCAAAAACTTCTTGGGTTTCACATAGGAGTCCTTTCTTGGCTCAGATCTAGCCTATGAATTTTCTCCTTTCCAAATCCACAGAGATTAAATTAGACATCTAATGGAACCTCAAATATTAGGGCATATTATGGAGGACGTAGTAATTTTTTTTTTTCACTTTCAAAGTTACTAAGTTTGTTTACTGAACCACAAGTTATTTTTTGGGGTGAGTCTTTTGTAATTCTGTTTAGGACTAAAAAGTTGGAGGGTTCTTCATAAATTATTCTGTCAACAAATATGCTTGGGTTTTTTGTATTTTATTTATTGACATTTACTAACATGGCAGTAGTGTTTCTCCACACTTAATATTGGAGTGATGCTGATATTTGAAAATACCCAGTATTTAGATCTCATGAGCAATAAAGTTCTGAAGTGCAACATAAATGTGCATTTTTAACATAAAGCTTGGTTGTTTGTGTATGTTAGTTTATGGCCAAAAAATCTATAACTAATTTTAATGTGTAAATTGTTAATTAACTGTGCTACTGGAAAAGAATAAGTGTGTGTAGTACTAAGTATCTGTGAGTAGTTATTTACCCTCTTAGTGGGCATATATTTAACAGGTTTCTGAAAACTTTTAACAAATTCCTAGGTCAATAAACATATGCTAGATCAATGTATCTCCTTCACTAATCTGGCTTTTACTACGTAGTTATTGTGATCTAACTGCAGCAATCTCATCCGTAAGCAGTAGATGTCCACAAAGTTCTTATCTACACTATTAACAAAGTAGTCCAATAAGCTGTTTTCTTCCTGGCTTTGTAGTTTGCCTCACCTCGCAGTGGTATCTTCTGAATATCCCATCAGTCTGTGCTTAGTTAGCATGTGGGTGAGTGAAGCCTAATATATACTTGTTTTGTTTTAAAGATGAAATTTGTAGTCTGAGATTAATCATTCTTCTGCTTTTTTTTCTTGCTTGCTTTTGTTTGTTAAAAAAAATTCCAATTTTTTGTTCTATATGTGTATGATAAACTTTGTTCTACTCTTAATCATGTTTTGCTTTACAAAGCCAAATTTGGAAGTGGTAAATTCTGATTCCAAACCCAATCTTTCTGAGTTATAAGCATAACTTGAAATGTTGATTGAGCTACAGAAATCTCAGTTATAGAAAAAAACAAATCAGATTTTAAATCAATTAATATGAAATATTAAATTTAATGTAATATTAAGCAAGGGTTTGTTTTATCTTTATTCACTTTCTGAGCTCCTTTTTTGAATAGGCAAATTAGATTTATGGGAGACATACTGTACTGCTTGAAATGAATTATTACATCTTATAAATATGAGAATGGATTATTTTTAAAAAAGATTGATGAAATAGCTTCTGTAGAGGAATTAGGATATGATTGCATTTAAACATCAGTACCTTTTTGAATCAGAGCTTTGGCTTGGTATCAAGAGAAGCCAGAGCAGAGAGATTAGGGAGAACAATTTGGGGAGCTTTATGCTCTCAGTTTATTGTGCCTTTTTCAGGTTTTATTAAGGTACTTTCATTATGAATCTGCAACACTAATTGTAGTGTTATAGAAAAGCAACAGCCGATTTAGGCCTAAAGATGCAGGTTGCATCAGACTAGCCAAGCTAAACAAGCAAAACAGAAGCAGTAGCGGTTGAGAGAGGAGTAGGATAAGGAAGTACACATGTAAAACTTTCTGCACTGCCTGGTAAGATTACAATTTGAGTCATTAGTGTTGCATGATATTTAATAAACTCTTCAGATTAATTCTGTAGGATACAGTCAGCCCAACTTTCCTTTTCCTCCTTTGCAACTGAAAAGCTTTGCACAGTTGCCAGGAATTGATTCAGTGCATGTGAAGCAATTGCTGTCAGTGGGCTGAAATGCAATGGTTGGCCTGCACTGCTGCCGTAGGAAAATGGATTAACTTAGGCTGTTTCCATTGCCAGTTATCACAATGCAGTTGACAGGCTATCTTCCTCTCTTGCAGTCATGCAAATACAGCTTTCAATACAAAATAATAGCTGTTTCAAAGGAAAAAATCTATTCATCTTAACACACAGTCATGGTTTCTACTTTATTTTGTGGGATTTTTTAAACCTTTGAATACAATAGCGGATGCACTTTATTGCACTTAAAACGCAATAGAGTTTGGACTGTTTGCCTCCTAGCCTTGATCACTTCTTGACAAAATCATCAACTGTTTTTTCTAGCCCTCTGTTGAAAATAATTGAATTGTTGGTAATGATAGGACAAAACTCTTTACAACACTATTGCAGAAAGCATGTTTGAAACTTAAATTCTCGTCATGCTGTCTGCAATGCTGGTGTAAAAAGTTCAGGCATTCTCAGCTGCGTTTGAAGCATATCATAGAAAGGCTTGATTTTGACCTTAATGTCAGCAATTATCTGTTATACTTTCATAACTTAAGCTAATATGTATGGAAACTGCCCAGACCTCATTATTGGATTGTAGTTTCTTACTTTATCTCAAGTATTTTTGTGACTTATGTCAGCAGATAGGCAGCAAATGGGATAATATTCTTGCATGTATAAAACTCAGAAGTTAAGATGATGCTGACTTCATTGTGAAAGCAATAAATATTTTCCTGGTAGAGGAGGCTTTTTGCTAGCCCCAAAATTTTACTTCATCATTTCAATTTTGATGATAGGCCTTAGGCAGAGAGGACAACTTTGTTTTTCATTGGATTAAGTTGCAACGATGTGGTAGACTATATATTTCCAGTGAGACTCCTGAGTGTTTTGCTACAGGTTAGTTCATTTTCATCACAGTTTCTCAACTGTTTTGCAGATGCTGGAATGGAATTACTTGCTTGAAATCAGTTAATAATTTGGCAATTTAACTTATATCTCCTATTCCTATCAATAAACAACATCATTATTATTTTAAGTGCTTGTAAGTTGCTCTCAATAATGTAACATTTGTTCCTTTATTCTAACTTTCATTCTTCTAGTCATGGCTACGACCATCTTGAAGAAATTGTGATGAGGATGTTTCATGACACTGCTGCTTAGAAATATGTTCATGTGTCTGTTGTTGTCCCTTGAGAAGGGACACGAAGAAAAGCTATTATTCAAGGTCACAAATGGAACAGCAAGAACCAAAACTCAGCACCACCTTTGGACCATGAATATAGTTAAAACTGCCTTGACAAGAAACGCTAATCAGGGGTTATCTGGTGATGAGTCTTTTTTCTCTTATATTGAACACTGTCTTCTATTTTGTGTTAAAGGTTATTTTTTTAAAGGAGAGAAAAGACTTTATCCTAGGAAGGAATTGCCCACCACTGTATCTCTATACAGGCTTTACTGGGTGTTTTTTAAGAGTTGAAATAAATGGTTTGTTTCTTCTATTTATTTTTTTATTTTTGAATGAATTGTGCAATACATTTTTGGATGGGTAGCAGTTGAGGTGATTTTCCTGATGAACTAGGCACTCTTGATGACTACTCTCTCCCGATTTGATCTTATGATTGTTTGCTAAAGGTCACTTCTGTATGCTTTTGCCTACAATAAATCCAAATTGCAGTACCTCATTTGTTTACTCCTAGCTTTTGTACTTATATTTTCTGGAGAAAAAGTATGTTACTGTAAATTGTAAATAGTTAATACATAACTGTATCATATGCTGATCTGTGACTGTTGACAGCACTAATCTGACAAGAGCTGAGATGAAATAAAGTTTATTTACTGTATAATTTTGGAACTTCTTTGGTATGATTTTTCTTTTGAAAGGATCCACCAGTTTTGTTCTTATTCCTGTTCGAGACATCCTTAGCTGAGACATTTCCAGGCTGAAATCCCTCTCATAGGAAGAGCTATTCAAGTACATTGAACTGTAAGAAGTCAGTGGAGTCCTTCAGATTTTCAAGGGATCACAACCTGTGAAACAGACATATGGTGAGCTGAAAAGCTGGCGTAAGAATATAGCAAGTAGGGAAGTTTGCTTTGTAAAAGTTTTTTAAATTACGTATTTTTGTTCTTTTAAATAATGCCTGTTTGGTCATTTTGGCATGTAAGTTGTGATCCCCTGAAGCGATATGCAAGTATGGATAAATTTAACTTGTTCTCCAGCTACTTTCATACTTACCATATCAATAACCGTCATCTGTACTGTATATGCTAGTTTGCCAAGATGGTTCAAGGTGATCAGTCCTCTGTGAATGTAATTTTTAACAAGTGTTTATAGGAGCAGCAGTCCTCTCAATAGCTCATCTCTGAACATAAGCAAGCCTTCTAAATATACTGCCTGCCTGAAAGATACTTCTGAATACTGTTAGGAAGCGATGGTTAGTTGCTGATACTGTCAGGCCTGGAACATGCATCCTGCCACAGGGGTGCTCAGTCTGTTCCTCTGGGTGCTTTCCTGTTAGCCAAGGAAAACAACAGGTCCTCCTGACTGCAAACACAGGTTTGGCTAGTGTGGTGTGGTCCAAACTGACAGACTTGATTTGTTGTCCTGCTCCAGCTGTCATGCCCAAGGGCACTACCCAAAATTTTGTATTTCTGTGTACCTAAATTTTGTATTTCTTATACTGTTACCTAGATAATCTCAGCTTCATACGGTCTTAGAGTTGCGATTACCTTGGCATTGTTGGCATTTCAAGACTCTGCATCCCCAATATTCGCCTCTGATTATCTATGAAGTGTTCAACCTTTTCTCACATAACTCCCCCATGATCACCTGTGAGATCCAGCCATTCCTCACAACACTATCCCTTTGTCAGCTTCTCATACCATTACCTGTCAAGTTCAGCCATTTCTGTTGTCATGTCCAGTGGTTTTCTATGTCCTGTTCAGTTAGCTTGCCCTCAGGCCAGGGCACAGAGAGCAGCCTAATATTTGTGTGTGACTCCAAAAAATAAGTACAGGCCAATGACATGTAAGATGTTTGATACAGTTGGGGTTTGTTTTGGTTTGGGTTTTGGGGTGTTTTTTGGGGTCTTTTTTGGTGGTTTGTTTTGTTTTTTTTTTTTTTTTGTAAGTGCACTGGGATTCGCCTTTTTGTCATCTGCAGGAAAAGAAATGAAGAAGCTGAATTTATTTGCACAGTTTTGTATCCTAATGAAACTGGGAAAAGTGCAGCAATTTGAGTGCTCCAAGGTCTATTGTGGCCACCAGCTGTCTAAAGAATATATCTGGCTTTAAATTATTTTGTTTAATTATTTTGTTTAATTATATTGTTAAATTATTTTCTTTTATTATTATTTTAAATGTTTATGGTCTAAAGGGGCATGGCTTGCCTTTGATAGTTAAGGACCCAGAGTTCCATCTTTTACTTCCTACTGCCTTGTCTCTGGCAAAATCTCTTCATTTTCATGCTGCTTTATTATTTATAGCTTCTTTTTTTTTGAGCTTTCTCCTTTTATCAAACATATCAAATTTGGTTTAAAAAAAAAAAAGTATTTGTAATGGTTTCAGTTGTAAGATCTTCTCTTTGCTTCTGTTGCGTAGCAGAACGGCATTCTCCAGCACATTGCCTGACACGGCAGCAGCCTGGGCCATGGGTATGCTTGGCTGTGAAAAATGTGTGTTCCTCGTAGCTGGCTGAGGATTTGTAGGATTTTGCTATCGCTATCATTGCAGCAATCTAAAATGTAGATTTGAGTTTCAGGTTTCCATGTAAGGTATATGTTGTCTTAGGCTTTGGGAAATTAAACACAGGGATCTGTTACTCTGACAGTGAGTATCACTATGATCACTTACAGTTCTCTTGTCCTCACAGATAGGCTATTTTTCACATTTTCTCTTTTTGTTCTTTTCCCTTTCCATGAAGGATACTAGTTGTAGACTGTACTTTGTCAAGCATGACCTAGGTGCAGTGGAGCAAACTGAAATAGTCTGTATAATATTCATACAACATTGGATGGAGTAAATTATTTTTTTTGCCCTTAAGTGACCTAGTTAAAGAACACAAAGGAGATTATAGAGTTATCCTTGATTCTTTTTTTTTTTAACTAAAATCAGGTAACTACTCCCCAACTTCACATATTGAAAAAGTCAAATTTGTTTTTCCCTTCTATATATAACTCATAAGCAATCACATAACTATTCCGTAACATAATGGGAAAGTATGTTAAATACAAGAGTTTTGTCAGACTGAAGTTTTAACTGCTTCTAGATTTTTTTAAAAGAGAATATGTAAATAAAGCATTGCTTTAGAGTTTAAATAAAGGAAATTAGTTACGGTGAAAGCATGAAAATGAGAACTTCACTTTAAGCAGTGTTTTTTTTGTTGTTGGAGTGTCATAAAATACTGCTAGTTGTGCCAATGTGACTATAACCTAATGTACTCCAGGCCACAAATACTTCTGATTATAAAATATCCTTGTTTAGACACACGTAGCTAAAAGCCAAAGACTGTATCAAAGTTTTGGCTGCCTTTTTAGCAAAGGTTAGAGGATCCCAAGCTTGTTCAGACTGGATTGTTAAAAGATGCTGCTGCAAGAGAACATATTTGGATTGTCTTATGTTGAACTTTCCCCCAGTTTTACATGCAATGTACATTGTATTTATAATTTTATGGACCCATACACATGTGCATAGAAAAAAAAAGAGTAGATCTATTTATAAAGATAAGACTTAAAATGTTTATCGAGTGTCCTCTAGTGTCCTAAGGATTAACCATTGTAAATTTAGATTAAAAATGCCAGATTTTTTATTCCTGTGTTATTTCAGTGCCTAGGCTGATATTTATTGGCAACATACTATTTCAAACTTTTTATAAAACATTATATATATAAATCCATCCAACTTCCAGTTCTGCCATTTATAGTCCCTCTTTCTGTGAGCTGTACTAAAATTTATTTTCTTTCCTACATAGTATGTGGTATCTGGTTCTGCTCTCTAAAATGAGGATTCCAGACTCTCCAAAAACTAGGATGAATACTGAGAAGATTGGTTTCATTTTGTAATTCATACTTCTTGCATACAATCTTATTGTCCATCCATATGTGCTACAGAAAATATTTTTCTTCCTCTGTGGAGTTTGTTAAATTGAGAAACTTATTTTTCATTTGCTTTTTCAAGAAAAGACAGCTCTTTCACAACGCCATTACTGATTCATTACGGAAATCAAGATGAGCAGAAACTGGCAGCCTCCCCCCTATGTGTGGGATATCCAGACCCAGCTATATATGAGTCCTTGTGGCTGTTCCTAGACCCTGGTCCTCAAAAGCATTGCTAGCATGGGATTTTCAAACTCTATTTGGTCGTGTCTATTCATAATGTTGCAAATTAGAGATGCTAGAAGAGAAGTAAGCAGTAAGTTGCACGTTATCCTACATTGCGTTTATGATCTAGGAGTTGCCTTTAATTTTCTCTTCTGCAGGCTCTCATTTACACTGATTCTAGTCTTCCTCTGTTAACATTGAGTTCGTTTCCTGAATGTATTAGAGTAATTTTAAAGGCACATTGACTCAAAGTAAGCACATCTAGAGATTTCTTTCATTGTAGAACAGTGACAGCTATTATTTCCTACAGTTGCCACTTAATACCATGTGACATTTCAGAGAAGCGGTAATTAAGCCCATGGTAATTATATGTTATCTTCTGGGTGTGCTAGCACATCATGGTATAGCAATGGATGATGATGCAGTTAAGTGTGGTGCAGAAATCTGCTGTGACATGACTTGCTCCTCTTGGTTGCAGCTTCTAGAGCAGCCCAGGTCACGTCATCACCTGGTGGCCATTGGGCAAATGAACAAGGTAGTTGTTTTCTAATTAGGCAGGTTGCTGTAACCAAAGCCACTTCGATTTGGCAGGTGGCTTTTCCAAACGGAGACCAAGGCCTGTGTGGCCCTGGGGGCTGACCAGGTTCAGGTCTGGAGGGCACCCTGGGGGCTGATGCCGAAGCAGGTCGGCACACCTGTGGCAGAGACACATTTGCCTCCTGAGCTGTACCAGCCTCTCTTTGTGGCTGGACGGCTTGAATCTCCAGCATTTCTGTAAGCACTTAACTTCACTGAAAGGAAAAGGGATGAATAGCAGAGTGTATGCTGTAATCTTTGCCACTGTTTATATTTTGGAAACTTTAGCAGTCCAAGAAAGTATTTAGCCTTCTTATTTAGATCTATGATTCCTACTTGTTTCAGTGCTGATGTCTGCAAGAAAAATAGCCGTCACATTTAGCGGCCTTATGCATTGTCCAGTTTTATTGGGGTAAGGAAAGCACTTAAAAGTTTTCTAACTTGGATGAGGCAGTAGTATATCTTTTGCAAATGAATAAAAATTATCAAACAAACAGCATGTACAAGTTCAGAACAGGCATCTCTCTGTGCAGCCAACATGACATATGCTCTATGGTTCCTTAACTGTAAGCTGCTGCTTCTGCTGAGTCTTGCCAGTCTTTCTCACTCAAGCCACAAGCTCTGGAGAAACAGCTGAAATGGAAAACTAAGAGAATGAGTATCTGAATGAGGAAGAGAGAAGAAAAGCAGGTACAGAGTAAAGTTATTTGAGATGTAAGATTCCTCATGGCAGATCAGATGAGAAGTATTAAATATATTACTGGTTTTGTGTAGAAGTTTTGAGTTCGCCATGTTTGCCATGTCTCTGACCAACACTCCAGCTGTTCTTGCAGCCGATCAGCCATTGTGGAGGGGGGTAGAAGTAATTGATCATGAGCAGGCACAAGCTGTCAAGAAGTAGACCTCCCCACTGCCCATGAGATTTTGTGCCCCAACACGAGAATTGCTGGGATGGAATATCCTGTGTTAATGTAACTGGATATTCTGGTTCACTTACACATCTACATATCTTTATGGATACCACCAAATTATCATTCTTGCTGATGCAACGAATTATTCTGGGAATGAACTGCAGGATTTAAAATAATAGACTGTCTTTTACCCCTTAGGAAAATGGGCAGTACTTCCCTATGCCTAGAAGTGGAAAAGCCCACTGGAGATGGTTTATAAGCTTGAAACAACTAAATTGCAAACTATACAAAAAGAAGACACAGCCATCCAACAATTCTTACTAGTGTATGTTGTTGTGAAGGCTGTCTAGGGCTTATAATATACAGAGTAGTATGCTTTAAAAATAATGGAGATTATTTCCCTCCTCATAGCCTAGGCTAGGACCAGAGTTATGTGGTCCTTTTAGAATGGTGATTAAATAAGGGGGGGGGCGTGGGAGGGGAGGAGGAGGGATGAGGTGAAAGACTAGGGTCTTCCTCTATGGTAATGAAAATAATAAGTAGGCTGAGCTATCTTCAGAGAGTGAATGTTTTGCATTCCCACACTGAATTCTAGCTTTGACTTCCCCGAAAAATATTTCTACATAGAAAGAAACTGTCCTCACCTTGAAGCCCTGCAGCCACAGTGAGCGTTATCTGCACGTTATTTAAAGCACAGCACACTTCAGCCCCAAGATTCCAGTGCTGTTACTCACTGAATTAAAATCTGATCCAACCACAAATTCAGTACGGGAGGTGTCTACCTTAGTTAAGCGTGGATTTTTTTCCCCCCCTCAGCTTCAGGTAGCACATTCAGGACATGATGATTCCCAGGGTATTAAACTCTTTGAGATGAAGCACAGTTTCTGTGTATTTTATGCAGGTTCTGCCATGGTGGGACCTCATTTCTAGGATGGGCCAATAGAAATGTTGCTATAAATACAGGGTGAGCAGGAGAGATCCAGGTTGCCTGTACTTTCCCTCAAGACGAGGATATCCCTATGATACCTAAAAATACTATGGAAGTTGTGCTGGTCTTACAGCGCTCTCCTTATTCAACCAGTGAATAAATACAAAACTGCCATGCCAGTCCCTGCGAATTGGGGTGCGCCTTTATGGGCCTGTCTGACCTACATCTGTAGGTTTTTGTTTTGTTTTGTTTTTTGTGACTTGCTTAATACAATAATAGAGGAAGAGGGGAGAATGCACCAGTGGCAATGGCTAGCATGAATAAGGTCTTACAAGGAGACGTGTGGTTGCTTTGTAGTGTGCTGTGCACAGCCACGTGTAGGACCTGCTATGTTTAGGCTTTTAGGCATAGGCAGATATACTGCCTATTACTTGTAGTGGTATGAAACGGCTTTAAAAAAAAAAAACTTTAGTGATTAGCGCCAGCCTTTCTGCTTGGAGAGCTAGACTTGACCTCGCACTTTCTGGATGGGTGCATGTGGACACCTTGATAAACTGTCAGGGCAAGCCAGAAGTTTTGGCAGAGCCAGCGGCTTCCTCTAGGCAAGAGCACTGGAGGCCAGAGAGCTGCTGGGTGACAGCCAGCGTTGCATGGTACAGGTGGTCTCTTCAGCTCCTCTTCTATGTGCTGGTTATGTGCAATTATTCATTAAACACTTTTCATTAAACACTTTATTTAATTTGTCTTCGCTGACCCTTTCCAGGGCTTGTGCATCAGTGTCTCCTTGGAAATGAGTTTTTAAACAGGCAGAAGGTGAGGGTGACTTTCAGTGAGCTGCTAGACAGCATGGGTCTGCTGCTTGTTTTATATAGTGTGGGGAGACTGAGCATAAAAGACAAATGCATGAAGTCACCGGCTTATTTTTAGGTTGAGAATAAGCGTGTGTATTTCTGGGTGGGATGCTGGCTATAGGGAAGCTGGAATTAATGTTTACTTTAGATAAGCTCTAATATTGACTAAAAATAGAAGTCAATTTATGTATTGTTATAGACATCCTTCAGCAGGATCCTGATGGTTTTCAGAAAGCCCTTTGTGGCCACACTAATGGCATGCTATAGTTAGGGAATCAAATAAATGCTGTGGACAAGAGGAGGTAAAAATAACTTCAGTTCATGCCCTTTTGACAAGGTGACAATTAAACTTTGCTTATACCTCATGTCACTGCTGCTGTCAACTAATTGTGAGCATAGTTTGTTTCATGTATCGCACTGGGATGCCTGGACTAATTTATCATGTGTCAGGGAAGGCAAGGCAATTAAATATCTCACCTGATTTCATGCACACTGTGACCAGCTCAACCAGGCTGGTCCCAGTTTTGTTGGTGCTGTTGCTGAGGACAGAAGCATGGCTTGCTTTTGCCTGGGACATGCAGGTCTGTAAGCACTCACGAGGAGGGTGGGGAAGCATCACGTACTCTTAATTTTTGCCAGAGGTTCTACTTTTCTCTGAAATCAGGGATGAGGCTGAGCTTGGACTATTTATTTCTTATGGCAGAGCCTCTACCAAAACCCCAGTCTCACAGCTTGGGCATGACAGTCGCTGTCTCCATTTTGGAAGGCATCCCAAGCCTTTTCTAACATTGCTAGTGCCACCTGGTCAGTTCTCATCAACTGAGCGAGAGGGCTAGGAGTGTGCGACTTTGTTTTAATAGTGGTGCTAGAAGAGACTCAGTAGAAATCAGCAGGTGAACCACGAAACCATCACATCGACCTCCAAATTTGTCTTATTTTCTTGCTGGTCTATGGGATGACAGGGTTGTTACTGCCAAATTCCTCCCAGAACCTCTCTTATACCAGGGCCAGTCACTGAGGTGTGTGAATTATGTTGCTCATAAACAAGAGAGCCTGCTGTGTTATCACAACTGCCATGCTTCTCTCTTCACATTATTTGTAGTGAATATCACTCTGGGGACTGCAAGTTCCTTGCCTTAATTCCACTGATTTAAATTGAATTATACCTGTGAAAAATTTTGTCCTAGAGAGTGGGGAGTTTGAGGGTGGGGGTTTTTTTGTATGTTTTTTTAAAATCACTGGCGTCAACACAGCATCCTTCTTGCTATCCAGATGCTCAAATTCAGTGTTTTTCACATTGTTAAGCTGGTTAACTATGCCTCTTCTGGCATACCTCATGCCAATAACAAATCCTATGGAGTCCCACAGTTTACTTTTCTGAACTACTGTGTACGTGCAGTACACATTAAATTAAGCCATAGCATAGTAGACAATTCAGGAATAACTGGGTCACAGAAGGACCCTGTGTATCCCAAATTATTTGGTTAAGGGCTCAAGCTTTGAGTGCCCACGCACACAACTGCAAAAAGTGTCTTTTCTGTGTGGAGAGAACAGGTTTGGATCTCTCAAAGATGATAAATAGGTTATTGTTCACCTGAACTTTTCACACAAGGAGTGTATGATAGTTAACATGTGGAATAATAAACATTGAGTGGCTGGTTAATGGAAAGCAGATGTGCCAAGAATGCCAAGCAAAACGTTTGAAAGCTGCGGTGTAAACTGGACCTTTCGACAAGTGGCCAAAGCTTGTGTGACCACCAGGGGCTCAGACTAATAGATTTAGAAATAGAGGCTAAAAAGGAAAGTAGAGACACCACTTGGATGTATAAATCAATGAAATTTCGTATCCTGTAGAAAAATGGTGGATCATAGGATCCACCATGTGGCCAGTATTTAGTGACTTTCTCATATCTAGTGCACGTTTCCCACTTGTGATTTTTGTTTTGATGTAGTGAAATGAGATAAATGAGACAAAATCCACTTGTATTGGGCTTAAAAAATTCTAAACAGTCCAGCTTCATTAAAGCTTCTTGGAGCCCTTCCCTGGGTTTTTGTGGGTTAGGTCCAGGCTGTTGAAAAGGACCGCTGTTGAAAAGGACCACTGTCCCTGGAGATTCACTGAAAAGTGACAATCAAATGAAGGAGACAATCAACAGTCTCTTTATAATTATGTACCCAAAATCTTTGTCTTAAGCTGTGATTTTATAGAAAACTAAGACACATAAATTTAAGATGGTATAATCTTTAAGTCTAGTTAATTCCACTTAGATTTAAAACTCTATTTCTGAAAATAGGATAGGTCCTGGTTTCTACTACTGTATTTGTTTTGTAGGTCTCGTCATCAGATAGTCCTTTGAGTATAGCCACGGCGCAGCTAGTAGGAAGGGTTAGCTGTCTGTAAAGCTGCAGTTCCATAAGCTGCTGCGATAGCATTGCTGAAATACAGACTGCAACGTGGCTTTCCCCACCTTGGGGAACAGCAGACTCTAGCTGTGCTTGGCACTTGGAGCGTGCAGGTCGAAATCACTGGGATTTTTGAATGGGAGTTGATGCTTGCAGAATGTCATTTACAATTTATCCTTTTCACTGCAACATTGCAGCATGTTGGTTCTCCTTATGAGGTTGCCCCATTGTCCTGGGGATCCTCTAGGAGAAGGGGGACGAGCTGTTGGTTTTTTGCAACTCAGATACCGACTAGGGATAGGGCTAAGCTACTTAAGAAAACTGTGATAAGGATCCATTGTGTCTCTATGTCTCAGATACCCAAATTCTTGTCGGCCTGAGGTTGATGTAGAAACTGCAGGTTTTGTGGCAGGTCTAATCCCCTCCTGATGCTGGACAAAGAATGGTAATCAGTAGGGGGATTTGACTTATCATTTCTCTTTGATGTATTTCTCCAGGTAGCCTAGCACTTTTACCAGAAGTCCCAGGGCCAGCAGTAAGGAGGTAGTCTTCTGGGAAAAAGAGCTCTTTTGTGAAAAGTCATAATTTCAGCATTCACCTCCTTTACTTCTAATCCCTGTGAGGTTATTAAGAAGATTATGGAGAAAAGCTATAGGCTTGGGGCAATGCCTTTTGAAAGCTAGTGACATGTTTTTCTCCAGCTTGTATGATATATTCAACAGCCTCATCTAGTTCGAGTTTAAAATTCAGCCATGGGTGAGAGCTCGCTAGTTAGCCAAGAAACATTGTTAGATGAGACTTGAGACAATGCTAGCAAGCAAGTTCAGTTAAGAGCGTATCAACCTTCTTAAGTATGGGGATGTCCATGAGTCATGTTTTAGGGCTATCATATTTTTGGTTGCATTTCAGTGATTGTTTAGGAGGTACTGACAAAGGCTAGCTTTGGTGTAGTGAGGTTAGTATTTCTGGAGCTTCTCTGTAGTCACAGATGAGAGAGGGGTTTCATTTCTTGACCATTTTTGAAAGCCCAGTTTCAGGTGCTCTGAATTGTCCACTGGTGGAGCTTCAATTTTCCTTAACCGTAGCTCTCGTACCTTGACAACCTGTCCCCTCCCTCACAGTGGTTCTGATGGGCATCCGCCAATGGAGATGAAGGGCACAGAATTTCTTCATTGTTTTCCTTGAGAGGCCCCGTGGAGCTGGCGCAGCTATTTTAGGGGTAACTACCGGAGTCACATTGCATGTACTTTTAGAATATATTGCCACAAGGCGTATTTTTGGACTTATGCATTTTTATCCACAGGTCCTCCTTATAGCCACGCTAACATATATAAATCAAAAGAAATAGCACATAGAGGATTTGATTACACTATATTGCCAAATAGAAGTGTGTCTCCTCTCATTATGGTGATAAAAGCTTTTTGATCAATTGATCCCTGGGCTGTGGTAATGAGGTTCAGTCAACTCGGAGTGACTGAGCGCATGATCTCGCTGATGCTAGTGTGAAATAAAAACGCGTAGTGACAGGTCTACTAGTGAGACCAGCGCTAGTGAACAAAAAGCAATTCAAAAGGAGCGTCTGTGTGTTTGGTTTGCAGCATGTATGTGTACATTTTAAAATATATACTATATGAATACATATAACAGGGCTGTAATCCTCACCGCATGCAAACAAACATATGATGGCTGTCACAAAATATGAGAGGTGCAAAACTTGATGACAACTTGCTGTTAGCAGTGTATCCGTAACTTAGCCTGAGTCCCGATTCATCCTAAGCTCATGCTTAGCTTCAGGTCTGCCATTCAGTTCCCCTTAATTCCTCTTATTTAAGCATGTACTTAATGAAGCACATAGCATAGCTGAATAGAGACTGCTGAGTAGAGGTCTGTTGCTTGAGTATGAAAATGCAGAGGTCTGGATGTACTGAAGAAAGGAAAAAACCACCTTTATCAAATGGGAAAAATTTACTTGATGGATTTTTTTTTTCTTTCACTTGGCTCAGATTAATTTCTTCAGTTACTGGTATACAGCATATGATAAATGTTTTAGAGATATGTTTTACATTATATGATGCATTTTCCTTTGGGCACAAATTGACCATAAATCAGGCTGAAATATAACCCAATATTGAAAGCCAGGGCAAGTGTTTAAGTCCAATGTTAGTGCATAGTTTTCAAGAGGATAGAAAAATGGGGAGGGTGGATCACTAAATAAACTGGATTGCTGCTGAAACAGTACAGTTTAAGAAAAGAAAATACTTAAAAAGGGGCAATTGGTTTTTGCATGTGAGGCTCTGAAAATTCTGGCTTTCCACACTATTCTTTTAGCTATTATTATGAGAAGATGATTTTTTATTAAATCATCAGCTTCTGTATCACCTAAGATTTGCATTGGCTCTGTCTTCCACCCAGATAAAAGTTTTTGGATTCTCAATCTGTTTGGAAAACTCTAGCAAAGCTCTGTGAGAAAGGTAAGACAGAGTGGTTGAAGAGCTAACAAAAGCCAATAACAGTACCAGCAAGAGAATAATTTTCCTTCTTCCCTCTTTACTCCAGCTGGAGAACTAGCTACAGCCAAATGGAAGAACAGACCAGTAAGAATTAAATGCGTATATTATGCGAGGAGATCAGTGTAGGCACTTCATTCACTTTCCCAGTGGGAACTCAACTTGAACATGTTACCTATCAAAAGTAATTCGTCTTGCATTTGATGCAAAAATTGAGGGCGGCATCTTCTTAATTTAATGGGAATAATGTAGGAAGATACAGTTTGTACCATTTGCTGGTAAGTCTAGATGCTGCAAATGATTTGATGCCTGACAGGCTGAAATAGTATGTGGTTAAATGTAGGAAGCTCCTCTCAGTGTGACTGTAGTCATTTTGGGAACACAGAGCTCCGTCCGTGTCAATCCAGCCCTTTCCTACCTCATTCTCTGGTAGGCAAACGAATGTGGGGAATTCCCTCTTTATCCAAAATATGTGATATTTGTCCTATTTTATGTTATATACTACTATTTTTTTTGTCTTTTGTAGTTAGTCCTTTTATGTATTTGTTACAAAGGAACACCCTTCTCTCTGACAGCTTCAGCAGTGGTGAGGGCTTGAAAAACAAGGAGGAAGGAGGAGAAATCTTTTCCATTCTCCTTACAGCGCAACGAAAGGTGGCAGTGCTCTTCTCTCTCCTTCAAGGGGGGAGGCAGCCATGATCAATCTTTTACACGAAGCCACAGTGGAAGAGGAATTGAAGAGGATGCTCTTTACCTGGTATGCAAGAAGAGCTACAAAAAATGTCTCGAAAACATCTCTTCCACTGAAAGACTAAAGAAGTTTGGTCTCCTGAGCTCCTTACAGCCAAGTCTGAAGGTGGATTAGATCACACAGCTCTGTGGGAACTGGCTAAAAATCAACTGCAGTATTACTATTAAGACCTGATTTACAAACATAGTTATTGATCTCCTTGTCTTGAGCACTTGCCAGAGAAATACAGAGAATGCACGCGAAGAATCAGCAAGTCTCACAGCCGCGATGGGAAAGCATTAACGCAAGTTCACTTAAAATCTCTTCGCTAAGGACGTACTGACATAAATGTATGAATAACCAGTGAGGCAGCAGCCTTTCTGTTAATGAGCTTATGGGATGCCTTCCCATGGTTAGCACGTCCCTGCTGATGGATGCCGGTGCGGGAGAAGGGCACGCAGCCCCGTCCCTGCGCAGGAGCGCAGCCTCTCCCCAGCCGAAGCTGAGAGCGAGCGGGAGGGAGATGGGGACAGGTTAGAGAAATCCACACCTGAACAGGTGGGGCTCAAAACAGATGCTCAAACAAGCTTAAAGCAACTGTCGTCATAAGTCGTGGGTGCCTGTGGGAAATCAGTGAAAATGCTCGTGGATGTAGACTGGCTTAAAACAGAGGGTAAAACCTCAACCACAATAATACCATGGGAATGCCACAGCACCACTTCGATACAAATGCAAGGAAAGGCAAATGATTAGCATACCAAAAAGAGTGTCTTAAAATTAAGTAATGTATTGGTCAAAATAAGGAAAATGATTTTGAGTTCAATATGTGCAGCACAGGAGAAAAATTATATATATATATTAAAAAAAAAAAAAATCATGTGTGAAGTGGCTTTTTGGGAGGAGAAGCCTCCAGGAGGGAAACTGTCTGTTAACACTGTCTTGATGAGGCAGGTCTGTACACAATTGAATCTGTAAGCAACACAGACATGGGGCATTTGTTTTCTTTCTCTTTCCACAGTCAGAACATTACTGTGTTTGGGTTTTTTTTTCCTGAGCTCTACAATTCAAGTTATTAATTAAAAAGTATTGTCAAGGGTGCTGTTTCACTGATGGTCCTCAATTTACAGATAACTTTTATAATTTAAAACCTAATCTGGAGACTAAGCCCTGCCAAAATACAGCATGTTAAATTCCAGTTAAGTACTTAATTAATATAGGAGGGTGTAAACTACAAATTAGCCCTGTGGTGCAGGTATGGAGCCTCCCTAGATGATGCAAACATCAAGGTTCAAGCAGCAAGAACAAGGATATAGAAATGCAGATACAGCTATTCCTAGTTTGAATAGTTTCTTCACCAAGGGTGGGCATATGATTTAACGTGTTAGTCCTTGTTCTCAGCCCTTAGTTTTACCATCATATTCATTTAACAGTACATTATTATTATGCTTGTCGCTGCAGTTGATGCTTCCCATTGCTTTCGTAAATGACATGCCAGGATTTTATCAGCTAAACCTACACCATCGAGACAGGCGGTTTCTGTTTCTGCTCAGAATGACAAAATTCCCGTTGGATTAAAGGTTGTGAGATGACTTCAGTATTTGAATGCACAGTAAAAGAAAGAAATGGATGGAAGTGCAGTGTTCCTGGCCTTTCTCTGGATAGTCTTCCTTGCCAAGAATGGAGACCTAAAATTTTTTATGGACTCACACAGTTCCGTATTGTATCACTTCTAGTTGAAATCGGTCCTCCCGAAAGCGCTCTACAATGTGAGAGACAAGTGCTTCATTCACCTCCTCTAGCCGCTTTGCTTCCCTCCTCCCTCTGGGGATGGATGAACCTGTCGCTCCCTCCAGCGCGTCAGCTCACATTTCCCTTAACTTTGTCAGAGAGCTGTCTGAGCATCATTCAGTGCCTGGGTGATTAATTGAAAAGCCCCGTCACTTTCTTGCTTCCAAAGGCAGAGGATTTGGCTTGGTAGTGCTAATGGGATTGCATGTCATTTGTGGAATTTGCTTAATCACGGCATATTGACTTTCTGCCTAAATCAGATTACTTTTATCCATATTGATTGCACAGTTATAAAACCCGGTGAAAATCTTTTCATTAAATGTTATAAATATGCCTGCTAATACCATGTAAATGCCCCGTTGTTTTCACTCGGTGCTCTAATGAGCAAAGCAGTTCTTTCAATTTGATCATACACTAAAGGCTGAAGTTATTGATAAGTGACTTTTCCTTTTTATTTGATATTGAGCACTGTGCCACTTAGATTTAAGACTGGAAGATGTTCACTTCTCCATAACCCTGGACATACTTCCATGAAGAAAAGAAGACCCTTACTACCCTAACCTTTTTACAAGCCACCCTGGACAAGAACTTTAAATAATTATACCACCAGGTGGTATAATTATACCACCAGGCTTTACCCAGCAAATATAAAATACCTCAATGACTGGAAACCTCCCTTCCTCCATTGATTTTTTTCACCAGAAAATTCTGTAGTTATTACTTCTCTATTAAACTTGTCCCTGGAATATTCCTATGCTAACATCCACTTTCTGGCGTCACGGTCAACGTCAAAAATGGCAGTTTCTAAACAGCAATGTATACATATGGCACCAGGGCGCTTGCTCTGAGGGTGACGCTCAAGGGCAATGCTCATGAACAATCTCTTTACCTGACGAGGACGCTCCCCTGCAGAAACAGGCTATGTTCTTGGAAGAGCCACGTGGATATCATGAAACAGCTTACCATAAAACTCCCTGCTCGCCAAACACACAGCCTGATGGCCACAGTCAGCGCAAACCCTTTGCGGAAAATGATTAAACTTTTGCTGAGGGCTTCCTGTACTGAAAGACGATTTGACCTGCGACAGCCCTTCCCACACCAGCTTTCCAACAGCCCCAACATCCAGTGCTCTTCCCTGGAGATCACTGTCGTCCTCAGGAGCAAATTCCCCATGAACCCTCAGGTGTCAAACACACCAAGAATGTGCTTACGCCAGAAGTACCAGACCTGGCCGCCTATCTCCAGCTGCCTGCCAGAAGAAGCAGTTCCAGTCGTACTGGAGTTCCTGGCCCCTCTGCTCTTGTGTTTCCCAGGATCTGCTCTTCTTTTCCCAGTGCCCCTCCTCATGGATGAGGGCAGTACATGGAATTCAATAGCCAAAGCAAAGGCTGACAATAACAAATGAAACTCTCAATTACCTCTGGGAGAGCATTTATTCTCTGAGATCCTGGTCTTGATCCTCAAGAGGGATCTAAACACGATTTCTCATGAATCCTGAGCACTAAAATTTATCACTTTTTACTGAATAATAAAAGGATGGGCTCTATGGGCCCAAGGGTTTTCCAGCACAGAACTCCCCTCCCCTCCTCCTGCAGGGTGATATATCACCCTTGTCTTACCCACTGGAGGAAGCCATCTTCTTGCCTTTGCTCTTGCTCATCTTTGACTGATTATTTTTGCTCTAGAATACTCTAACTATTAAAATATTAGAGCAAATATTTTCAGCTTTTACTTAGCCACGGAGGTTGCCACTTCTTTTTCAGACCTGAAGGACTTACACCGGAAAACACGGGTCTGATTTTTCTTCCAAAGTACTTTCATTCCTGTTTCCCTGATAAAAGACACCGCCTCTCCTCACAGCTTCCTTTTTCCCAGGAAAATCTCCCGTTCATTTCAGCGTGACGCGAATCAGGCCCTTCTTCTGTCCCCCTGGACGTGAAGCGTTCCTCTCCACCTGCCCAATTCAAGCAGGGCTGGTGGCCCCAGTGAACGACGGCAGGCAGGACTGAGTCCCCCACCACCTTTCTGCCCCTCGGCTTTGTGACTTCCCCCCGCTCCCTCCAGGCCCTTGACGGCCATCGCTCCAGCAGTGCGGGCGCGGGCAGAACTGGAGCGACACGCCAGAGCGGGGGGCAGGTGGAAAAACGGGGTTAAGCCACAGCCGCAGGGCTGTTTCGCGGAAGAGGGGGATGCCGAGGGCTGGCGGCGGGGCCTCGCGGGACACCCACGGGTGCCGCGGCGGGAGGAGCCGGGTGGAAGAGGCGAGGACGCAGCCCTTGGCAGCGGGATGCCGGAGGGCGGCGCGGGGCGAGGAGGAGCCCGCCGTGACCCCGGCGGGGCCGCCGTTACGGGCGGGCGGCTGCTGCGGGGCGCGGCGGGGCGCGGCCCGGTGCCGCGGCGGGTCCCGCCCGCGGCCGCCAGGGGGCGCCGGCGGCGCGGGGCGGAGCGGCGCGGCGCGGCCGGGGCGCGCAGTCCCCGCGCGTCGCGGCGCGGGGCGCAGCGGAGCCGCGGCGGGGCCGGGCCGGGCCGTGCCGAGCCGAGCCGAGCCGCGGGGCGGGCACAAAAGCGCCGCGCCCGGCCGCGCCGCCTGGGAGTCGGCGCCGGGGGCAGCGCGGGCTCGGCGGGCCGGGGCTCAGCGCTCAGCGGCGCCGGACGGGCTGCTGCCCCGGGGCTCGCAGGATGCCGGCGCGGCGGCGCGGGGCGCGGGTGCTGTGGGCGCTGCGGGCGCTGCTGTGGGCGGCCCTGGCGCGCTGCTACAACGTGGACGTGGGTCGCCCCGTGGTTTTCCAGGGCCCCAACGGCTCCTTCTTCGGGTACTCGGTGCTGCAGCACTACCACGACAGCACGCGGTGGTGAGTAGCGCGGACCCTGCGCGCCCGGGGGCGGTGAAGCCGCGGGGCGCGGAGGGCGGCGGCGGGGCTAGCGCTGCCGGGGCATCCCCCGCGGCAGCCGCCTCTCCCGCAGCCGGGGAGCGGGACCCGAGCCCCCCTCGCAAGGGCGGGCAGCGACGGGGCGCCTCCGCCCCGGCTGCGGGGGCTCTTCCCGCCCCGTCGTGCGGGTGCGGTGGAGGCAGCGCTGTGGCTCCGCGCCCCTTCAGCCCGGGGGGTTCACCCTGATGTAAACCGGGGTCCCCCTCGCCGGGCGGTGTTTTAACACGGGGGTGACTTTCCCGGGCTGGCAACCGGCGCCCGGCATCGGGAACTCGCTGTCCTCAAGCGCCATCGGTGCCTCGGCCGGCGGGTGGGCGCTTTGCGTGGCCCCGCTCCCTTGCGGGAAATATTTAGCAGCTCCTCTCCTTGACAGAAAACGCATGGGGTATGAAAGATGATAGGTCATGCCGTGTTAAACGGGAAAAAAATTTTAGCAGCGGTAAGCCGCAGCGGGAGCGGTACGTTCGGCGTTGGCGGTGCTGATCTGCCCGTGCTCCGCCGGGCGAGGGAGAAAATCCCTCCGGTGACCGGAGAGACGTTCCCAAGTCAGGCGGCGTTCGTCTCCTCTGTGTGCCCGCTCTCGGCCTGAGGGACCATAGAGGAAATGTCTGTGTAACTTTTAGAAAAACCAAATAATGAACGATGATAGAAAGTTTGTCTACATCTCAAAAAATTATGCAAACTGGCAAGCTGCTTCTTTTTCCCATTGAGTGAAAAGAGCCTTGGAGCATAGTCTGTCTCTCTCTTGTCTGGGTCAGAGGCTCTTTGTTAGAATTAAAACTGATTTCTCTTAATTGGACCTAGCTGATGTCATCTGGTGCACTCCTAATGTGACTAGGAGCCACCGCTGCCAATAAATGTCCACAAAGCGTGTCTTTATCTTTTACACTTAGATATGGCCCGATTACTCAGCTGTTGATGTTGGAACTGTGGTGCACTGTGATATAAATAAATGTATTCATGTCGGCGTCCAGTTCTTTAAAAATGAATTTCTTTCACACCCTTTACTTCACAAGTAGTTGTGTGCTCTGCTGTTCTGCATAGTGGCTTTCACGGAGCATTCATTTTTAAGGACTTATCAGAAGACTTCATAGAGGAAAAGCACTCGGGGAGAAGAAAAGCTCTCAGTTTAAAGCAACGCTTAACTTGGGGCAGGAACCAACAAAGGATGCAAAGGCTGAAAGCGACTTGTATTCACCACAAATTGCTGGGGATTCACCGTGGTGTGAATGAAATGCTGATCTAGTGGGGTACGGTGGGATGAAAATGATACATATAATTTGTTGCTCCTTGTGTAGGTGTCTATCATTCTGATCGATAACACAAATTACCTTCAGGTAGCACCTGCTGGTGTGGTTTTTTTGGAAGGGGAGGTGGACTAGGGAGGAGAGTCTCCTAGATATCCCACTTTGTTTGGAAACGATGCTGGACTAGCAGTGTTGGGCATCCATCTGAAGGCAGGCGTCTGTAAGAAGTCTGGTGCTCGAAAGTACAAACTCCAGTTTTCTGAAAATGGAGCTTCTTCATAGAGCCTTGGCTATGGCACCCAGAAAAAAAAAAAGAAAAGTATCTAAGATCATGAAGTGTTTTTGAATAAATAAATTGCTAGCCCTAACACCCAGAAGGGTTAACAGCAGCTTAATATGGTCAGCATCAGCACTGTCAAAAATCATGAGGGTGGGATTGTCACCACTGATGGGAAAGCTCCTCTTTTCATTGTGGAACCGGGGAGTTTGTTTTCAGGGGTGCTTCAAAATCCTGTGCCCAACAGAGGCTGGGATAACAAGTTTGGGAGATACGTTTTTTACACTCTCCTTGATTCTAGTTTGCTGGCTGCAGTTGTGCTCTTAAAGTATGCATGCATCCTAGAGGTCAAGGGACAGCAACGAATCTCTCTGCTCTTAAAGGCTCTGCAGCCTTCTTCCAGTTTTGTGAACATGCCATCCCCTGTACTGGATGGGCATATTCTGAGTGCAAGCACATTTTTTTGCATACAGCAACATAATATCAATTTTAAGCATTTAACATATTTCTTCTGGAAAGCTTGAAAGATCTGGCCAATCTTCCTTGACATTGAGACCATCAAAGGGCTGAACCCTTGTCAGTGGCCTTAGCTACACCCACTTCAACTGGGCATAAAGGCTTCCAGTATTATATAGTACTATTTTAAAACCGTATTTATGCTCTACCATACTATACTGTACTATACATCCCTTTAGAGCATAAAGTCTCTGATTTTAAGTTTAAACTGATTACCAGTTGCAGGTTATTGAAATACAAGATACAGTCCCAGTTTACTGGATGAGTGCAGAGGGAAATGCGTAGTAGAACTCATGTCGTTTTTCAGATTTGTCAGGTTTTTGTGTGTGAAGCTTTTGTGTGCAAGCTGTAGAGCTGTTTCCTTAACTGGCTTGCTGATTTACTGGGTGATTTTTAATTTATTTTTTTTTCCCTTCTGTTTCAAATGTGATACTCTGGGGAAAGGCTGAAGTCTGTTATAAGGAATATGTAGTAAAAATGTTTTCTATTCATCCCACTGTAGCATATAGCTCCTCTTAATAGTCATAGGGTTATTGTTTGGTTTTGTGTGTCAGTTTTCTTCTTATCTTTGTAGCTTTTATATAGCCAAAGAAGAGTTATGATTTCAGTTTTCTCGTGTCTGTTTGGCCTATACACTACAGTGGGCAGTAGTTAAGATAAGTTAACTTTAGACAGTGAGCCTGCAAAAATGTGAGTGATCATATCTGAGGCTGGTAGGGCTCCTGCCTATCTAAAATTATTTAATGTGTCAATGTGCTCTCAAGCATTTGAAAGCATTGTCATGATAGTTCAGGGCTTCTTGCTCTTTTTGCCTGAGGGCCCAATATTCACCTAATGTACTTCTGATCATGAGAGCTTCTTAGATGAAGTGCGTTAGTCTCAGTAGCTTGTCCATGGGCTGGTGTAGGTGTACTTACGTGTGCGCACATATGTGTGTGTATATCTGTGTGTGTGTATATATATGTCTGTGTGTGTATATATATAGTCACTGATTTGTATTAAAATGGTATCTGTAATGGCCAGGTCTTCAGTGTTTCAGCTGTTTGTTTTCCAACACCACAAAGACACCCGTCTATATTATCTACCATAGGCCTTCAGGTTTCCAGTAATCCGATTCAGGTTTTGGTGATTCTTGGGGATTTATATGAACTAAATATTCTTGCAGGAGGAAAGAAAGGGGGGGATATTTGGTTTGAAACATTACGTCAGATAAATGTGAATAGGCAGGTTGCTACCCAGGCTTTGACACAGAAATCATAGTGGAATATGGGTATTCAGCCTCCACTACAATAGTGGAGTAAGTCAGTGCCTTTGACCTGTCTGAAATAGTTAATTGCAACTATGCTTCCGTTTAGGAGTTGTTTTTGCACAATTTTTTATCTGAAAAAAAGTTTGTCATCACAGATGTGCTGAGGTTATTGTATTTCTGACAATGTCTGCTTTTCCTTCCTTAAGCGGGTTTTATGGCTGTAAATCTTGAAAGGCTTACCCAGTTCCCCATCATTGCCATTTTCAGCCGAGTAAGGAACCAGGTGGCTGCTTGCATTTGGAGCAGAGACAAGCTGTAGTGCTTCTGTTCTCTGGATATAATTTTGAAGCTTGGAGTAAAGACACAAAAAGCGACCAAGAATGTTGCTTTCTCTGCTTTCCTTCAGACAGTTTAAAAAGAAACAAATGTCAATTTTTTTCCCCAATAAAAAATGTTAATAATGTGACATCTCTGATCGTTCTTTTTTAAAATAAGACGTTACTTTATCTCTCTCCTTTCCCTTCCCTATGCCCCCTTCTTGCTGACACCCCCAAATCCCTCAGCAAGTCCAGGGTAACAACTTTATCCTTTCTGGCAACATGATCTGGCACGAAAAAGTAATGGAGTCAGTTTAGTTGCATAGTATCCTGCTGTGAGTTTTACAATAAGGAATGAGTCTGGTTTCTGTGCTGTTGCTTCATTCCTTTGGCCCTGCCCTTCATCGGATTGTGCTGCTGCTGAAATAATGAAGGCTGTTCTGCACCTCAGGCTGATGGATACGTGTCATTAGTGCATGATGTACTTTTGTGCAACGAGAAGGAAGATGTGGAAGCAAACTGACCCCGTGGAGATGTGGGTATTGTGTTAATGATGCTGTGTTGCATAAACGATGCAGGTGCTGCCATGGCATTTCAGGGAACCTGGGCTTCCTGTTGTTTGTCACAGGTCATCCATCTGCTGCCCAAATAACAGCCTTCCTGCTTCTCACTCTGCACGTAATGGATGAACCACTGTTTTTTTTTTATTTCGAGGGCTTAGCAAGTGACAGAGACCTTTCTGATGAGAAGAAACTCAACTGGGATATACTGGTATTGCACCCTCCTCTGGTGCTGCTTTTGAAATCAGCTGTGGTATGTGAGGATATTTAAAGACTTTTTTCACTGCCACTTAACATTGCAGGGAGGTGAGGTACCTACACTCCCCAGTCCTTGAGCTGTGGTTGCCTAATCTCTGCTGGCATGCTGTAGGCTCATGCTTAATGTGCTTGGCATCTCTCCATGCCTTCGGTCAGCTCGACACTTTCGTTCACTGTTCCTTCTGCTAAATGCAGCACTTAATTTCCAAATCTGTATGTCCCGAGGGTCAATCACCAGTGAAGTGATAGTTACTGTTCTGCAGAAAGTACTTGTAAGGAGGTGTGGATTTCCCTGTGGCCAAGAAAGCTTCTTGTCATCCATTAATATTGGCTGCTGTGGCTCCTGCAATGTGATGGTTTCTGGCCACGCAGCTGTGTAGCTGTCTCCATACAGATGACACTGTTTGTCCTTGATCATGCGAGTATGAATGCAAGAAGAGAAGGTTAAATGGCCTCCCTGCTTACTGCTCCTCATGTTGGTTTAGACCCCAATACTTTGCTCACAGAGCCAGTGGGATGTGGCTAATTCTTACAGATTTCTGTGCACGTCAAGCAAAAGTGACCCTAAAATGGCCCCAAACCTCACTCCTACTGCCCTTGGTTCTCTTCCATAGAAAGTAATCTCTTTCTCTTGATGGGTTTCCCCTTCAAGGTGTCTTCATGTAGCTACTCACAAATATCCTAGGGGCTTCCTGCAGAGTATTATGGTTGTGGTGAGAACCTGCACTCGTCAATAACCTCTGCAAAGAGTACTGCCCACATCATAAGCCTTTTGGAAAAAGGCTGGTGAACTGCTGGTGCTTGCTTGCTGACAACCCAAGTAGTCCTATAGCAGCACTGGAAAACTGTACCACAAAATTAGGCTATTTTAAATGAGAGCTGGTTTAATAGGAATATGTTGGAAGGTTGCCTGATAATAGCAAGAGGACAGGGTTGCACTTCTGCTGGCTCTTTATGTATCTTCCGTGTTTATGCCAGGCAAGACTCCACAGCACTGAAATGCAAGAAGACTGTATTAGACTCTAAGGCTTTGTTTTGAAATGTATTTCTGTTTTGATATGGTACCAGAGAAAAACACCTTCTCTGGTTGCAGCGTTGTTTCATAGAAATTGCAAAAGATTTCAAAGGTGTTTTAATACATAGGGGAGATGCAAAACAGGCATTTGTTTTGCTTGATGAGTCCCAAAATATTCAGATGCAAATGAGTCTTCTATCCAGGTCCGCTGAAAAGTCTCGTGACAGTTACATAGGTGACATTCTTCCAACAGTTAAGCTGTTACGTACAGAAACTAATGAAAAAGTAAAGGACTCTCTTCTTGACAAAGGAAATATTCCAGTCTCAAACCTTTGAATAAAACTGAAGTAAGTGGTATATGGCAAATACCAACTTGACCAACCAAAAAGCATATGAACCAACAGAAAACCTCCCATTTTCCTGAAGGTAACCGTCTCAGGGCATGGGTGGGCATGGGTCATGCCAGGCGGAACAGGAGATCTGCAAAGGTTTCACCTGCTGGAGTCTAGGTGCAAGAGTGAAAGAATGAGACAAGATCCTAAGATGACATAGTGTGTGATGTAGGTGAAATATCAAATTTGAATGTATAGACATTCAGGACAATCCAAAATAGATTTGCTTTTGGCACATGTCACCAGTTGCCTCTACTGGCTGCTTCCTTCTGCTCAGTCCACAGGAAGAAACGGCAACAGACGTTTTCTTTTTGAAAGGTATATTTGCTCAAGACAGCAATATTATCTGTGCCAGTAGCCTACTCAAATCATTAATTAGCAATTTTTCCCATTCAGCTTTTTAAAGAGAGCTGAAGAGTCTTTGTGATTTAGGCTCCTTCATCTCCATCTTGCATTCTGCAACCCAAGGTATGTTGTGCACTAATTGCTGCACATAATCATATTTACTTTTCTTAGGTTAGAGCAAAGCTTCTTTTAAACTGGAGGTGAATGTGGCCTACATTATCTTATTGTTATAACAGGTCATAGAAACAGTTTCTTGCCATTTGCAATTTGAACTCGTAACTCTTTAAGCCAGTAATATCCCCCCTTATTTATTTTTGTTAGACCTCATGAATGTCAATAAGTGAATGACATGCATTCATCGCCTGTGTAAGTGAAATGATTGGCATTTGATTTTCTGCCTGCCGCCTGCCTAGTGGGATTTCCATTTGGAGCTATTATTTCAGCCTCCTTTGCGCTCGCTCCCCAATGTGTGCAGGCTTTGTAGTTTTTAGCAACTTAAGTATTTTGGACATTAATTCTTCTCACTTGTGAAAACATGATGTGCATTGTAGAGTGCAGCCCCATCAAACTTCTCCAAATGATAGAGCTTAGCTCATGAAACTTTGGAGAAAATGGTCACTTAGTGTAGAGGCTTCTCTTCTTTTTGTGAATGTATTTCCAAGTGCCACAGGACAGTTTTGTCGCATTCCGCATCCAGGGCAGTGAGGAGGGAGTGGAGACGTGCTGCTGTTTGGTATAGACCAGGCTCTGATGCTGGACCAGCTCTTCCAGGTGGCTCAGGTTGACCCTGGATGTGCACGCCTTGCGCCTCGGGTCTGCTTGTGTTTACTGGGATAGTGATGATGGGTGGTGGTTGGTGATGGAACTTTAAATTAGAGGATGAAGGAGAAGTTGTTTAAAACAGGGAAAGCTTCCATTTTAGGGCTTGCGCTGGGCTGTCCATCTGTGCTGTGGGTGGGCTGTGTATGCGGATTGACTTAGCGCTGGTAGCTCTTTATCCCTTTAGTGGGTAAACCCAGAACAGTGCCTCCTTGGTCAGCTGCTGCCTTCCAAGCAGCAGGCCAGCTCCGTGCATGCGCATGCTGGAGGCGCAGTCTTTGAGACAGTCACCCTTAGTTCCAGCCCTGGGCTTAACTTCAGTGAGGATTTTGTTATATGCAGAAGCTCTGCCCTACCTCACAGTGCAAGGGTATTGGCAGAACTGATACTAAACTACCTGGTGCTCCCCACTGCCCTCCCTGGAGCTGCCTTCCTCCTGCTTAACCTCCCTCCTCACCCTCATGTGCCTAGATCTGGACTCACAACCAGGTGAGAAAGATTGTTCCTTTAATGAGGACGCGGTGAAAAGGCTCCCTTAATACTTGTGCTTCCCCTGTAATCCTCCTCAAAAAGCATCTCTTAGGGCATGAGCAGCTGCCAGCTTGTTAAACAGTTAACTGGATTGTAACACAAGTGATTAAAAAGTGCTCATCATCTTTCAAGGGTACATTAAGGAGTGCTATGGTCAGAGCTTCTGTATTGGTGCTCCCCAGAGACACTAGCTCTCATGTCAGATAAATAGCCTAGGTACAGTCTTCACAGCCTTAGTGATAAACGTTGGTTGATAGTAACGCATTGTGGAAGAGATGTGCTCCTGTGTTGTTGGTTGGGTGTTTTTCTTGGTGTTTTTTTAAGCTCTAGTTCCATAAAGTGTTCTGAGAATGGGGTGCCTCAACTTTCTAAACAAGCTTATTAATCTTTGGCTGGCTAGCAAGCATGCAGGTTCAGATTTCATCCGCTTGTGGGTGTGTGTATTAGCTCCTGTGGGTTCTTGGATTGATAGTGATGTAGTTAAAACTGAGGAAAAATGGATCCAGCTGCTGTTGTCTGTCCTAATACTTTCCTAAATGCTTTTGGGGGTGGGGGGTGTGTTACAATCCTAATGGACATTTAACTTGTTAAAGTATTTGTGACTTCACTGGGGAAAAATGCCTTTATTGTATGTGTTGTTTTCCGTTTGTGAGTCAAAGTCATCATTTTGCAAGGTTGCTGGAGAAAGTGCTTTTGCTGAGGAAGCTCTGGCAATGTGAACCTTGCTGTTGTGGGTTTTTTTTTGTTTTTTTTTTTTTTATTTATTTTCTCCTGAAATTAATCACTTGTTGCTTTGCTTTTGATTTCCAGGGTCTTGGTTGGTGCTCCCAAGGCAGAATCTAAATACAGCACCTCTGTTCAGTCCCCAGGAGCAGTGTTTAAATGTCGAGTCCATACCAATCCTGACAGAAGATGCACAGAACTGGATATGGGTCGAGGTAGGTAGTTATGATGCTTGGGTGAAAGAAGGGGGGAGCCAAAAAAACCCCATACCCCAAATAGCTAGCAATCCTTCTGACAGCTTCAAAGAGGCCCCAGGACATTGAGAGGGATTCATCAGCCTCTCCTGATGGATTTTGAGCACTGGTAGCAAAGGTGTCATATTCTCTTCAGCATTATGAAATAGCATCCCCCCTGGTGCTGGTGTCCTCCCAGTGGCCCTGCTTGCTCTCTCCAGCGAGTACCCAGGCAAAGGTGGGTTTTTCCCTGCTTACCCTAAGCCGCTGTCTTTTCTCCACCTGCTTCAGTGTGACCTTGCAGCATGTCGGTGGGCATGTGAGCGGTTGGAAGTGCTGCTGCCTCCTCCAGGCAGTGCTGAAATAAGGGTGCGTGGGATGACCCCAGGTGGTGGGCCTGTGATGTGCGGTGTTATTAGCATCGTGGTGATCTGTAGGTTCCCTCGTAATACAGCAAATCATTCCTTGGGTTTGCCTCATGTGCTAAAGGAAATAAGTTTCTCAGTGAGAGCCATAATTGTACACTATTGCACGTGATCAGGATCAACTTTGGTTTCTCTGATGTACTGTCTGAATCGGGGGAAGGTGGAGTCCTAAAGTAAGGCTCTGATCTAAAACCTTGTGCTGGATTCTGATGGAGAAAATTGCAGCCTTTTAATATTTTGGTTTTCTTGGTGACATGCTTGTTATTGCTTTCTGTGCCTATAAAAAAGGCACGTTAGTATAGTTCATCTTTTCATGACTGAGTCAAGCAGAATTTATTTTTATGAAGCTTACATGTATTAAAACAGTGTTTTGGCCAAGTTTGATTTGTCCTGCTACTGTAATGTAAACTGTCTCTCATGGATTCGTGAATACTGCCTGACAGGACTAAAGATTTAGGCCTCAATTTTTTAAGTGCCCCAGATCTCATTTTCAAGAGTAATTTTTGCATTGATTGCATTCTGCAGGCAATCTCGCATCTCTCCCATTCACTTCAGTTAGATGGTTTATTCAAGTAGAGCTGTGGACGTGCTGTAATAGCTGCTGGCTGTTTGGGACAGGGTCTGTCCTCTGCTATGTATGATGCCTAGTAAGAGTGAGAGCATCGCCCTGATTAACACATACAAGAACTAATAATCAGGATGAAAGGGAAAAGAAAAGCACTGTCAGGCAGATGTTTGATGGGCAATCTCTTTTCTTGTAGGGATTCTTGGTGGGTATTTAAAACTCATTTCTCCTTGCCTTGCTGCCTTTCCCCTCTTTCTGTAGGCAATTCTCGGGGCACGCTCTGTGGAAAGACCTGCAAAGAAGACAGAGATGATGAATGGATGGGCGTGAGCCTGGCTAGACAGCCAAAGGCTGGTGGAAGTGTGCTGGTAAGTCCACTCTTTTCTTTGATCTCATTAAAACCGTTGCTGCTGTCTGACTCTAATGCTAAACATGTCAGGATTAATGTGTTTGGCAGTGACTGACGGAGTCCAGCTTTACAGGCAGCAAATTCTGTAGTCCCTTCCTTCAAGCGGAAGGAAAAGTGAGCCCCAGCCAGAAAGCTTTATTTATAGAAGGAGGACTTCAAAGCCGTCACACCTGACTTGTGTCACCCAAGGGCTTCCTCCTAAATCTGAGGGATTAAATCTTTGAACAGAATAAATAGAACTTTGTCTGGGAGGTATCTGCTAGTTTGTTCTTCTTGTCGTTTGTCTGCATTTATGTAGGGAATATGTATGCATCCATTTTTCCTGAGCGTTATGTATTGCGTGTCAGAATTTACCATGAAAAATGTAAGATGAGTCTTTGTGGTGATATTTTTTCTTTATGTATATTAATTTTCCATTAACAAGGCAGAAGAGTTGAGAGTAGAGATTCCTTACTTGTGTGTGGGTGGCCTTGTTGTCTTTGATATGGTTACCATGCAAATAGACAGGTCAAGGAGAGCATGTGATCCTTAGGATGTGGAATTTATCTTTGCAAAACATCTCCTGTGTTGGAAAAAAAATAATCATAAAGAGAGCTGGGCAAAAACCTTTCTAAAATACATGGGTATATTATGATCAATAGTTGTCTGTGTTTACATCCGCAGTTGGGTTCTGACTGTCTACCCGGGTGAGTCTGTCTGCAGGAATGTTAACTGAAATAAAAAAAAAATTGCAACAAAATGTTGTGCATAGTATATGTGGCAGGCAAATTTCAAGCTCATATCAGAGTAACGCTGACAACAATCTGATTCTAAACACCGCTCTTTAGGAGTTGGAAACTTGCAGTATGACCCCATCTTTCCACTGAGATAGGGGATTGCCCTGGTACATGGCACTGAACTGTCAAAAAGCTGCTAGTGAGAAAGATCTCGTACAATGATTACTGTGCCAACCACCTGTGTAAGGCAAGTGGACAAAGCTGCTTCACTCAAAGGTGTTTTTCTTAATATGCACTTAGAGACCAAATGCTTACGACCCAAGTCCTTGCACACCAACTTCCATGGCGAGGCAGGTGGTTTTTATACCTTTCTGCCATAGTACTGTGGTATTTTATCCGATCATCTCTTTTGGTGTACAGCTTGACAGTGCTATAGGAGCTGGCTGATGCTTTACTTTTCTTGGATGTTTTAAATGTTCAGCACTAGAGGACGAGGGGAAAAAGAGGGGCATAAATAAAAGACACTGTAAACATGTACAGTAGAGCACAAAATTAAGGCATTCATGCCAGTGTAAGCAATTCATGTTTTCAAGGGATATCCTGATCTCTAGGTGTGCCGAGAGTCCTGCGTGACAGCTGAGGAGTAACTTGCACTGATCAGGATAACACTGTCTCAAGACACAGCATCCTCTCCATTTCCCAGTCATCGGTCTGAACTAGACAAATTCTTGTCCCATTTTCAGAAGCACATACACTTTTTTTAGGCAACTCTGAGATATTTTTGTAAAAACAGTATCCTAAGAATAATGTTTTCGTGTATTTTGATTTAAAGGGGAATGGGTGGCAGCTGATGCTTAGCTGTCATCTCCCTAGAGAGAAGGAGCAAAGGAAGGGAAAGCTGGTGGGGAAACAAGCTGGGCAACTACCAAGGCTGGGGCTGGCTGCTCACTGGCTGAGGGGAGGCTACAAGGGTGAGGGACGTGGGCAGGCTGTGAGGGCTTAGACTGGGGCTGAGGGGATAGAAATTTCAGACATAAAGCAGGTTAAAAGCAAAATGTAGCTAAAGTAAAATGCACGGCTGGTGGTGGGCTTATTCTGGTGCACCTTAAGCTGGTAAAATGCCTCCACATGCTGATTTAAGGAAGTCCTAAACCAGCCCTCTGGCAAGATTATACTGCCCTTGCCAAGTAGATCATGTCTGGATGCTCGAGGATGTTTAAATGTCTAATGCTCATTGATTTCAGTGAGATATTTATCACCAAAGCACTCTGTGTTAAACTACTAATTAAATATCTGCGCACATCTATGTGTAGACAGAGCCTGGAATGAAGGCATATGGATTCCTTCGTGGATGGAAAATACCTGGGTGTTTCAGGGCATTGTTAGTCTCTGTTTTGAGATACCTTTTTAATGAAAAAAAATTGTGACTTTCCCATAAGCAGATGGTATTTAATTTGTGTGCTCTTCTAGTTTTAAAGGTCAGGATTTCTTTAAAATGCGGTTGTCTCTGAAGCGCCTGTGAGAAACTGGTGTTCTGAGAAGACGTGTCTGAATGTGTGTTCGGAGCTGCATCTGCCAATTTTAGCTTTTTAACAAAATTACTAGCTAACTCTTGTGAGCAATGCACAGTAGTTATGAGTATGTGCAGTCTATGTTGTCAGGCATTACAGGTCTATTTACTGCATCTCTTCCAGGGATTCCTTTAAGTCAGAGTGGGATCTTTGTGGTCAATAGCCCTGGATGGATTTTTTTTTTTTTTTTTTTTTGCATTGATACGGGTAGTCGCTTTTTAAACCTGTGTGAACTATTCATGCTTTTGACATCCTGTGTTAGAGGAATTAGTCCCACAGTTTAACTGTGGATTGTACAAAGAAGTTGTTGCTTTTGCTTTGAAACTGCTTAGTGGCTTAAATTTCTGTGTTATCAGCCTTCCCCGATTGCCCGATAAGAGTACCAGCTTCAGCTGAAAGGGGTGGTAGGGACAGTGAGGAGTGTGCAGGGGGGCTTTAGCTGATGTTTGGTAAAGTGGATTGTGTTTGAGCCCATATTGTGCCAGGATGTTACTGAACCAGAGTTTTAGGTTAGTGTGACGGACTAAATAGAAAAGCATCAAACAATGAGGATTTAAACAAATGAAGAAGTAAGATTAGCTAAAAAAGCTCTGCGTTTACAGTTCAGTGGCTTCCTGTCCTCGGGTATGCTGTTGGTCAATATTTGCATTAATCAAAGTGCTGCAATAATACAGCTGAGATTTGCCATTTCAGTTTGGAAAAAGCTGGCAAAGTCCTCCTTTTACTTTTGTTGGGAGAGGAACCGTGGACAGTGCATTATGATTTGGAGATAAGCCACATCCTTCAGTCTTGCTCTTCCTAAATACCTGCCACATCTGTCATTAGTCTGTTTTTTATAAAGTGTTGCTATTTTTCATTTTAAGTAGTTGACTTACTGACGCATTTAGCGTTTCTATGTGTGTCTGTAAAAAAACCCATCACTGCAGCAAAGCCAAAGTCCTCCTAGGGAAGAGCAAACCAGAAGTGGTCTGACAGTGGCACATTCAAAAAGTCCCTTGTTTGGACTCTGACTTTAGGAGTCAGCAGAGGGCTCTATAAGGACCGTGCATTCAGGTAGGGTACTCGGCCTCTGAAGTGAAGCCTGGGTCTCTCTGTGTTGCTTTTCCTATGGTGCAAAGCCTGTGGCTGGCATTCAGTATGCAAAAGAGCAAAGTGACTGCAGTTCAGAAATGACCTATTCATTATATTGCAGTAATTCAGTGTCTGCCATCAATAGAGACCTCTGTGTGCTTTGCCCAGAAGCGTTTTAGGATGCAAACCTTTGAAGCAAAATTTCTCCCCTGCTCCATGGCAGAGCCAGGGCCTGTGCCCCAGCAGCAGCTGCTGAGCACCAAAGTGTGCTGATGGCTTCCTCATTGCACAGGGGCCCACCTATGGCTTGCATCTAAAAAAGGGTGTATAAGCTATCAGTTGTTTGCAATCACCTTAGGAAAAAAAAAACCACAGAAAAACCCTCTCTGCAGCATCAAATTCAGGTGACTCATCTCTGTTCCTCAGACGTCTTCAGACATGTGCCATCAAAGAAGGAAGGCTGTAGCCACCTTTGGTAGCATATCACCTTGCCTCAGCAACGTTGAATAATGTAAGGACCGCGTACTGTAATCCAACTAAATGTTTTTAGGAAGGCAGGAGAACCAAAAAGAGCTGTGGACGAGCTTTGCTGTGGCAGGGAGACAAATGTGCTGATTGCCTGCCTGCAGAGAAATGAGTTTCAGGGGAGGAAGAGGAGCTGCTGAACTCCTGTCCACTGGGAAAATGTTAAATTCTGCAGCTGTGGCCTGGGAAGTCTGGGGAAACCCCTGCTGAGATAACCGAGGTGGAGCTCATCTCTTGGACCTACGGTTATGAGCTGTCCGCAGACTCAGGCAGTCAGTGGTGAACTGTAGTGGGCCTGAATACACAGCATGCTGAAGGTACAGAAAAGTGATCACCAAAAAAACCAAAACCCCAAACCCTAACAGATTAGGCAAGTGTGCCCAGAATTGCTAAACTGAGCCCATAGCCTCCAGTTGATTTTGAACATACTTTTTATGCAGCAGCTCCTTTTTTTCTCCTTATATTGTTCTATCTTTCTTGGCCTCTGCACCTCACTCCTGAGCAAAGCCTCCTGCTTGTGATGAAATGCTGCTGCTCTCCCCGACTCTGTCGTTTGTGCTCCTCTGGGAGAGATTAGTAGGTTAATTTATGTGAGTCTCTTGCAGTTTCTGAGATATAAAATGTCGAGGAATTTACAATATCACAATCCTTTATTTATCTTTCCATAATTATAAAAAATATTCTTGTTCTGTTTCCGTTTGAGTTTATATCCGGAGTTGGGGTTGACTTGACTGTAGCTTTAATGGTATGTGTCTTTATGGTACTGTCTTTAAAAGGGCTGTGCATGTGTATATTTGTGTTCACAGCACAGATCCATCAGGAGAGAAACTCTTTCCTGGTTACTCTGAAAATGCAAATTTCACGTGCTGGTTTTTTGTTGCTGTTGAATTTTGAATGAGTGGTGCATGGGGATTAAAATCGTAACTCAGCTTGCTTAAAGCACATAAGGGAGTCCCCAAAGCTGGTCTTTGCAGGACTCCTCACTTGCTTTTGGCTGTCAAGGGGAGTGCCATCCGAAGCATCCTTCGCATCATGGGTGGCAGCCTGTGCCATGCAGTGCGGTGCAGAGCTTTCCACGGCCCCTGGAGTCCCTTGTTATCCCTCTGCGATAGCCATCTTCAGGAGATACGTGCTTCTCCTTGAGTACTGGAAGTTAGGAAAGCCATAAATATCAAACTCCAAGTGCAGCACTGCTAACAGCAGAGCTGGTTTTGCTCTGCTTCAGTTAAAAAAAAGAGAGTAGTATTACCCTTTTATGTCTTTCTGGGGTTAGATATATGGGAAGGGGCCTGTGTTGACTGCTGGATTGAATTTTGAGCTTCCCAGTGGTTGATATGCTTCCCAGGTCCTTTACTGGATAGGTGACACAACTGTGCCTGTCTTATGTATATACCTTTTAACGATGTTGAGATGCTCCCATGGGCAGCTCTGAGGTGCTGAGGCGGAAAAGTGGGGTAGCACAAAGGGAAGAAGACAGACGGTGTCTTGTCTGGGGAGGATAGGGTCAAATGTGGGGATCATGAAGGCGGCTGATGCAAAGTTTCCAGGAAAAGTTGGAATTATGTGAAGGAGATGATTTGTAGCATAGAGGATGCTCTGTTTGCATGGGACCAAGCCTTAAATGATATAAATTGACACATTTACACTGTCTTCAGTGACTTAGACCAGCTGGAGATATGGCCTGGCACGTGCTGAAGTTCAAAGCCCTTGCTGTTTCACATTTCCTTTTATTCCAAGTAACCCCTGAGCATCAGGTAACTTGTGGTTTGTCTGGCAGCAATGCGGTATTAATTTTTGGAGCAAATGGGTCTGGGAAGATGTGAAGCAAGCTCCACACTACTTTTATGTGTGCTTGTGTGTGGCAGTTGTACTGAGCAAGTGTCCTGATGAGACTGGTTTAGCTCTGGTTTTGCAGGGTGTTCTTATTCTTCACTACGAAGGGAAAGGCACCCTGATCTCTGCAGCTCATCTGCACCTTGAGTGATCTTGCCACTCTTGTTGCCGCAAAATCTCTGGCATTTTCACTTAAATTCATTACCAGTAAGCAAGGTCCAGCTCTTCTGTCACCAGAAACAAAGCTGCCTTTCCCAGCAAGACAAGCCTTTGACTCACACATGCTGGTGGGATAACCTTCTAAACGTGGTCTTAGTAACCTTCTGAGTCTTAGCATCCATTCTGATCCTCTTATGTGTATTCTCAATGTCTTTATTCCTGTTTCCCCCCCTTTTCTGGCTTGGCTGGGTTCTGTTAGTGCATCTTTAGTTAGAAAAGCTTCACTGGCTGTGAGGATTCATACACAGTAAGAGATCTTGAAATCTCCAGCGTGGGCTCTGTCTTGCTCTGAGACCTGCTGTTTTCCTAGTCATCCACACATGAAGGCTGAGATATGAGCTGCCAGGTTAGGCAGTGGCATGAGCTGCAGAAGATAACAGTGAGAAGATACTTTATCTAGAAAGAGTGGGATGTAAGGAGAGGACAGTGGGGTCGTGGGGGGAAGGTGGTGCTGAGAGGTCCTGCTCATGCGTGCTGTGCCTTGGTCGGAGGGCTCTCCTGTGACTCTGGGTTAATGACACATGTGATGTGATCTGTTTAGGCATGCGCGCACCGCTGGAAAAACATCTACTACGAGACAGAGTACATACTGCCCCACGGCTTCTGCAACATCATTCCCCCCAACCTGCAGCCCAACGGGAGGAAGCTCTTGCCCTGCTACGAAGGTAAGGAGTGTGGGGGCCAGGAGTGGGGCTCACCTCCCTTGCTGCACTCTCATTGTACAGCTGCTGTGTTTTCCCTTTATTTCCAAAACAAAACCATCCACAGTAACCCTCAATACTGACTTTTTTTTTTTTTTTTGTAACATACGGCTGCCTTTCAGCACAGGTGGGGTAGTGGTTGGGTTTTGGATGAAGTTGGGAGACTAGCACAGTGCCTGAACGGGTCCTTTGACTTACTTTGCATGGTCACACTTTACTAGAGGAATAATATGTTTCTGAACTGTGTTTTTAAGACAGCAGCTCTCTCTCTCCTTATGTGAATAATCAGTAGATATTGATCTGAGCTTGGCCTCTCAGGCTTCACTGTGGCACAGAGTAAAAATCCTGAATTATGTTGCAATTGGGAACCAATTTGCCCATCTTATGGAAACACTTTCATTTTTGTGTTGTGATTTATCAGAGGACTAGAAGGGGGAAAAAGGGCTGCTTAACACCTTGCTCATTTTGGGGAACTTCTGCAGCAGCTTATATTAAACTGCTGCTGTGTTTTGGGTGCCGTAAGGTGTCTTGGTCCCTGTTTGGATCCTCTGAAGATCTGGGTTTGGGATGCATGGAGAGGGAGGGCTCCAGCTCTGACCAGTGAGTGGCTGTGCCTGTTGGTTCTGCTCCAAATCCCGAGTGTCAACGTTTTAATTTTCCAGCTCTCTGGTGCATGCGAGACTCTTGTATCGTGTTTCCTTTCCTAAAGACTTCAGAAGACAGTGTCTCCTCGGCCAAGAGCAATTAACTAAACCAGAGGCATGAGTGTGTTAGGAAGAAGATAGGGTATCTCCTAAGATTTCTTGGCCTTCAGAGAAACATTTGGGGGAAAGCACCTTCTTGGTTTCTCCAGTTTGTCCTGGGCATCGTCTTTCCCATCTCACCTGTAGGAGCCTGAGGAAGCGTGGGAGTACAGAGGCCAAGACGTAGCAGGGTTTGTTATGGACAAGACCTCTGATTTTATTTATTTACTTGCTTTTATTCATTTCCCCCCTATCCAACGTTGCACCAGCCAGCAGCAGGCTTGCTGCTGACATTAGTAAGTGGGAGAGGGATAAGGCAGTGGATGTCCTGGCAAGTTTCTCTGCTGCTGGCGAGCATCTGTGTCCTAGCTCAGTGGCCTGTGAAGCCAGCTCTGTGACAGAACTGGGTCCACTCCATGGCCACTCTTTGTCCTGAGGCAGCTCCTCACCTCTCTCTGGGCTTTGCTCAGGGAGCTGCCACCACAAACCCACATACCTTCTGGAGACAGCACGCACTCGTGCATTGAGCATTTCCCAGCACCGAAATTGGTCATCATTTGAAATGTGAGGGGTTTTGAGTCTCTTGACCCAGCCATGCCAGCTGTTCTGCAGCCAAGTACAAGTAAACTATGTAAGCCTTCCTGTCGTGAGCACCGTCCTACTGTATTTGTCCTTTCTTCCCCGCCCTCCCTTTTTCCTGTCAGCAAAACCAGAATAAGGCCTCGCACTGAGGTAATGCACTGCAAATCATCCAATACTAACTTTATGGTAAACATGCATGTGCGGGGACGCTGCCGGGGCTCCCTCTGAACCTGTGTCACTGCTCCTGTGCCACCTTAAAAGCGGCTTCCCTGAAGCTGTGGTGGGGAGGTGGTTTCTGGAAGAGACGAACCGCTTGTGTTTTTCTGTGCGTCATGTCTTCGGAGTAAAACTGCTGCTAATCTGACAGGATATTTGCCAGGAATTGCTAGAAAATAGAAATGTGTGGGCCTAGTACACGCAGAGCAGCCAGTGGAAAGTTGGCAAGGCTGGTGCAGTACGATGTTGGCTTAATTTCACTCCATGCTGGAGTGAAAATTGCAGGTTTGGGACTGATTTTCTACCCCCCCCATCAGACATGAAATCACAAAGTATCACGAGGGATGGCTGCATTTGTTTATTCCTGGATCTTTTAGGTTTCAATAAAACAAGCTCAAAGAGAGATAGCCATGGTACGTCATGCAGAGGGATTTGTTGTTTGAGGGTTGCTTTGAAATAAGATTGCAGTCATCCTTGTAAGTTTTTTTCCTTCACTTTCTGGAAGCAGAAGAAGAAATTCTCCTCCGCTGACACTGAGAGGAACAGCCCAAAGGGGAGAAGCGGCGAATCTGATAGGGATAATAAACGCAGTGCGTAATGCAGCTGAGTGCCGCTACACCGAGAGCCTCCGCGGACATCGCCAGGAGGCTGCCAGACCCGCGGCTGCAAACCCTGTACCGGGGAGCGTGCCTTCACCTGCTGAGGTCCTGGCTTCTTGGCCTTCTCCAGGACTTGCCGTGTGTGAATGGGTGCAAGCAGTCGTGTGCTCATTTCCAGAAGCCCCGACGTTAGCGCAGCTATGGCGTTAAGCTCTGTGAGAGGCTGGTGCGGCTGCACGATCCACAACCAGAACTGGCTCTCGCCTTGCTGGCGAGGGGTGCAGGCCAGTTGAGTGCACATCAGTCTCCATCCATCTCCGTGTATATGTGTGCACCTCGAGACAGATTATTAGCTTGTATAACAAAAGTCTTGTGCCAGAAAGGGAGAGGAGTCTGACCTTGGGACAGATGTATTTAATGCATACGGTATGTTTTCTCTCCACATAAAGCAGGCTTAATAATTAAAGACAAAGGAGGAAATGGAAATTTCCTGACTGGATGGTAGTGGTGCAACACCATAGTAGTCTCAAATCCATCTTCTTCTTGTCCGGCTTCCCTGAAAGGGCTGACAGAAGTCTGGAAGCGATTGAGAGCTAATGAGAACAACAGCAAGCCTAATAGTTAAATACAATCTTTCTGAGTAGGAACTAATCTGGTTTATATGAGCTAGATGTCCTTTGTGGTATAGCCGGCCTGTGGAGCCACTGTCTTCCAGGCAGGGCTTTTACTTGTTTATTTTTCCTGTAGTTTTAATGGTCTTCCGAAAAAAGGAAGCTGCCTCTTCATTCCCCCCCTGATGCATTCAGTTTGCAAAGAAGGGTGGCTGTGTCTACTGTGAGAGGCAGCCCAGCTTATGGGGAGAGCTGGGATGGCTTCCTAGTCCTCTGCGGTAGGAGTTGGTGGTGGAGGTGGGGAAGACTGATGGACCCTTTGGTTAGTAAGTAAGGGGAACAGCATATGCTCATGTGCCTTTCCTCCAAAGGGATAAGCAAGTTTTCCCACAGGGTCCAGACCACATTTGGTTTTCTGGGAGCCATCAAAACACCCCTGCTTTGTGGTGCAAACCCAATACCACAATCCTAGGTCAGAAAGATTACTACTCTTTCTTCCTAGTGTAGTGAAACACTGTCAGATAGGAAGAAAGAGGCTTCCAGTGCAAATGATAGTTTACTGTAACTGTCCACTTTGCTTCCATCTGTGAGGATGGTAGATAAAGGATTTTAGTGCACTGTGGAGCTTACGCTATGTTATGGCGTTGAAGTCTGCTTAGAGACTTTTGGAGAGGTTTGCTCAGAGAAGAAGTTGAGAAGCATTTGTCTTCAGAATCATCACACATCACAGCTTATCCTGTTTGTTTGTATATTGTTTTATCCAATTACTTCTTCCTCAGCCTTACTTCTCTTATAACCTGAGATCATCACGGCTACAAACCACTATCATCATCATCATCTTTTTTTTTTTTTTTGCTTTATGTATTTATTCATGGCACATCTTCAGAGTTGCAGAGGCAGCCACCTCCTCCAGACTCAGCCTCATCTTACTGCTTTGCTATAAGCTGTTGCTACAGCAGTTAGTTTAGTGGCTTGCGGTCTGCGTAATTGGGGGTGCACAGCAGTCTGCGGGCAGATGAGAAAGAACAATAAAGAAGTGTAAAAATGAGGATCTGTTCGTGACAGCAGTTATTGCCTGGAGCTACGCGGAAACTACCGATTCCACTGTATGCCATATCTAAACCTCATGCAAATGTTGCTTTTCAGGTGTGCAAAAGCTGTGAGCTGGCACAGTAACTGCACAGTTTCCTGCTGGTTGATCGTTTCACTGCACTGATGGCAGTGTCGTACGAGTGACAGGTGTCACTGCTGTGCACTGAAGTGGAGGGAAACTAGAAGCAGTCTTGGTTTTCATGCCTTTAGGGCTCCTCCACTGCTTGGGAGAGGCAGACCTGCTTTAGGGAAGAGGCAGAAGTCTGTGGGGCTGGGATGTGACAATCCAGGATGTGGGGGACTGCTCTGGGCTGTGACCATGGGTGGATGGGTGGAAGGAGACCTACTGGGCATGTGGGAAGGGATGGGGGGAGCCGCATGCAGGTGGGAGTTGGGTGGGCTGATGAGGAGGGGTAGTTTTGTGCTGAAAGGGTTATGCTGGAGACCAGGAGCTCAGTATCCATCCAGGCTGGGCTGCTGGCTCCCTGAGGAGGACTGCCTCTGTCTGGTTCCACCCAAAACATGGTGCTGGTTTCTGCTCTGTGTCAGTGGAAGTTTAAATGCTCAAATAGCCTCAATAAGATATTGAGGTGTTTGGGCCTTTGTGGTTCCATTTCCTCTTCCAAAATGCTGCTAAAGCTGTTTTCTCTCTCAGAGGTGTTAGGAAAAGAGGTTGTGTGATGTGCTCAGACCCCTAATGATAAGATGGAGTCTTGATACCTTAGGGAGGAAGGACGGTCATTGCTTTGCATTGTTGCTGTATGTCACGCCGCGCTACTGTAATGAATCCATTTATTCTTCTTCTGTAAGCTCTGTTTTTTTCCTGAGAAGTATTGTCAGGTATTTATTCAAGTGAAAATGTTTTGATGTCTTTTCTTCAGTTCACAGAAGCACTGGTTATATCCAAACTCTGAATTTAATTGAAATGCTGCAATCCCATCTATTCACTGTTACAACCACAATGTAACTAGTTATTTCAGTGAAATGTAGGGCCATTAGTTCGAGCAGACAGTATTGCCAATATAAGCAACTTACACTGAACATCACAGAAACCCATGAACAGTGTCTGTGAAAGTACGAGCTTCAGTGGATATACCAACGCAGTTTATTACACAACCATTTAAACCACCAAATCTTTCCCTTTCCTTATGCATTTCAGTTAATAATAATTTGGTTCATTTAAAGAATAATTGATTATTCATTGCCTGACAATGAAAACAATGTATCTGTTTCTGTTCCTTTTCTAATATGTATATTGCTGATGAAAATCAGCTGTGTTGTGTCCTCTGATGTTGAGGCTTTTGTTTCAAGTTACTCCCTGATCTGAATTTGGTGTATTTTTTTTTTTAAGTAGGCAAAATTATATTATAATAAAACAATGCTGTGAATTCAACAAGTTTTTGGCTCGATTGGAGAAATGGTTTAATTTTTGTGCATGTATTGTTTTAGCAGAAGAAAATCCTCTGTTTAAGCTAAGAAACAAAGTAATTTTGCATGTTTGTTAAACACAGCTGTGTGAAGCTACGGATCCATCTACCAGCCTTCAATAGCTGCCTTGTTCCATTGCTGAAGCTGCTACCATTCCTTCTGCCATCCTCCTACAATTTTGCATGCCCTTGGTTTTAATTTGCAGCCTAATTCAGGGGACAGCTCGTGTGAGCTGGATCACTTGCACCAGCAGGCATGTGTGGATGGGGCCTCTCAGGTGGCTGGAGTTACGTGGGGCGATGGTTTGGAGATGTTCAAGCCTCACCCAAGTCTATGGCAAAGCTCTGATGGGTGGGGAAGCCGCCATTGTGTTTGAGGCTTTTACGTGTTGCCGAATTGTGGAAAAAAAAAAGACAGTGCCGGAAGCCTGGTTATAAAAGAAGAGAAGAATAAATTTGAAAATCCAAAATAAGAAACAAGTTTTATTTGCCTCCCGTCCCAGGCTGAGGCATTCCCTGTGGTTATGTCGTTATTTGCCTGACCTAAACCGTTCACTGTGGAAGTTAAATATCCTATGGCAATTTTCCTCTTTTATTTTAAAGCAAATTGAACCATGTGTGTTTTGAAGGAGACACTTAAAGAAACCATGAGCCAAACGTAATACAATTTTATAGGGAAATACAACATTTTAAATCCATCAAATTGTCAGCGGGGCCTACTTGCAGCAGTTGGTTATGGGCCTGACACAGAGAGCCATCGAGGCTTGCTCTCAAAAGAAATATATGCATAAGAAGTCCTCTCTTCTCAAGTCCCAGATGAGGGGCCCATTTAGCTTTAAAGAGGCTGTGCCCTGGCCTGGGTTGTGAGTAAGATCTAGCAGGGGCCGCGGCCCCCAGTGCCTAAAGGGATGGTGGGTGCTGTGGTCTTGTGGTGGGTGGGGGCCTGTCTGGTAGGCCAGGTCGGCCATGGCTGTGCGGCCCTGGGGTGCCTTTTCAGGCAGGGCATGGTCTCGCTTGTGCTGCCTGAGTATCAGCCTGAGCCCCTATAGGTCCCCATCAAAAAAAAAAAAAAAAAAAAAAAAATCCTGTAAAGCGGGATTTAAGAAGGCAGTTTCTAAAGCGTGGAGCTCCGGCATTACAAAAGCCTCCTGCCAAGTTTAGCAGGTAAGGCATACTGGAAGGATACTTCCAGACCTCCAGGGCCCCAGTGGCTAGAAGTGTTTTGTTTCGAATTACAGTAGCTCAAGTGCAAAACTGGGAAGAGGCGAGGTCTGTTGACACTTCAGTACATCTTATAAAGGGAAAACCTTGGCTAGAAGTGAAAGCATCTGAATGGAATGGACATGGAACTTGCTGCATTTCATCCTAGGCAAGGGTGGGAATCCAGCTGTAGCGAAGGCAGGGCCTTTAGGACATGCACAGAATTATTTTTCAGGAAATGCCAGAGGGAGAAACCTCATCTCCTCAGCTCTCTGCATTAAAAAATGTTCATATCAATAAACAAATATTTTTTTTTTTCCCCAGGCAAGGAGTGCCTGGCTCTGTGAGAGACTATATGTGGAGAGCTAGCAATTCAGAGCCCTATCACTTTCTGAATAGCCATGAGCAAATATGGGCTTCATTTCTCAGTGGAATTGTTGTCGTGCATTCCCACTAGGAAACCCAAGTGTGCTTCTGGCCTTCCTGGTCTGCTGGGACACACATCTGCTTTGGCAGGACGTTGCCTCGGCCAAGGGCGTTAGGCATTTGGGCTGTAATTTGTGGATCAAGTCGCTGTTCCGCATGGTCTCTGCAATTAAACCTCTCCCTGTGCAACTGGTATGGCCTCAGCAAATTCTTTAAAATCTAAGCATCTTTATGATGTTAGGAAGACACTATATATAATTTATAAAGGGGGAATGAGGTTGTGTGTGTGTGTATATATATATATATATATATATACACTGTTTTGAAAAAATTATATGAGAAGGCAGCAGTTTATAATGAATTCCTTTTGGTCTTCAATAAGATAAAATGCAACTCAAAAGGAACTTGCTTGGTTCCAAAGAGGCAATGTGCTCGTTGATTTCATTAAAATTTTTATCATTTAGCAATGAGTTAATGGTGCTTACTTGGGGGGGGGGGGGGGGGGGGGAGGTGGGAGGGTGGTAGGAGGAGGAAAAAGTAAATTCAAAATTACCAGGCTATATGGTGAATGTTTTTGGAGCCTGAATTAGTGTAATATACAGGAAGTGGCAATATGCTGAAAATAATGCTGTGGAAAAAACCTGCAAAGGTTCTGCTAGGTTTCAAATGCTTCTAAACTCAAAAAAGTGTGGATTAGGGCAGGATGGAAAGTGATTTTCTTTTTTTTTTCTTTTTCTTCCTTCCCCGCCCCCAACTTAATGTATTTCTAAAAATACTTTTTTCCTTTTCTGCAAAAAGATAAAGTAAAAATTCCCCAGGTTTGATAGGGAAAAGAATTGCTACATAAAATACAGAAACAAAAACTATAGTGATGCTGGTTGGGTCCCCTGTGAACCGAGAGGTCTGAGCAGGTGGCCATGAAAAGCCGCAGACCTGAGCATCCCCCAAATGAGACTGTTGTCTGATCACTCAGAAACGCAGCGCCCTCTCCTCACTCACCGCCTCCCTCCTGGGGCCAGTGTCCTGAAGCATCCCTTCACCAGAAATGTTTACTGGGGCCTTGGTGACTGTCATTGTAGGGGGCAATCACTTATTTTTCTGAGGTGGTGACAAGCCTGGGGATTAAACCTCCTGGCGCAGGGTTGGTGGCATGCAGGCATGGGCATCACCTTTTGCTCCCCTCCGTCCCAGCTGTGTGGATCTAGCTGCCAGAAATAGGGGTTTCTGCCAATGCACCTTTACCAGGGTGATGCTGCTGCTGTTATCATCATGTTACTGTGATACTGCTCACTTAGCAGCTCCCTAGGCAGCATGCTGGATGTCCCCCCGCCCCAGTTTCAGGCCCCTTGCTTTCCCCACGATGTGGGTGAGGATGCTGCCATGGTGCACATTGGTGGCAGATCCATCAGTAAAACCTGGGAGCTCTGCATGCTGGTGTCCCTCGAGGCTGTGCATGCAGCAATGCAGACGGCTCAGGTGGAGAGCATGTGCCATGCCAGGGATGACCACTATTTGTTTTGTTCCCTTCTCCCATCCAGAGTACAAGAAGAAGTACGGGGAGGAGCACGGCTCGTGCCAGGCTGGGATTGCGGGCTTCTTCACTGAGGTGAGCAGGGGCACATGCACGGAAGGGATGGGGTTGGCGAGCAGCTCTCCTGCCATGTGCCCGAGGAGGGGAGCCCCGAGCACAGCTTGGACAGTGGGCTGAGTGCTGAGCATGGTCCCTTCCTGCTAGCAAACACCCTCCTGCCTCGTCTGGCCTCCCGGGTGCCTGCATCTTGCACAATGCCTGCCCAGTGGTTCATACGTACATGCATGTGTCTCTCAAGGTCTATGGACAAGAATGAATGAATTGACTCTGGGAAATGTCCTCAGGGAATGTTTTTATTGTATACATCCCAAAACTTGCATAGAGATATTTCTCTGTCTAGTGTTAACTCTCTACTTTAAGAGATGATGTAAAACAGAATGGTTTTGTTTATGTATGTGTACATGTGGGTGTATGTATCTATGTGAATATGTATCTACACATGCACATACATACATAAGATAAAGACTTTTTTTTCAGTTGTGCTTCAGTTCTTTATTTCAAAAAGATGGAGAAAAAATAGCATGGTAAAATATACGCTCCAGAGCTGTTCTAAATACCAGACCATGTTCTTTCCTGGACAGAAGTCTATCAGCCATGTTTTAGTTATGTCAAGAATTAATTTGTTCCCTTATGTATGTATTGATATTTTTTGGTAATGTTTCAGGGTTGGGGGTTTTTTTGTTTGTCTTTGGGTTTTGGGTTTTTTTTTTCATGTTTTCCTAAGGAAAAAAAAAAAGCTATTTCAGTGTCAGGTTCCTTGTTACTGTCATGTCAAGTATGTACTCATTACTAATTATACATGTGCTGATCTGTAGAATTTATTGTCCAGGCTGATATAAGCAGAATAAAAGTGTCCTCTCTGAAATGGCAGAAGGTGATTTCTGAGTAAACTGGGATGGCAGGCAACGTTGCCATAGTGGCACTGTCTGATAACTGGATGTTCAGCCAGCAACAGCTGTTTCCTGGCTTGTCTGCTCTCTCCAGCCTGTTTCTGTTCCCATGCTTTAAATCCTCCTTTGCTACCCTAGTTCAAAAGATATCTTTGAACTTTCATTGCTTCAGCCCGATGGCAGCTCACTGAGCAGGAAATGCAGATAAATGGCTTTTTGGGTCAAACAGGCAAGCCCCTACCATATATTCAGCACTGCTGATGGTAAGTCGTTCCTGCCGGTAAATGATCCCTTGACCTCAAGGGCATGGCCCCTCCCAAGGAAAAAAGCTGTTGCCAAGCATGTCCTGCTCTTTGGTTGGGTTTGCAGTCCTGTCCCTGTAGTTTTATTAGGAAAATCCCTTGTTTAACATCTCCCCTGACTGGAACTGGTCACCCAAAGGGATCCTGGGCGTGGGAGCATTTTCCCACAAGGATGGAGTTCACCCGTGGCCTTGTACTGGATGGATATGTGAGGCAAAGCAGCTGTCCTTGTGTCTCCTCCAGGGATGGAGAATTTAACCTAGGCTTAATACTTCCCAGGCTTAATTTGGTCCCTTGCTGGAGGTATTTAAACCTGCATCCAGGAGTAAGGTTTCCCCGCGAGGACGCTGGATGCTTTAGGGCAATCTCTCTTGCATGCGAATATACCTTTGATTTTGATTCAAAAGCATTATCCATGAGTATCTGTCTACCTTTGGATGCTGGATCAGACTTTGCCTGATTTCTAGTCTTTTAAAATCCTGAATCGTGCTGGGTGTCTGTAATGAACTATAGCCAGGTTGTCTCTTGAAGAGCAGAGTGTATCTGAGGACAGAGCAAGGCAAAATGTTCCAACCGTGACATAACGCACACCCTGCTTGTTGAGTGCATGGCAGCTCTTTAGCTTCATAGTTGCAAAATCAAAATCCTTTGTGCTGTACCCTTCATGATAGGTTGGTATAGCATGTCAGCCAGCATTGAGGCACAGTCTGTAGCTGAGTGGTGGGTCTGGGTGGGCTGGGGCACTTCTGTCACTTAGTGGAGGTATTCAGGTCTTCTGGAAGATGTTTGGGAAATGCAGCAGGTGGAGAGAGATTTTTGGGAGGACTGTGTTAGCAGTGGTAAGTTTGATAGTAAGGCTGAGGAAGGTCTTTCATTGAAGCGGCCAAACAGCTGAGCAGAAGTGGGCCATAAAAGGGGAGACCATGTGTTTCTAGGGTGTGTGCTGTGACCTCCATGTTTGGGAAGAAGGATATTCTCTACATGCACACAGAGTGGAGATTGTTGTAGATGGGCTTATAATTGGTGTTTTAAGTTAATATCCTGTCCCTTCTCCATTACTGAGTAAAGCATGAATTTTTGTCCAGTTTTGATTGTTACTTATTTTTTTCCCCATCCTTTCCTCCACACCCTTCTGTTTTTCCTGTTGTAGGAGCTGGTCATCATGGGGGCACCAGGATCTTATTATTGGACAGGAACTGTCAAAGTACTGAATCTCACTGACAACACATATTACAAGCTGAACGATGATGCTGTGATAGCCAGGCGGTACACGTACCTTGGTAAGCAACTCTCTGGTGCTCACTGTGAGAATGGATTAGTCCAACAACGTATTTCAAGGCTTTGATGCTATAAAGTTGATACTGATTTTTTTTAGTGGTGTAGAGTATTTTTATGAAAAGCGTGAAAGGAAGAACATCTGAATTAAAGAATATTCCATTTTTGTTTTCTTGTTTTAAAAAAACTTTGCTGTAATTTTTTTGACTAATACAGAAAATGCATTTTGACTGAAAAGCAGGTTGGATGGTAGTGGGCCTCCTACATTGCTGCTTTTGCCCTGTGACGGACAAATTTTTTGTCATTGGTTAGGCTCTGTGTCTGCTTACACCTGTTTTTAAAATGGGTACAACACATAATTACAGACTGTATATTGCAGATACAAATTTATTTCAACAAAAATAGCACCATGTAAGTGAAGTAAGTTTCACAACAGAAGGAGGTTGTGAAAGGATTTGCTATAGGTTTGAGTACATCTTTAACTCAGTTGTTTTTACTTGCTCTAAAACCAGCTAATGTCCCAAATAAACTTAATTTAAAGGCCACCTAATCCCCAGTGCCTAAGACTGTTGAGACCGAGAAGGCATTTCAAACAGTCAGTAGTTTGATATTGTTTGACTAAAGACTCGCGCTGACCTCTCTTTTTCCCCTTAACCTTTAGTCTTAAAAAAAATACCTCTTGGAAGATGCTGCTTGGCAATAGCTAAATGAGGAGCGTATATACACATATTTAAGGATATAAATAGGTTTTGCCACTGACAGACCTGAATTATAGTGTTTACCATGTAGACAAGAGTCTCATAATTTACAGCAGAAGACAAATACAAGACAACCTTAGAAGAAAAGCACTCTACTCTTCTTTAGTTATTATATATCATTTTAATGTATCAAATAAGACTGAATCTTTGATCTCCTTCTTTCAAATACACTCTTTCTTTCTTTGATCTATCTTCCCATTTTTCTTCTTGCCTAAACAAAAATCTTTTTAAGCCATTAACTTCTCTGACCTCTTTGCCTACTGTCCTCCGCCTTCCCTCCGACCAAAAAGGCACGTAATTTTCCAGGCCTTCCTGGGCAGTGATTTTAACCAAAGGAGGATACTTCTGTCTGGTCAATGTGGGACTATCACTGTCTGATGTGATACTTTCTCTGCAATGATGTGGTTTCTTTGCTCTGTTTGTGTGTGTGCCTGTTCCTGCTTTACCGCTTCCCTTTCTGGACTTGCAGTTACTGAACTGCTCCCCATACCTGTTTCGCATGTCCCTTGCTAAGCTCCACACACACCTTCCTTCTCTCAGCTTTTGGAAGAGTATTGGAGGGCATACTGTTGTTTCCCACCTCCGTGAGCCCTTGAGCTGAATATTGGCACATCCAGGGCAGAACGGTTGCTAAACGCTAACAATGCGCAGCCCAGGAGGAGTGGTGAAACCCAATGAGCGTGATCCAGCTGGCTGACCCTGTTTCTCAGGCTCTTTCCTTTCATGATGCTTTATTTATTTATTTATTTATTTCCTCTCTCCTCTCCCACCCCACCCCATCTCCCGCTCAGGATATGCAGTGACAGCAGGTCATTTCTCTCAGCCAACTACCACGGACATTGTAGGAGGAGCTCCCCAGGATGGAGGCATTGGAAAGGTGCGGCTTTTTGTCAAACAATAATGTGGTCGGATGCAACAGGGAAAAAAAAGTAATATTGATGCAGTTCCCACATGTCTGAGAAGCCAAGAGATTTTTGCCTACGGGGTAGTTTTTGAGCATTGTGTAGGGGAGAGGTGAGCTGGTTTGAAGTCATCAAATTTTCTCCACCTCTTCCTCCTGGTGCCTCACATCCCTCCTCCCTCTCTTTCCTCTATCTCCCACCGAATCCTTAAAAGAGATATTTTAATATGACACTGGCAACGTTTATTTCACACCACTTCTGTTTAGGATTTGTGACATATAGGTATCACTTAAACCTTGCCTGGAAATGAAAAAAACTTGGAAAAGAGAATTTGTATTCTGCTTTTTTTCTTCATACGTTTGACAAGGCTTTGCATGTGGACTGTTTCAGTATTTACTTCAGGGTAGCATCTCTAATAGCATGAAATGCTGTTTACTAGGCGATTTGATGTCTCTTTTAAAACTTCATAGTATGCTGATGTTTAGTGGATTAGAATATGGGTTTCTGCCAGCTGTACTTAAAAATCTTGGTGATAGGCTCTTGAGAAGCAAAAAAGAAAAAAAATTATTTTCCTGTAGACATACATATGTTTGATGTCCTAAAGATGTAAGCAAGTGAACAGCTAGATGAAGGTGGCTGGTGAGTTAGGTGTGCCTGTTTGTTCCTGTGTCGAGTTCCCAGCTGCTGTCAGGAGCAGGGTGAGGGTGAGCGCTGTGACCCCTACACACTTCTGAACCAAAGGTGGAGAAGTGGGAGTGGGGAGAGAGAGGGAAGGGATGTAAAGGATCTGCTTTTGCCCCTCTTTCTTCAAAATATGGTCCTTTCGGGGCCTGCTGCCACAATGTGCTTGAGCAGAGATGTCCTGCAGCCCCCTTCTATCTTGCTCCATGTGGCTCTCCTGCTACAACATTGGTTGTAGCCATAACTCGGTAGGAGTCACAACAATAAGGAGTGAGAGGTCTGCATTACCAGCAACACTATCCTTTGGTTTAAGCAGATTATTTCTGGTAGTAACAGTGTCCCAGGAGGAAGCAGTGCAAATGGGGAAAAAGAATAAAAGTAGAGGATGAACTTGGTACATATACCTGATCTGGCATGACTAGGACATACGGGATATAGTAGCAGCGCAGTGGCTACTGAGAAGACGTATATGGGAAAGACAGTTTCCTTATCCCAGGTACTCTGTTACAGCTGCTCCAACGCACCTTCCTTCCAACCCGTTTTCTCTGTGGAACAGATTTAATTTCTGTACAAGGAGGGAGAAAAACAGCTGCTAACGTGAGATCCTTGAGAAAGCAGCTGGCCCTGTAGTTTAAAGACTCTTGCTTTAGTTGCAAAAGCTCCTGTTATTCTTCCTTGGCATGGGATGTAGGAAGCAGGAATGCATGGCAAAGGGGCGGTAAGAGGTGTTGAGTACAGGACATTACACTGAGCAGTCCTGTTGTGTTTTCCACACTCTCTAATAAGCTAATCCTTTCCACTTCCCTGATAGAAAGTGATTAGCATTGTCACACTCTTTTCACTGGAGGTAAAGCCAAGACAGTTAATGAGATGGAGTAATTTCTCCAAAGTCACTGGGAGTGTCATTAGTAAGACTGGGTTTGGAGTTGTGACACCTGGCAATGTGCTCTTGCTGCTAAATATGCCACTGCAAGACCTGGGGAGTCCTTTATATCTAGAGCAATTCTCCACAGTAAATCTGTGCTGTGTTCTCGGCTGAAAACAGCTTTGAACTCTGTCTCACCACCTATTAATAACTCACCACATATTCAACTATGTCAAGTGCTTGGCTCCGCCACATGGCCTTGGAAGTAAGGGATCCTCTGTCCTGCAAACTGCGTGAGCACCTGCTAGGAGGGAGCCTGACAAATGCTGGAGAAGTCTCAAACGCTGACTGAGCCAGCCTTTCTGTCAGAGAGTCTCCTTCTACAAACCATGTGTTTTAGGTCTTAAATTTTGGTACAAGATCTGTTACTGAATTTGGATCAATACTATTAGCCCTGAGAGTTCTTGGTAAAACTGTTTCTCCCGTGGAAACAAGCAATGAGTAGACTATGTTTGAATAGTTTTCTGATTTACAGATTGTTTCAGACAGAAACAGTACAAATGCCTTGGGTGGTCTGATTGGGATTTCTACTCTGACCCTTTGCTAAAGCATCGTGCAGTCTGCAGTGCAGTACGTGCAGGCACGTGTCCCTGAGAAGGGAAGGCTGGATAAGGGAAGGGGGGAGCAGGGTTATGCCTTCTCAGCCTTTTGCCCAGCTCATTTCCAGGCAGTCTCCAGATGCCACCTGTTTGAGAGTTGGACAGCTCCTTTACTAGGTGCTTTTAAATACTGACACGTGCACAATGTGCGCATCCACGCATGCACACCAAAAAAGTAGGCGACAAGATACTATTCAAGCATTTCTCATTATAAGGAAGAGGCCTGTATTCATCATGGGGAACTCTATGCTTTGTCTTTTAAAAGAAGACTGAGCAATAAAGTGGTCATGAAATTGGATCTTGGCAATAGCCATGGCCATGATCATGATTTAGATATTATTTAGAAAGCATCAATGCTCTACCATTATGTGCTTCATAATTAGTATTGATTAACTTTTTTCTTTTTTCACTTTTCAGGTTTATATTTTCAGAACAGACAGACGATCAGGCTCTCTAATAAAGATTTTTCAGGCTTCAGGAAAAAAGGTGAGCTTTTATGTACGTGTGTTTTCTTTTAAGGGGTAGAGAAGGGGGAAATAATGGCAGTGTCATTTCAGAGCATCATTTTCATTCCACTGCTTCATGAGTTGGAAGCAAATTCTGTTTCTTCTTGTCCTCTTAGAAGAGCTAAGCCTATTGTACAGACCAGCCATATGCCCTTTCTCCTGTAGCATGACTACAATGTCTGCTCAATGCCCATGTGACTGAAATTAAAGGTCTTGCTGAAAATTGTACTAGTGGTTCTCTTTAGCCTTACATAAATGTAGCAGCAGCTTCTGCTGTTGCCTCCTGAGACGTGGGACATGGGTGAGCCTAGACGCAGAGATTTTCTCTTAGTAGATGTTACTGGGAGATGTGAGTAGGCTGGAGCTTAGTTTAATACACAAAGCCCCAGTCGATTTTTCTGTGTCCTGCTGTGACAGGGCAAATGACAGAGTTACGTTGTTTTGTGGAGGAGCAACTTCATTGCCTCAAGAGATGATGATTTCCCCCTTCCCGCCATGAATCAGTCCTGCATTTTGCTCTTAGGACTCCTGTCTTAGACCTGACCCTCCCCCCCCCATGAAATTTAGTGAATGCTAGTGAGATCCAGTTCCCCCCATGCGATGTGTTTGAGTGGGGAACAGCATTTGCTCTTCACTGGAAGCTTGCTGGAGATGTGTCGCGGGGGAAACAAAGTGGACAGTATGTCTAACTATAGGTAACAACAAAAAGATGTCTTATTTGGGAATAACACAGTGACAAAATGATACCCCTTACCTGGGGTTGCCTGTGTTTTTCTGGAAGGAGAGGAAATACAGAAGAAAAATGTTACTGGTGGCTTCTGGCTTTAGGAAGACCTGCCACCCTCAGAAGGTTCTAAAGTGTTTGACTGTATCATCAAGTTCGGAGTGTTAGCATGTTTTGTTATTTTTTCCCAACAAAACACAGTTGCAGTCTTTAAAAACATGCCTGTAACGGGAAAACTGCAAGGATGTGTAGGTGGATGGTGTGATTTGTATTTTAGGGCCTCTCCAAAATTTGTCTTTCTCTGCATTAGCAGAATTGCAGACATCTTGAAAGGAAAAGACCTCCCAGTTCATCCAGGGCATCTCCTGTGTTTGATTGCTTCCTGTTCATTTCTTTCCCTGTTGACTTTTAAATGTCCCTAAGGATGTGCTCCTGGAGATCTATTCCTCAGACTAATAAACAGAGCTATCAGGAAGTTTCCAGAGCTCAGCCAAAAACTTTCCTTTTTCAATTTAATTGTGTTATTCTTATATGTAACTTAACTAATCAAGTATTTACATCCTTCAAGTACTTCTAGGCTGTCATCTCCTCCTTCTCTATGAGCATCTGTCTTCTACAAATTCTCTAAAATCCAGATGAGAATTTTATTTTAAAGAGAAGGCTGTCCTAAATCACCCTTTCTTTTTTTTGTGATTGAAATATAACTAGACGTGATCAGCAATGAGCACTGCCTGGAAATGAGCTCTCACAAAATGCTGCGGCCTTCCCAGTGCTGTGAAAGTTCATTGCTCTGACATTCTTGTTAGACAGATGTTAAAAGCAGGCCAGTTTCTTCCTTCCCCTTTTTATTGCTGGAGGCTGAACTAGGAAATCAAATGCAGACAAGAAAAAAGAAAATGCACTGCCTTGTTAAAAATGTTAAGTGCACAAACTTCAGGTTCTCACAGCACCATGAACTCACCCACGCTGCAGACGTACCATGTTGCAGTTAAGTAAATAATAGCCTTTCCCTGAAAACTGCCTGAATACATAGTGAAATGCTTTTCATAACTTTCACTCCTTACCCATGAGAAATTTGTTTTAAAACCTTAGTGGATTAAAAAAAAATAAACAAATAAAAAATCCACAAGGGAACTTAAGCTACAAAATAACTGGAATCAAATGATGTTTGAGGTCTGACCTTAAACCCACACAAACACAAAAATCTGAATTACAAACTGAAACTCTATCCTTAACTCACCCCACTATATATATTTAGCAGCTTTTAAATCTTATGGACATCATAGAATAGAGTTGCTGCTGCCCATCTCCTAGCATGCCCAGTAGCTCTGCTTCATGCAGCTAAACTTATCAGGTGTGGAAGGCTGTGGATCAGAGATCCGCAATGAAGAATGTAAAAGCATGCGAGAAATGCAATTCATTCTTTTTAACCTAAATAATTATTTCTGTAACCTCAATTTTCCCTACTATGTAAACAGCTCTCAATTTCAAATAAGAAGTAGTATCTTTTAATTTTTCCTTTGGAAGTTGCTTTTAATTTTGAGACTATGGTTTGTAGTTGGTCTCAAAGAGTATGCCTTGTGGTACCTTAGCAGAAGTGGATGAAATAAGGGTGGAATATAATTCTTGCTTTTGGTTTCCTTTTTGTGTTTAAATGTGTTTTGAAATTTGTAATGTGGGTGCTGGTTGGGAGATTGTTAGCATTTAATGTTAGCCCCTATCAAAAATGATGTAATGTATTTTAAATGTAAATTAATGTATTTCTTAAATGTAAGCAATTAAGTTTTATCAAGCAGTAATAACTGGAGATTGAAAATGGCTTAGTTTTTTTGTGTATCAACTGAAAAGCTTTTATTGAAAGTCATCTTTCTGTGTCAACTCACCTGCTTGTACATGAGAGGAAAGGCTATAATCAAACCCCGCAACCAGTACTGCTATTTGAAGGTGATTGATACAAATAAGATACAAATAGAACAGTGGAAGATAGTCCACAATCAAGAGGTAATTTTAGATGCCTCTTTTCATGGATACCTTACCCCTTGCCTATTTTTCTTTTTTCTTTTCTTTATTTCTTTAAGGTATCCCCAGAAGATCTGTGGTACCCAACTTCAAGTCTTTTTAGGAATTCTGGCACTGGGCGTGAATAATCACTAGCCAGGATTTGGTTTGGGAAACTTATTTCACCCCTTCCTGGTTTTAAGCAGTTGACAAGTGAAAGCTAGTCTAAGAACGTTCTTTAAGTGTCTCACTTAAGCATGTCCCAGGGTATAAATTTTATTCTGTTTGTAAAACTTCCAAGTTGATGCACTGTTACAGTAAAGTGTTTAATTCCTGCCAGAATTATCCCCTAAGCTTTCTCTGTAGGAGTGCTTGTGAGTGATAAAGCAGCAAGTCATCATTTGAAATAATAATTAAAAAAACCACGCCTAAATGATTTCCTCCTGTCTGTGGGCAGATACTGAATGCTTTGTTGTGACTCGGCTTGGTTACAGATGGGCTCTTACTTTGGCTCCTCCTTATGTGCAGTTGATCTGAACTCTGACGGGTTGTCAGACCTGCTGGTCGGAGCACCTATGTTTTCTGAGATCAGAGATGAGGGTCAAGTCACAGTCTATATCAACAGAGGAAACGTGAGTATGTACAGGAGATGACTTGCTAAGGGATGAGGGCGTGGGTCCGGGCAGGGTAACGCTAATGTCCTTCCAGCACTGCTTGGTGAAACTTGATGTCTCAAATAGTGGGGCTCTGGATGTCTCTAGCAGAGCATGAAGTAATGGAAAACTCCTATGGTATCATGGCTTCCCAGACACCAGCCCACATTCATCACAAAGCTGTGAATCTTTCAAGGAGGTCTGGGAAAGTTTCTGGTTTTATGTTGAAACTTGGTGGTATTTGTGGCTTTACATGAATTTGATGCCAAAACCAAGTAAGAGTCAGCAGCTTTGACTGAGTTTCCTTTGTGTTTTGGGTGGTCACTAGGACCTACAAACAGAACACAAATGTCTGGGGATTTAGGAGACCTTGTGAAGAGAAACCAGAGATTGAATTCATTTTATCTTTATATTATGCCCCGTATATAGACTTAAGGGGAAATTGATATCAGCTGGTACTGTTGGATTTCACATGACACAACAACAGTCTTGGAAAAGTCTGAATTTTCTTGCATAGGCAAAACAAGATCATTTTTATGTTGTATTTATAGGAAAACAATGGTTGTTTACGTATTATTAAGTTTTTAATATTCAGGTCCCAAACCTGCTGCCTCAAAGGAGGAGTTGTTATGGACTAAATGAAATTTGTTTGCTTCATCAGTATTTTGTGAACTTTAATGTATGGAGTTTGTTTATGCTAGACTTAACATTCACCACAAGTCCTATAGGCAGCATTTGGGAGACTTCAGGATTGCTTTTTGTGCCATTTTATTTTCTATTATCGCTCCTCCTTTAAATGAGATTTACTTTTTTGGTTTGATCCACAGGCTGTCCCACTTCTTATATTGCAGTGTTGCTGCTGGGTCCTCAGGATAGGGTCCAGAATGCCAAGCAGATAATAGCCAACATTCCCTGCTCACAGTGAGAGCATGCATGAGTTAATTTTTATCTTTTATAAAACAGTCAGGAAGCTAGTAGGAGTTTCTTATACTCCTGTAGCAAGAATTACTTGCAGGAGCAATGGCTTGCAGGATTGTGGGTTTTATTTTGGGGTTTGGACATTTTAAACTCTGTTTCATTCTGCAAACACCATTGCTTAAGAGGTCATTGCAGCGGGTCAGAGAAAACTGCATTATAATACAAGCATGCATAGTGATGCTAGATTTAATATGCTTATATTTTCCCCTTTCCTGTGAGGAATGCAAAGAAATGAGTCGCACATACAGGCCTGCCTATCTCCTCTCTGTTGTGTTTCAATTTCATTATGTGGGATTTTCTTAAAGTCAGCAACTCCCCACAGCCAAGAAAAAGATTTTATTACATGTTCCAGAAGGCAGTTTACTCTCATTCACAACAGAAGCAAAACCAAAACAAAACAACCCTTGAGGTGGGTACAGAGTTGGATTGTGTAACTAAATTTTGTTTTCTTGTGGAAATGTTCCTTTCCCCTTGAGGGAAGACTCCAAGAAACTAAAGCTTATATATCTGACCAGAAAGTGGGTGGGCAAGAAATACCAGATCCATATAAGGCTTCTCATGGCATAAGAGTACAAAGCTACTTTATTCTGAACTTTCCTCTGTCTCTTTATTTCATTAAGTCCCTATCCTTATTTTTCATTTCAGAAGGCATTTGGGGACTTTGCTTTAATCCTTCTGTCCAATACTTTAAAAGTTTTCAAATCCAATTGCCCAAATGTTCTTTGCTTAGGGGAAAATTCTCCTTAACTGGCTGGGGTTTAGCTGAATAAGCCTGGACTGAGGATTTCACTCCTTGGATGTAATCTGCCAGTAGAGAAGCTCCAGGCTGTTAAATTTTAGGCATCTGGAAACTTTCATGAGCTCACCAAGCCCTGTTGACTGCATTTAGTTACATCATTGAGTTATCGTTTAGTTAATTTAGCATTTTAGTTATATCACTCATGCGCTCCTTCCCCTCCCCCCCCCCCCCTTAAAACTAAAAGACGGAAGATGGTTAAAAAACCCAAATAAATTAGGTTTTTGGTACCCAGGTGATCCGTGTGCAGTGAGAGCGAGAGTCAGACTGCAACGCTGCCCCAGGTGCTTCCTGCAGCACATGGGCAGCTCCTGCGGGGAGGGCTCGCCTCGTCCAGGGGCCGCACCATTTCCCTGACCCTGTTTTATCTCCTACTTGCTAGGGAGTGCTGGAAGAGCAGCTCATCCTGGATGGTGATGGCGCCTACAACGCACACTTCGGGGAGAGCATGGCCGCCCTTGGCGACATCGATGACGATGGCTTCCCAGGTCAGTGCAATTGCCTCCTGGGCTGTTTCTCTGGAAATGCCAGCAGGGCTGGCGGCACTGCTGGTCTTCTCCCATGGCTGGGTGCCGCATGGCATCCATTGCTCCTCCATACCCGACCAGCACCTGGGCTTGCGCTAAGGATAAATGTGCTTGCGTAGGATTTTTCTGCTAAAGCCTTTTGTAGCTGATTGTCCTTGATGTGGGTTTAAGTCCATATTCACACAACTTGCACCCCAATCTCATTAACATTGCTTTGCTTTCCTTGCTGTTGCATTTTCTTCTTTCCTGTACAGTTTATAAATGGCTTTAGATACCCATGCCTCAAACAAAACAGAAACCTATGTCTGACTTCTTTCTTCTTTCCCATTTCCTTATGTCTTCAAGCCTTTCCAGTTTTGTTGACATAATCACATTTCTTATCATGAAGTGTAATTAAGAAGTAGCTTCTCACTACTGATAGCATCTACTCTATTAATAATTTCTCTCCTTTGCTTTATTCTACCCCTGCTCCTTTCGTGGGCCGCTCAGTGTGAGGCCCCATGCTGTGATAGCAATAGGTGAGAGCAAAGTGTTGATGCTGGCACGTTTTCTGCCCTGATTTCTGGCAGCGCAGATTAAGGACTTACAAACAAAGGCCGACTTACGCAGTGTGTGTCTGGATTTATTTCTTCCAAGCCACTCAGGGAGCAGTATCCCATTAAGCCTAACCCAACCTCATTTCAGGTTGCCCTCACAAATGGTGGGCATGCTCTTCCTCTGCACTTGGACATGCATTTGTGTGTTCTTGCTGCTGCTTGTGGTTCAGGTGTGGTGATGGAGAGACTGCAGAGTGAGTTGGATCAGTCAGTGGGTATGAAGCCATCGGGAAGAGTTTAATTTTAGCAGCTGTGTAGTCACTAAATCCAACTAGGAGAGGAGAACGGGAGGTGGGATCACTCTTTCTGCAGGAGTTTGCAGTTAAACTGGATTAAATGTAATTTGAAAGTGCACCCTCAGCAGCCTTTTTTTCTTCCTGCCTATCCATTTAATATACCCAGCCTCATTTTGGAGCCTTGGATTTTCAAGTAAACTTAATGTAGCACTACAATAAATGTTTTGCCAATGCTGTCTTGGTGCACAAAGCTAATGTTCCCCTGGGTTGGAGATTTTGATATTAAAGGATTCTAAATTAACTTTTTGAGCATGGTTGCTGGTTAATAAATACACATTTTCATAACAAGCACATGTTTCTAATCAGGCACAACATAGCCACATGCATGTACAAATTCATATACATTTGTTTATTTTTTTAAGTTTATCTTAACCTGAGCTCTTCATTAAATCAAACAAGTTCCTTCTAGCCAGGTTCACATGAGCTGCTGATCATCTTCGTCATGGGGAGCTATTTTTCTATGGATAGCTGGCTTCTAAAATTGGGAAAAAGTTGGAATAATGGAATGGATTGTGAAATGTTTATAATCTGTACTGTTTTACAGATGTTGCCATTGGAGCGCCTAAGGAGGATAACTACATAGGAGCAGTGTACATTTACCATGGGGACGCCAGTGGTATTGTACCTCAGTACTCTATGGTATGTGACACTATCATTTATGATACCTATCTGAAGTCACTGTCCCAGGGCCTGCAGAAATAAACCATATTTAGGGGTCTCTTTATAGGTAGCCTTATCATAGCTCTACATCCTTTTCTCAGTCCTGGTTCGAAGATGGCTTCTCCCAAAGTTAGTTCCTATCTATGCTGTAGGGTAAAATCATGTTAGTCAGGAGCTATTTTTCACTGTCTTTTGTTACTGTTATAAGCTGTAGCTTTCTTCTTGAAGCAAACGAAGTCTTGGGGTTTGAATGTCAGTTTTTAGAGATAGTACTGCTGCAGAGGAGAAATGAAAACCCTGGAGAGGTTGAGCATACAAATTATGGAGAGGCCAGTGGGGAGTTGGGAGGTTGCACTTTCTTCCAGCAGAATCAGGCTTAGTGAGAAGGAAGAGGTACTAAATTTTCTTTTCTGCCCCGCAGAAGCCTCTTTACCCATCTTGTTGGCCCTCTCCTTGCGATGTGACAATATATCACAAGGCTGTTCTTGGGTGCCATTCCTCTGACCATTATTATGAAGTAAAATCTCAGCTGGGATATGCTATAGCATCTTGTGCAGAGATGACACAATGCAATTTAGCTACTGTAGCCAGGCAGTATGGCAGGCAGCCATTTATCAGACAGGCAGATAAATTTATGCTCATGCTGCCCAACATGTGTCCCCTAGTCTCTGTCTAGCACATTTCTTTTTTCAGGGAGCCTGAATCTTCCCTTCCTCCGCGTGTTTGAAGTTCTGGTTGTTCTGTTTGTGGCTGGGTGGGATCCTTCACAGTAAATCAGTTTAAGCAGAATTAAAGAGTTTAGTGGTTATATTGGAGACTCTTCTAACAGACCATAGAAGTTTAGTCCTTCTTCCTTTTACCATGTATATGCCATGTGCTGCTTTTTAGAAAAAAGAAAGTTAAATGACTCTTTATGGATACTTATAAAATGCACTCATGTGTGGCATGTGGAGGATTCTGCCCGTTTCTTGCTGAGAGCCACTGGTTGGGAGGTTCTTCTCTGGCTGTTGAAAAGCCTGGAGCTTTCCAGCTCTTGCTGAAAAGGATCAGATTTTTTTTTTTTTTTTTTTGTCATTCGTGGGAAAATTTAACATTTTTGAAAAAGGCCAGATCAGCAGGGTGGGAAATGAAATATCTTGCTTGCAATCTCTCCCTCCCCATCGGAGCAAGGCCAGCAGACATGGTGCGTGCCTCTCCACTTGGTCAGTAGGACAAAGCCCAGCTCAAGAGGGTGGCAGGGTACCATGATCATTGAGTCTTGATACCAGTGTCCTGAGGCAGCTGAGGGGGGCACCACTTACAGGCAGTGCCTCCATGCTATTTCCCAGTGTCTGCTGCAGGGCACCGGGCACACCACCAGTTCATCTCCCACATGCAACCAAAAACATTGTATAACAACTTCAGCTCTTTACCTACCTGCCCTGGATTTGAACCCAGAGGTGAAAGACTTTTTGTATCTTATTACTATACCCCTGAGCCATCTTAATGCCCTGGATTTCCTTTTTTAAATAAGCTGAAAGAGGTGGAGGGAGGCCTTGAGGGTATATGTTTTCACCCTTTTCATTTTGTTTGCTTTGCCTACCCGCCCTTTTCTTCATTTAAATTGCTGATCAATGTCGTTCCCTCACGTCCCTTCAGCAGCTTTAGTGGTGGCTATGAGCAGAAGCAGCTTAATTGGCTTTGTGGCCTGCTGTTTTCATTCACGGCACTTAAAAGCAGAGCAGCGTTATACCTCTGCCTTCTAGGCTGTAATAGCCTGCAGATGTCTGCTGGGAATTTTGCGGGCGGGATTTACCACCCTAACTAGGACCCCCCAAAAATGTGATGCAAGTGTAAAGTGGGGAGGAAGTTACTTCCAGTTGGGTTAATCTTATCTGCCCACGAATAGGAAAAGGAGATCTGTACATGGCAGAGCACGGGTTTCTCTTTAAACTGGCCATCAGGGCTGAGGGATATCTTTCTTCCCCTCGTGTCTTTTTTCCCATGAATTTCCTGTCTGATCTTTTGTCCAATATTATGTCCTTTTATGGGAAGGCCAGGAAAAGCTGGTTGCATGTCACAAGCTGTGAAGCACCACCAACAGCCTCGAAATTACTTCGTGGGATGGGTTTTCTCTGTCTATAACTCCTGCAGTCAGATGGTGATTTGAGTTCATGACTTGGATTGGTGGCCCAGCATAATGAATGAGAGCTGGGAGACATCTGATTGCCTTAGAAAATGAGATTTTGATATATTAATTTGCTTTAGACAAAGGCATTTACAATGCAAACCATTTAGAGAAAGTTTTTGTGTTAGTAATTTAAAAAAAAAAGCTATGTTAGAAGTTAATTAATCTTTGCGTTGAGGAGACAGAAATGAGATACAGCTTCCAAACTGACATGAAATACTGCATAATAGCTGATGGAAACCAGAATTTCCAAGTAGGATGAAAATTAATCATTTTGACTTTGAGTATGCTGGCAAGCTTTGTGAAAAGGAATGGTTGTGCAGGATTTTGTGTTTCAATTAATCATTAATTTTGTTAAGATGCTGCTTAAAACTTTTATTTACAGAAATAAAGGTAATGTAAAAAAAAAAAAAAAAGATAAAATCTCTACAGTGCAGTCAAATTCCACCCCCCCGCCCTGCCAAGAAATCTGTTTGATGTATTTTGCTTGGGTCTGCATGAGGGTTGTAATGCAGGTGTGTTTTTTAATCCAAGTCAACACTGGCCTCCTCCTAGCCCAGAGCAGAAGGGCTTCCTGCAGTCAGCAGCCTTCCTGCTCGGGGCTGCGTGGGTGAAGTGTGAGCCTGCAGATGTGCGGCACTCCCAGCCCACAGAAAAGAGTCCCAGTGACCATGAAAATCAGGCTTGAAGGTTGTTTTTTTTTTTTCTTTTGGTTTTTTTTTTTTTTTTAGAGGATTCTTTATGTTACTGACTGATTTCACTTGTGTTTTCTGCTGCAGAAGCTGTCTGGGCAAACAATAAACCCAATGCTGCGGATGTTCGGCCAGTCCATATCAGGGGGAGTCGATATGGATGGCAATGGTTATCCAGGTATGTCCACTACTCTGCCAGCAAGAGCACTGGGGAAATGCAGCAGGAGGCTGAGAAAACAGCAGAGCTGGTCATTTCCAGGTTGCTGGTTCCTGTGATTGCAGGAGGCCAAGGAAGCTGAGCATTTTCTTCCCTTTTTCCTCCGTTATTCAAAGCTCCTGATAAGAATTTGAGCCAATTGCTTGATTCAGGTGTTTGGGCAGTCATGATGAAAGACTGAGATATTAAAGCAGCGGATTTCAATATCTGGCCAAGGTTGTAAGTTGCCTGGAAGCTGCACAGTCATGATGACAATCTTAAAAAAAAAATGTAGTCAATAACATAATAGTAATAATAAAAACCAAACAATGAAGTAGAAGTGAAGTAACATCACAGACATAATCCTCCAGTTATAATACTTATGACATAATGATATTTGAAGGGACCAGCTGGCTGATTTAAGTCAGAAAAATGCTTTTTTTAGATACATGCTCCGTAATTTACCAACTGACTTGAGAGAACTGAATTCTATGCCTCCTTTGTAACTGTCTCAATGTTACAAAAATTTCAGATATGACCGTTGGAGCCTTCTTGTCAGACAATGTGGTACTTCTGAGGTGAGATCAATGTCTTCTTCATCCGCTGTTGTCTTCTTTTTGTGTCTGTTTCCTGTTTATATCTTGTGTGGTCTAAGTCCTCCACCATTCCAATTTTCTCCCTAGTTTATTGTGGTCAGAAGAAGCAAGCTGGATTACTTTTTAAGCAGAACCTTAGACATGGATAGTGTCAAAGAACACACAATCTAATTTAAATAGTGTAGTGAGGGATGACAATATGTAGGACTCCCAGGACTATGAACAAAACAAAGGGTTAGAGCCAGAAGGAGATGTGTTATGTCTTAGTGCCTTTTTAGAAAGGTTGCTCTGAATTTGTGAGAAGGCTTTTTTATTGTTCTTACATTTGCATAAAGTAAATAAATTATGATTTAAGGGAATGCAGTTGCGCAAAAAGCCAGCTGTGTATGATGCCAGGATGTAATTTTGCAAGTTATAATGGGATGCAGAATGAAATAAGAGTCTTCAGGGAAATGAAATATGGAGATGTTTGCAATGCACACAGGATTTGGGCTGCTGTTTCAAGTGTATGAATTAAATGCAATTGCTTGTTTCATCTGATGGAGAGAGGTGTGACAGCTTGGTCCACCAAATTATGCTGGTGGAGAGTTCGAGTAGGAGCGGGTTTGAGATGCACAGACCTGAGGAAGAGAATGGGAACTTTGAATTTTGCCAGTAGCTCCGTTGTTACACTTGTTAATATTTAATAGAAAAATCCTGTCAATACCTAGATGTCGTTAGAAGTAGTCACTAGGGACTCCTGCATCTTAATGGAAGATACAGGGATGTGGTGAGACTGGCAAGACAAATGGTGGAGCTGCAGAACGGACGCGCCAGCCTGCTTCCTGCTTAAGGCAGGAAAAACTTGGCTCTGTTTCCATTTGAATCAGTTAAACAAAACGAAAATAAAAAGGAGAGGGGGAAAGAAATGATCTTGATGATCAGAGTGGGAGGAAATCAAGTCTTCTGAAGAGTTTTCTGTTCCTTCATCATGCACACAGAGGAAGTCAATTGCTGCTTCTGTGAAAAGGTGTGCCATGCCCCAGATGGGATCTCGTAGTCCCACATCTCTGAAACCACTAGAAAGAAAACTGCATTTTTCTCCTGCATTGTTGTTACTTGCAGGGTGGGGAAGGGCAATCTGAAAGGCTTGCTGTGATGTTTAAAACAACATACATTGCAACAGCATGGTGACCTCTGTCCACGCATTCAGTCACTGCCTGGGCGTTTTGGAGGAGATTAGTGCATTACTGCCTGGCTTTGTGGGCAGCCTGATTAATTGCTGCTACTGCCAATTTACAGCATGTCCCTCTTGCTGTTTAGATTCAGATTAGGATAAAGAAATCAACTTTTTTTTTCCGCTCACCCCTCCAGAAGCCTTTGTGAAGTCCTTTGGCCAAAACCAACAAATGTTTTGCCAAGTGATATTAAAGTCTTTGGTGGAAGCTGCGGTGACTTGGGCAGATTGTCATTGCTGTATTGCTCGCGTGTGTGTATGGCTGTTTGACAGATGCATTGGGTTCCGCCCCCCCCGCCCCCATCAGTGAATAACCAAGTGAGCTAAGGTTAAGGAAAAATCACACAGTGCGTCATGGCTGGAGAAATTTGTTTTCCTAGGAGAAATATTTTTCTAGATCAATTATAGCATTTACGTTTTCATATTTCCTCAAGCATTTGGAAAGAGTTTTTTTCCAAGGTGTGAAATGATCCTAGGAAGCTCACTCTTTTTCCTCCTTTTTCCTCTCCCCCACCCCCCTTACTATATATATTTCTGGGGTTAGGATTTATCTTCATCCTTCATCTCAAAAGGCGAACTTGCACTATTATTTCAGGCTGTGGTAAAAGAGTCTGAGCAGCTGTCTTGGAGATTGATGTGAAGCCTGTTCCAGTCGATATGAATTAGGTGTAACCACAGTCCCTGCTCTCTTCTCCCCCCTCTCCCCCACCTCTAAATTAAGTGGCTTGTGGAGTGAGAGTCCTGAAGTGGTTTGCTTACGTGGTCTGGCCTTGCATGGCTGCTGGGATTACCTTAGAAGGGAATCTGCTGGTTGCTGCACATTTTTTTTACTACTAGAGTTGGTTTTGGAAGAACATGTTCATGTTGAACATATACAGAATTGAAACCATGAAGAATAACACTCAGTGAATTTTTGGGCTGAACTCGTGTACTGGGGACGGTTCAGGAGAGCCTGGGTTTCTGGGCTGCTTTTCCCAACCAAGCTGGCGGGGCTTCTGTGTTGTGTGAGAGAGGAGACCCACCTGGGCCGTGATGGCACTCAGCTTGCTTTTCGACTCTGGCCAAGGTCTTCTTCAGCTGGGAATAGTCATAGCAATAACCCGGTGCTGGAGTTGCAAGGGTAGAAAGCTTTCATTCACAGTGCACTGGGTAACTCCTGAAACAGAGTTCAGCAGTGTCAAAAGAGTATTCAATTCTTACCACTTACCGGGAGGGAATTAGCTAAACGTTCCCTCCTCCAGAAAACATGAATGTGGTGTCTTTTGTCCCTCTTATACTGTCAGAAAAATTATGTGTGAATCCATTTCCTACCCCTATGCTCCCTCCTTGACTTTCAGGTCACAAATTTGACTGTAGACCATTCTCTGGAAACGTAAGGTCTCTGCCTACCCATTCCTGACCATCCAGGCTGCTGAGCAAACAGTCTCACTTGCATGAACTTGTCCTTGGTTGCTGTTGTGCTAATTTTGTTATCCTCTTCAGTCATCAGGAAGGCTTTATGCAACTTTCGCTGGAGATGATTATTATTATTATATATTATCAGTTTCCCCAGCTGCCTGCCTGCAAGTCTGTGTGTGAGCACTGAACTTCAAGTTGACACTATGGTTTTCATTCAGACACTAGTAGTCCTTGCCAGCTAGGTCAAGTGCTAATTTATCTTACAGTTCAAATGCACTCTCTTATTTTTCATGTCTGCTTGAAATTGTGCAGTTTACCAAATTTACTTTATTTTCCTTTGGCTGAGAACTTTCCTCTGAATGATCACTCAATTCCACTCCTCTGTTGATCTCCAGATCCAGGCCTGTCATTACCATGGACATCTCCATCTTCCTGCCTGCGTCCATCAATATCACAGCTCCTCAGTGCCATGATGGCTTGCAGCCAGTGAACTGCCTCAACGTCACAGCATGCTTTCGCTTCAGTGGCAAGCGTGTTCCTGGAGAAATAGGTAAGGTACCTGCACCAGCTGTGGACAGGGGCACACTAGCAGGTTGACCTGGAATCAAGGGCTCCCTTTGGAGTCAGTAACAGAGCTTTTATGTGAAAGAAATTGTTCCGAGGTGAGCTGGGCTATACAATTCCAGAAAGTTGGAGGCTCCCCGGGAACTTTCTTGGGCATGTTTTTACCTTCCAATGAGGCTGACGTAATACTGAGGCAGTGTCTTCCTCAGTGAAAGGAGGGAAACATGTCCTTGGGCTTACTGCAAGGACAGAGAACACAGAAGAAACTGATGCTTTGTAAATTCATATTCCCTGTTTACCTCTTGATAACACATTTCTGTATCCGTATCCTCTATCAATGTTATCACAAAGCAGGTTTGATTTGCTCTGGATTAATAGTTTTTGAAAGTCTACAAGGAGCTCTTGAAACAGAGCCCTATAAATCTGAATTCCTACCAGACATGAGCAAATCCTTTTCCGTGCATCAGTTTACCTGTCTGTAAACTGATTATAAATAGCCCAGTATTTTACTGATTGCAAGAATATCTTCCAGGTTAGTTAGTCTCTGTAAAACAGATGGAGTTTCTCAGGTGAATGGAATTGTGTAAGGTGTGTAATTGTGCAAGCCTTTACCTCTTGGCTGCATTAAAATATTGCTTATGGGTTTTACATCCCAATGTTTACAAGTCTTAGATATTGTGTGAAGTGGTATGGGATAGATACAGCATTTCTAAATATTTTAAGGTCTGGGTTTGTTTAGTTCAGCCACGATGTTTTACCTTCGCCATGCTTTAGGAATGGCAGAGGACTTGCAGTGTGTTGCTCAGGGAAGATATCTCAGCCTCACAGTGTGCTGCGTCTCTGCAATGCGTCTGGTGAGGAGCTGGGGGAAGCAGTGCCTCCTCCTGCTCTGTGCCCCAGCCTTTGTGAGCTGCTAATCGAGAAGGGTGAGAGTTGCATCTGTGCATCCCAGTATGCAGAGCCTGCTACATATGAGAGTCAGAGAAGAAAAAGGCTTCTTGCTACTCCTCCTGCCATTCACACAGAGTGAGAACTACAAGCTGCTTGTTGAAGTTGCTCTCTGCAGCTTGTCACTTTGTGACCTGAACAGCTCAAAAAAGTGGAGTTACTAAATTTAAGATTCCTCTGGATTCTAACATATTGGTGCAATTGAGACTTCGGTTTCTATTTTTGCACTTTTTCCTTCCCTGTAAATGATGACTCTCAGCAGACAAATACATGCTTTGATAAAGTATGTTTTGTACTGCCTGCTACTCTGTCAGTTAAGAAAACACTTACCTCTGAGTGCTCCAGGGGTGTTAATTCCTTTCTGAAAATCACTGAATAGATTTTCTGAATATCTAGGTTTTCTTATGTTCCTGTGGATACTGTTTAAAATGTTTCCTTTGTTTTAATTTCATATCTCTGGACCTGTGGCTAAGAAGTGAGCTGCCTTTTTTTCCAATCTAAATATCTGTTCCCCTCGTTTGCAAAAGACCTATCTTCTTGCTTCATTATGTCTTGTAAGAGCCAGCTGAATTGCTCTGTGTTGTCATACAAACTGTACTCCCGATGATTTATTGTGGTGAAGGCACATGTGCATCTTCTTTGGCAAGTAACATCCATCACATTACAAGGAATTTTTTTACTATTAAGTAGATGATTATAAAACTTCCAGCCATTGTCCTTTTATACAATGCTTCTAGCAAAGTGATTTATCTTGAAAACATTGCAGCTAGAACTATCTGACTGTATAAAACCCCTTGGGGATATGGTTTGGATAAAATATCTCAAATAACCTTTCAGTTTGTAATCTAACAGTCAGGCCATTTTAATTACGTTGCAGTTGAAGAGTATCAATTAACAAAGGGTGGAAAAATTCATGGAAATATTGCAATGGTTCCTCTCCTGTGTAGTTAAATGTGGGGGAAAAAAAAAGAATATCTCTCTAAGTACATCGTTGTCCAGTTCATACTCTGAAAGGCATATGGAGGTATTGGAATGCTACGTCAAAGTTTTGTGGCTAAAAGTGTTGGAATTGTCTCAACTTTGAATATCTGGGAGCGGTCTGTTAAGTCAGACGACGAGAACACAGTGCTGACTGAGAATGCCGCTCCCCCAAGGCTTGTCAGCACCGTCGCTCAAGACTGCTGCTTACTGGTGAAAGGCTGGGCGTCGCTCTTGCTTTTGGGCAGCTGAAGTTGGTCGCCTACTACACAAGGTTTAGAAAGTCAAGCTGAACACGCAGGCAGCATTATTCTGTGGCAAATATGTGTCTTCAATGCTTATTTGAACATGTGGTTATTTTGTTAACTGGTGTGTGAAGGAAAGTTCTCTTCGTCTAGCACTGCCTCACACTTGCATATAAACCTTCCCCACCCTCCTTTTTTTTTTTTTTTCCTTTTCTTCTAGTGGTAGTTGCAATACTACTGGTCGTGTAACAGCTATCTGAGGATCTGTGTTTATTGATACTTCTTGATACTGCCAATGACAGTATAATTTCCATCCATTTTGTGGGTACTGTTTGCAGACTACGGTCTTCAGCAGTATGAATTTATTGCTGAAATCGTTTTGTCTGAACAAAGAGCCATGCCCAAGTGAAGCATGTGCTCTGCACTATGTGCCAGGCATTGTCTGACCCTTTGCTCTGCCTCCACACTTGCTGGAGAGCTGAGCATCTAGTCATACACCCACCAATAGAGAAAGCCTCTGATACATCTTGGATGTGTGAGAAATACGACATTTTAAGTTTTCACTCTTTCACCTTGGAATCTCACTCAGGCTGTTCCTCCCTCACTTGAGGGGCCAATGCTTTGTCTCTCCTGGGGTCTCTGTATCTGCAGGAAAGGCAGGGATGAGAGAAAGGCCTTTCCTAGCCTGGATGAGCAGGCTTCAGCCTGTTCAGACCATGCACTATTGAGTGACCAGGGCAAGAAAACAGAGGCTCTGGCATCTCTGTGCATCAAGCGCTGCTTTTGCATTCATCCCTGCAGGAGAATGGAAATAAACTTGTGCCCACAGTCTGGATAATTTCCTCAACAACAACAGCAACAATAATAGTAATAATAGTGCCAGTGTAAGAATTAGGTGAATTTTAAGTGGCTATGAAATGAAGGGGTTTGGGCATTTGGCTAGAGTTAGGCAGATGTGTTAGAAACTTCTTCAAAGTTTCTCTTGTACTGTTCACTTCAGGTGTGCGTTGCTTGTGTGTTGATCCATTTCTAGGGTAGTCTTCATGTCCCAAATACTGTTGCCTGAAAGACTGGTGTGAGATTTAGTGTGGAATAATGGGCTGCTTGACATTTTCGCTCTATCAGGATATGTTTCTAGGACTGAAGAAACACACCTGATCCAAAACCTGATGGAAGTGGCCACTCCTCTTCTTACCTGTATCCTGCTGTAGTTTGGTGCAGGAGTATTATTGCTGTCTGTCTCTCATTTTTCCAGTCCACTTGGATGCGGGGATGCTGGGATGCTGTATGGATGTGTTGTTCAGTGTATGCCCAGAGCAGTGAGGATGACTCCCTACTTGGAAGCTAGGGACAGCACTATGAGAAAGGATTTCAAACAAAGTTTGAAGTAAGGGGAAAAGGAAAGCTTTTTGGGAGAGGATGGGGGGAATGTCCTATGTATGTTGTCATTAGCTAGGGCAATTTTATAAAATACTTTTCTTACTTAAGAATTTTCTCTGCAAGCAAAGTTCATGAATTATTTTCTCCTCATAATTACTGGTAGAGAAGACAAAGAAACACATTCCTCTTCTAATGGCTTTTTGTTATTATTTAGTAAGTTCTTAATTTTCTCCATGTGGTGCCTCCCCGTCCCGTCCCCCCCCCCGCAAATCACTACTATAGCTAGTAGTTTAACAAGCACTTAAGGATGTGCTTATTCCTGCTGAGCATTTGGCCGCCTGCTTTTTTTGTGCTGTAGCACCATCTGAGTGGGCAGCAAAGGGATGCACCGGGCAGCTTGGGGTGTGTAACCCCTCCATTAGCACAGCCAGCTGCTATTCCCATTTTAGCTCATGGGATACTGCTGACGGATTTCAATCCTTCCTCACTCCTCTCTGCTTCAGGGCTGCCTTCAGCCCTGTGAGGGGACGACTCTTGCATCATGAGTACCTATGTGCCACTTAGGATGAAAATCCATTATAAAATGCTTCTGCCATTTACTTGGTTTGTCTGTTACTGGCTGAAGTAACTCGCCTGGTCTGCTGGCTGGCGGTCCTCTTGCAGGTATGACCGAAAATTTCTCAGAGGGAGCTGTTATCGAAGCTTTTAGGCATTTAACTTTAGTTATGGAAAAGGAATAGTCATTAGAAAAATCATGCCCTTCATCTGAGCTCACCAAATCCATGCCAGAGTTTTATTTTGATCGTGTGAGGTTGGGTGGGCAGATCCCCAGAAACATTTCTAACCAGATGGGCTTAAAGCTGATGGACAAATATTTGAAGGCGTTACCTGCAAGAGTTAATTTGCTAGCGAAAACTTGCCTCCCGATCTCCTACTAGAATGAGCAGGAGGAGCTTACACCACCAGCAGCTAAGTTTGGCCAGTTATCTCCCCACCCTGGTTGCTTTTTGGAAGCGATGAAGCTGGGGAGGGGAAAAAAAAAAAACCTTACTCATGATATTTCATTTTTTCCACTGATGTGACATCATTGGATATAACATAGAAACAAGTTGTCAAAATAAAGGGGAGGTGGGGGGGAGGACAGGAACTGTGCTGCTTGATTGAAAACATCCACTGCTGTTTCGGAGAGACAGTAGCTGGGATCGTTTTGCTCCGAGGCCTGGTACGGGGCTTATGTTGGGATGCCTCTCCGCGCCTGGAGCGAGGAATTGTTCAGTGTCCGTAATACGTTGTGTTTTCTTTGGAGAGCCTTTGAGCCTCCCCAGGCGCCCCTGCAGGCTCTGCAGCCCTGCCTTCCTTTGGTGCTCCTCCTTTGAAGAGGGCTGCGTCTCCCTGCGGGGCTTTTTGCCTCTGCCTACGCAGGGCCTAGGTTTGCTAACGGATTTTCTTGTCTTTATTCTTGGGACGCTGGTGCAGATCTCAGCATGCGTGTGTGCATGTGAGGTCTTGAAAGCGGAAGGGAGACAATTGGGTGTGGGATGTGCACACTTTAAAAAAGAAAAAAAAAGTTAAGAAAGAGACTGCTGGGATTTTAAACAGGCTAGACCCTGTTTTTCTGTTTAGGTGGTGCTCTTTAGTGGGACTGAGCAAACACCACTTAAGTGAGAGTTTTTGGTGCTGAGCTTGTCAGAGTTTGAAACGCTTTCAAGGCATTATCCTTCTAAGCAAGTTATTCTGCCAAAAGCAAGGAAAAATGTTCAGGTGAAGCCCTGTGATGGTAGTTAGGCTGATTTCTCAGCTGTTGCTTTTCTTACTACCTAGGGTGTATCTCGGGTTGCTTTGCGTGAACTTTTGAGTGTGGTTTTCATCAGAATGCAAGACTGCAAATGGTAGTGAGGTTGGCTTGAATTATGTGAATTATGAATGTTCACAGATACTTTTGCACCAAGTTTTACAATATAATTAAATAAATTCTTCAAAGTAGTGAAATTTTGGTGGAGAAATGATTGGAGGTGATAGCATTGGCAGCAGTGTTAATTTAGAGAGATTAGGATTTTCATAGATTTAAAAAACCCACAACCACAAAACCAAATAAAAACACAACAAAACCCAGCAAAGACCCCTTGCTGAAATTTGGTATAGAAGACCTCAGTGCAGGAACAGTGTACATTTACATTGATAACAGTTGAAAACATTTACATTGATAGTTTATAAAATTCTGGCTTAAAAGAATTTTACATTTATGGGGAGCATATTATCTGGCATCAATCACTTGGGACTTAAATAAAAGCCAAAGCAGTAATTTGGCAAACATCCTACATATGTAATGAGTCAGCACAGGAGCTGGTGCTGGCTGTCATTTAGGAAGTTTATCAACTAATTAAGCCATTTATGGTGAGCCATCTCATGGTATTCCCATTATTGCCTTGATAACAGCTGAAATCAATACAGGCCGTGGTCTGTGATGAGTGAAAGGATCTCACAGCCAGTGTTTCTCTTGTCTGTAGAAAGCAGCAGAACAAGCATTCGTGCTTCTGTTGCAGTTTCATTGCTCAGGTTGTTGTTGCATTTACCAAAAGGAAAGGTATAGCTAGCTCGGATTATTCAATCACTGTACAACTACTTTAGGTAACAAATAAGTTTTCTTTTGGACACAAATATATCCAGTCACAAAACAACTGATTGTGTTAAGCTACCTATCCTGTAGAACAGCAGGAAACAGGATTTACAGAGATACAGCTCATTAGTCTCTGGGTATGTCTTCTGTAAACTGCCAGGGATGTGTAACATCTAAAAGGGAGATACTGAGTGCAAGGCAGCAACCTCTAGTTAAAGGTCTAAATGCTAAGATGACTGCAAATCAACAAAAGGAATTGTCAGGAAGTACCACATCCTGGTTGACATTTGCATGGTTTGTGCTGTTCTAGAAGGAAGACAAAGCTTGAGGCTTCTGCTCTTGTTGTTTGTGTTGTGGGTTTGCTTTTTCTGTTAGCAACATCGTTTAAGCATCTTTTGTTTCTTTTCTTTTTTTAATTAAGTGTGCGTGTCTAGATGTATCTTTACACACCATTTCCTATGGGAAAGGATAGGCTTGGGAACGTAGCGACACAAAACCTGGGAGTAGGTTAGTGACTGGATTTGCTTTTGTGCAGCCACAGGAAGCTTACTGATTGATTGAGGGCCTGCAAGGGTTGACCTTTCTTCAAGCACACATGCCCCCGGGGGCAACAGGATCCATTGATAGGTGGCTAGAAAATAACTATTGTTCACTGACATCCTTTGTTTTCTTCTTCTTCCTTTTTAAAACAGGTTTGAATTATAACTTGACTGCTGATGTGGCAAAGAAGGAAAAGAGCCAGCAACCCAGAGTTTACTTTGTGACTTCTGGAGAGACAGCGGGGCAGGTCACAGAGAAGTTACAACTGTCATACATGCAGGAAAAGTGCGAGCATTACCTAGCATATGTCAAGGTCAGTTCATTCCCATCCTTACTTACGTTGGCCTCACTGCAATTCCACTCTTTTTTTTTTTTTTAATTAAAGTGGTGCTACTTGGCTTCGGATGTTCTTTGTTTTCCTGACAGGTGGATGAAGTTTTTTGGGTGGAAGCTCAGAACTTCATGCTTGGCATGATTTGTCAGTCTGAGCACCATCGGGCCTTCAAGACCTGGTGCCAGGAATATGTATTTTATTTACTTTTGATCAGGCGCATTTGCGGGGGATTTCTTTCTTCTTTTGGCTTGGTTTGTTGCTACACTTGTTATACTCAAAATAAGGAGGCAAAGTTTTGTTTTGGCAGGAGCAGTAGGTTTAGTGTTTAGTTTTGTGTAAGGTCTGAATGCACAAGGGGCTGGTGATGCAATGTGCATGGGAATGGCAGGATAACGTGGGATCTGTCCTGAAGCAATTGGGCTCTTCGCTTTGAAGAGCACCCTGGATTCCATCTCAGCTTGAAAATAGCAGGGGGATAACTTAATTTCACGTGTCATGGTCCTAGGGATGCAGAGACTGCTTTCCAGACATGCTGGGGACATAGAAAGGGCCTGTTCTTCCTGTGACAAACTGTTCGTCCAAGGTCTGCTAGGACTGTAGTTATCTTTGCTTGGCAGCTGTTGTTGAAGAAATGTCACCCAGATGCCATTCTGTTTGCAAAGTAAGCACAATAGTTTTCTTCTCAGCTAAGAAATTTATAAAATGGATTTTAAAATTATATAGGAAGGAGATCTATCTTTTAAACTACATATGTCTTACAAGTACTAATCTGTATCGCCAGTCTAGTGGGAAGTATGGTTGTGTGGCGAGTTGCATATCCTCCTTACTGAAGGACATATTCCCATAGATGAGTGTGACCTAAATTCAATGGATATCACTTGGGACTGTCTTATTTTGAGAATCCAGCAAGTCCAGACATCCCTAAATGTTTAACTTTTCCAAGAAGCTTCTTTGTACCTAAAAACTGTGACAATGGGAGATAAAATTAATCCTTTGACTTTATCAACATTTTGTGCATGGCTGTTGAGAGAAAATAAAATAAATAAATATAGGGATCACCAAGGAGGAAACACTGTCCTGTTAAGTTGTGTGGATCTCTGGGAAGAGACTAGATATCTTCCATGTTTTTTTTTGTTTCTGGAACAACCTTTGCTTTCTGCTGTGGAAAAGCTTGTTAAAGAAAATTTAGACCTATGAGATTACCATTACTTGAAAATATGGCTCTGAGTTTACTAATTCTGGTCTTTCTCAAATGAGCACATCTGCGTAGGCTTTAATGTATTGAATCTGGATGAAAAAGAGCCATATGCCTTTCTATCTTAACCCAATAAGGATTGCTTTCACGCTAGCCCTGTTGTAGTTTTTGGGTACTACACAGAACTCATTAAAGGGCTACATATGCCCAGGAAACTATTTAATTTATTGTAGCATTTCTAGCTGATGTTGGGAATGCAAAGGTAAGAACTATTTTTCTGGAAAACTCCTGGGAAATTTGATTTTTATAGAAAAGAGAAATGTTTAAACATGTTTAAAAACTACCAACAACTTAAAGCAAAACAGCTGGTTAACAAACAAGGCTACTGGCTTTCTATATGATATAAGCAGCTATTTTTCACAGTTGGAAGAATAGCAGGAAGTGTCATTTGTTCGTGTAAGGGAGAATGCAACGTAGTGGAGAAAGATAATCCCTGTGCTTTCATGGGAAAGGTGATACGATCCACGAGGCTACATGACATTAGAAACATCAAAGAGAGCCCTGCAGACTCTGGAGGAGTGGAAATGGGGTCATGATCTTTCACTGCTATCCTTGAGTAACAGCTAGTAAAACAAAAACAAAAACCCTGAAAACCAAAAAAACTCCCCAAACTCCAACTGGAAATCTCCTTGATTGCGTAGTTTTGTGATGGAAGGGGTGATAAAAGATGTGGGCTTAAAATATACGAGGTATTTCACTTAGGCATTCCTCTTTCCTTTTATTTACTGTACTCCTGATGAATTTGCCTCCGTGGCAAATCGAGTTGTTTGCACTTGTATCCTTAATCTGTTCACTTTATTATTGTTCATTTGAATCCCTGGTGACAAATAGGTTTATACAGTAACATGAGGATGTCAGTTCTGGACTGCCTGTGATCAAGGATAGAGAAACTGTTTGGATTTGTGCATGACCTCATGTGCTAGCTTGACAAACCCTACTAGGTAAACAAGGTGTCCAGTCCAAATGGCACACAGCAGAGCTCCATAGGTTACGTTAAATGAAAGCCTGTGCCAGGCCTTGCTGGATGACATTGTCTTACCAACATGTAGTTCTAGCATGCTGGAGGCATAAAATAGAAGGACTGAGAAAAGTCGTGAAAAAACTAGACCTATACAAGCTTGCTGCAATTTCTTTTGACAGATTTGATCTCAAGAGACCCCAGTGAAACTGAGCACTAGAAGAGTTGCAGTCTGGAAAGAAACTGACAGGGATACTCATTAAATCGTTTTGCAGTTGATAAGTGTCAATGCTTTCAGCATGACTTCTTTCCTATTTGTGGTTCCCTCTCTCTCAGGACAGGAGCTACTGTTCTTACTGCTGCTACTGAGTTTGAGTATTAAAATCTTTCTTTCCTCATAACTGTGTGACTGAGAAGTGGATCTCAGAAGGTTTGTAGGATATGTGTAGCTCAGAACTTGATCTTGTACAAGGCAGGCTACCAAATTACAGCTCAAGTTGCTAGAATTATGGTAGTTCATGAGAAAATGTGTTTTTCTGGTTGAGAACAGAGAATGAAATGGAAATGCTTTGGGACTTCAAAATGCTTTGAGTTTGGTTTTGTAGTGGGTGTGAGGAAGTAGAGGAGAGATGCAGTTTTCTGACTTCCCCCCCCCTTCATTGGAACCTGTTTGTTGATTTCTAGTTAAGAAACTTTAATTCTTTAGTATACATAGACAGTAATTCCGATACTCACAGCGCCTCAGGTGTCATCTGGAAAAGCTGCATTTGTTTTAATTTAAACAACCTTTGGAGGTTTGACTGATGTATTCAGTAGAAAATGGACAGCTGGTGCAAGTGGCTATTAACTGAAACGTTCAGGAGCATCGCTGGTTTTCTCGTGTCAGTGCGTAGCTGATCCCTGCCATCTCTCAGGAGGTGCTTTGCTGCTGGACAGTTCCTCCTCCAGACATCTGGAGATGATAGTGCTGCCACTACAGACCTTCTCTCCTTCAATGGTGATAAAACTACTAACAGCAGATAAGTACGTTATGTGGTAACTGTCTGTCATTTTTGCTGGAGGAAAATGAAGCAAAAGTTTAAATCTGATTAGCTTTTTTTTTTTTTTAAAACGGATTTGGTTTTTTGGTAGAAGGAATGGCAAACATAAACATGAGAAAATGGAAATTGGTACTAAGAGGAGAAGAAGAAAGAAAAAGTAGAAATAGAGAAGATGAAGAAAATAAATGGGGTTAGATGCTTTACAAGTGTCTCCTTAATCTTAATACCTGGGCCTGCAGCTGAAATGTAGAGTTTTCTCTCGGGAACTGCACTCATCTGATGGTGCTCAGAAGACTTGAGCTGTGTGTTTAAGACTTGCTGTGATCAGGGCATTGACTCTGAGGAAACATTGTTTCCCCTTTCCAGTAACTGCTGTGGTTGCCTCCTGCTTATGTGGGCTCCCCTAATATTTAGGATAGATTTACCTCTGGATAGGACAAAAGAATTTGATGCAGACAGCAAAGCACATTGTGCCTGCAGATTTATGCAGGGTCAAATCTCATCTTCCTTGATTTATCACAAAGGTGTAATGGTGATGATGGTGAAAGCCCTTTGTACGATTCCTGCATTTATTAAAGCAGCACTGTCTGGTCTCTTAGCCCACCTCGGGCCAGCCAGCTGGGCTGCGTGTTGCTACCAGTCACTGCTGTCTGTGTGCAGAGTGAACGTTGTAATGGCTTCAAACACCATCAGCAGTCCTGGCACATGATTAAACCAGACACAGCATTTATATTTTCCAGAGATCTTTATCTTGGTGACTGTCTGGTTGTTTTAAGCAGTCTCATGTTGCTCATCGTATTAACTCTTAGTGGATCCGGCCATAGCTCATGGGGAGGATGGGGTTGAGAAGCAACAGAGGAGTGGTGATACCAAAGGCTTTTCATAACAGCATGTCAGTGAGGATCTTGTGCTGTGTTTGTACAGGTAGGTTTGCAATAAAATGCTGCCTTTTCAACAGAAATTGCACAGCTATGTTTTGTTCACTGCTGAATTCTGTAGCAAAAAATTGCCTTTTTGTAAGTATGTTCCTGGTCTTTGTCTGCTATGCATCACTGTTACCTCAGGTCTCTAAAGATACTCTGGGTTGCTGATCTCACACAACTTCATCTCTAGTGCTCGTCAGTTTTAGTCACTGTCTGTGGTTGTGCTTGTTTCTCCCTCTGTAGCTGTTTGATCTCATCTGAGGGGGATGCATGTATTAGTCTCTCATTCTTAATTCATAGTAATCTGGCTTTTTTCTAGAGTCTGGGTAGCAAAGCACTCAGTCTCGCAGTCATGTGTGATGTAGAGATGGTATCATCTTGATCATTTGCAAGATGTACTTTCTTCTGAAAGTTGTCTGCCTGTGAATTAACATCTCTATGTTAAGGTTTGGCTGGTGGTGTTACAGGATAGAAACATACAGCTGGAGATACTCAAGAGCTTATTTTGAAGGTTGTTTTTTGTTTTGTGTTGGTTTTTTTTTTTTAATGGGATTGGCTTCTCCCATACTGTCAACACAGAACCTTTTGGGGGGGGTTCAGCACAGCTTGGTTGCTCACTTTTAGCAAGGCCTTTCCTCGGATGCTCGCGCTGTGATCGATGGATCGTGTGTTGGACATGGATGATAACTACCGCTTTGCGGAGGAAGAAGTGAAAACCAGACCTTTAGCAAGTGCAGCTCCCCTCAGTAGTGACCTGACTGGTCCTGCGCACCTCTCCCTGGGAGAGGAGAGAAGTTGGAGCAAGTCAGGGGGTAATGCTTGAAGCAGAGACTACTTTCACAGCAGCAATAGCTATGAAAACTTAGTCATGATTATCTAGGATTTCACAGGGTTTGGACCACTGGACAGACAAAGGGAGCGCTGACCTGTTCCAGCCTGCAGCAGGAAGTTTATCGTTGCTGGAAGACGAAAGCTGCTGTGTAGTTTTGCCAGGAATGACGACTGCAGTGAGACTCAGCGCTAAGACCAAGAGCAGAGTTGATATCTTTGAGTTTGTTCCTTTTTGTTGTTTTATATAACTTTTTTTTTTTTGCCCTTTTGCTGAGCCAACTGGAGAAACTGTCAGGCTGAGCCAGATGCAGTCATAGCATATGTTCAGCCTTAAAGGGCTGTGGGATAGGTGGGATGATCATGAAGCACAGGGATTTATTTACAGAAGCATGCTTTCCGGAACAACTCTGTTTTCCAAAACTGTGCAATGTGTGCTCGTAATCTATTAGCACAGCCTGCCTCCCCTCCAGCTGAGCAAAATAAATAAAATCTTAGCAAAATAAATATAGTGTTTTCTGTTGCCTTACTCTGTAAAGTCATCAACCCTCTCCTTTCAGATATGCTCTGGCCGGCACTGTGTAGAGCTGATGTCTCACCTTGAAAAATAAGCCAGGGAGAAGAGAAGCTGCATTTTTTTTTTTCCTGAGTAGCTCATATGGGCAAGGGAAGAACAGTTTTTAGATGCATAATTCTGGGTTCCTTTTCATTGCCTCTTAAGTACAGGGATTTAGACGTACCAGAAAGAGTATTAGAAGTTGGTGGGAAGACTGACATCTCTGAGCTGAGCATTAACTGTATCAAGATTTAAATACTGTTAATGACCCTGGAGTTGTCTTTGGCTTTTCCAAAGGTTTTTGCAAGGTTCACCAAGAGCAAGTAAGATTGTCTTTCAAGGGTGAGCTTACACTCAAGTTCAAAACTGTCCTGCACAATGTGGCCAAAATGAAGCTGCCAAATATGCGTGGCACTAGCAGGCATCCTTTCAGAGGGGACCCATGCTGCAAGTAGTTAAGTGCTGTGAGATCTGCTAGGGCTGGTAGTGCAGCTACATGGGAGAGCGAATTGTAGCAGATATTGTGCTATTAACTGTTTGGGGGCTTTTTACTGGGCAATGTAGCTAGTAGGGCTGTTTGCTAGCCCAAAGGGTCTTGTGTCCTGAAGCCAGTGGGAGGTTTTCAGCTGTGAGCTGAAGACAGAGGTTTTGTCCAGATGCCCTCCTCTGCCCATCTTCCCAGGTTTTTAAAGAAATCACTTTTTTTTTTTTTTTTCCTCCTCACATTGATAGATGATATAACTGAACTGGGTGGAAAATGTCTCCTTTCTGGTTGGAGAGTGTCTTTTTGAGTATTTTCTGCTCTGTATGAAGCTTGTCCATTATAAAAACAATGAACCAAAAACCCCCTATCCCATTTCAAGTTTTAGCAAGGTAACTAATTTTAGTTTAGTTCACTGTTGCTCTTTGACTTTTGCCAGCATGTATGAAAAAGGCCAAATACGTTGTTTATGGCCCAGGCAGAAACTTGGCTGCTCTGGTGGAGCTGCTGTCAGACAAAGTTCCTGGTTAATCACATTCATGAATCCAAGTAGAGAGATTTTATGCTCCCCAAATTAAATAAATATCATCTTGAATGAGGCTTAGTCAGTAGACTTACAGCACAGTGGCTGCTGAAATTCTGCTTTGCCTGCCTTTTATTTCTTTTTAGCTGCCTTTTATAAAAACTGTAGTGTTTCCTGCTAAACCCTAAAGGAATCCAAATTTTTAATCTTGAGTCCTTTGATAAACTTGTCCCTTTAATATATTCCGTAATGGGAAAGAAATATGATTTATTTTTCAAGTAGAGTCTCTCAAAAGTACATATTTCTCAAGTTTTAACAGAGTTGAGAATTACTTTTATTGCGTGTAAAGTCTTAATGAAGCGTGACACTTCACTGCTGCTCTTAGGCATTCAGTAGCAGGCGTATGCCTGGCTTTACTGTCTGCCCACTGATGTGTTTCCGTCTGATACTGTAGCTCCTCAAAAAGAGATTTCATTTGCAGATTAAATCTTTTGGAGACTCAGGAGGGGCAGATTTAGGCCTGGACAGAGCATGGCTTTTTTAGGGAGGGGGATGCCAGAGCCCACGGTTTGGAGAGGCTGTCCATGAGGCTTTTCTCTGAGAGGAGTCATTGCATTTCCCAGTGATGGCACTTTTAGGAAGTGAATGGCCAAACAGAGATAAAAGAGGTGCTGCACTTTGTGCTAGGAAAAGTAATTCCAAAAGGCAGGTAATGATGGATAGGAATATTTTTGCTTTCTCTGGCACCCCTGGTTAACCAAGAGCTTGTTTTCTCAGGTGGAAAGAAGCAGCAAAGAAGGCAACACTACCGTTTTAGAAACTTTCTAAGCTTGTTTTTTGTACAGAGTGTTATAAACTAAACACGTGATGCTGTAAAAGTTTATTAGTACCTTTTTGGGACAAATTTACACTTAGGGGGAATACGCTTAATGCTAGAGTATTGCTGCAGAAAATTACAATAGGGAACAGCTTGTTTGTCTTAGTGGTTTTCCTGTTATAACACATGGAGGAATATCAGTCTGTGCGGTAATCTTAGACACACACATGTACACGGTTGGTTTATCCTGTCCAAACTGGGGAGTGCCTAAAATTATCACCCTTTCATTTTGCTACCCTTAGGAAGGAGTGAGCCGGGCACTTCATCAGGAAACATTGGAGGCAACTTCCAACAGAAAACTCCTCTCTAGTCTAAAAAGAAAACAATTAATTTTGCTGGCTGTGGCTTCTGGGTGTGTTCCAAACCTAAAACCTCCTCATAGTCGGAACAGACTTGAGTCTCTGGGAGACTCTTACAGATGCTGTGTTTGGTTTGGGTGGCAACACATAATGCTAATCCAGTGCCCTAATTCATACCAAAAGTGCCTGACAATATGTCTGAAAAAATGTGGGAGTAATAGGTTGCAGGCATAGAGCTTTTTTGGCAGAAAATGCCTTTTCTCCCTTTCTCCCCCACTGTGTAACTTCAGTTGTGGAACTGAATTAATCTTGAACTCCTGAGGTCCAGAAACAATTGAGGAAAGGCGTGTACCCTGTGCTGTTACCCTCACCCCCATGTGCCCACTGGCATTTCCATATACAATGGGGTAGTTAGAGATGGTATGGTTGTGCTGGTGATCAAAAGTTACATCCCTGGTCATAGGCTTCCAGTTTGTTGCATAATTTTAATTATCGATTCCCCTTGTAGAGCTCCATGACCTCTCCTGGAGTCCCAGTTATTTTAAGGAATGTTTAATATTCTGTACCTGTTGTCCTACACTAAAAAAGTTGTCCTACGATAGCTGTGCTCCTCTGGAGGTTTGAAATAGGTAGTTATCTGGGAGTTCAAATTGTTTTCTACTTGCCCACAATGTCTTTGATCTGATAGCACGTGCTTGAGCTTGTTTCCTGACTTTATATACAAGATGTTCTTATGGATTGGATGCATTAGGCTTGCATTAGCTTGTGCTTCTCCACTTTGGTGTGTCATGATTTTACGATGGCCTTTTCGCCCATCAGATGTTTGTGGCTGCTGTGTTTGCTTTCAGTGGTCATTTTTGCTTTGAAAAAAGGATCATCTTTGAAAATAAGCGTACTTTTGAAAGCTATCCTCAAAGCGGTAAAGTAGTCAAATTTTAGGAATATGTGCAATCTAATTTTGAGGGTTTGTTTCTTCCGTTGGCGTCCTCTGGCTGGCTCACAGTGTAATGTGCCATTTGTTTTCATCTGGTGTTAAAATTTGTACTGTTGCATGTGAATTACACAGCTTTAAAAGAACGATTTTCAGAAGAGGATATTGTAAAGGCTGCATAGAACATAACTGTTTGATTCTTAAGCAAAAACTCAGTGTTACTGCACCAAAGAGGTTTCTCTGATCAAATTCCACCAAGAACGTAACGTAGCAACTTCAGTGTTTCACAGAAAATTTCACCAGAGGATCTTCTAGTCTGCCTTTATTGTCAAGTTATTGACCACTTTTTCTGCCTAAGTTGCACCTGTTGGTGTTCGTGACTTCTCGTACGTAACACGAGCAGTTTCTTGTAAATAAAGTCCTCCTTGAAATTATTTGTGAACATTTCTTTTCTGTGAAAAACTGAAAAATACTTAATAATGAATGACTTTTGCATGCTTTTTATGCAAGTTGGTTTATTTTATTGTCATCTTGTTGTTCTAGCTATTTTTATCTGCTTTTATGCATGGGTTTTATGGCACTGAATATGTTTTACTCTGTGATATGTGAATGTGCATAATACCATAAGGCTAGGACTGGGTGATAATTACTGCCTGACTGTAATAACAAATAATAATGAAAAGGAAGAGAATCCTGCAATAGTTTATATTGCCTTTTTTTTTGTCCTGGGAGAAGACCCAGGTCTGGTGTTAAATTCTAGACTGAAAAGTTAAGAGTTAGCTGTAAATCTAAGGGAATCTAATGTGAGAGTAAAGTAAATTTACTACTTCCTTCTTCTGGCACACACACTGCATCACTTAAGACTTCCTTAGATGACAAAATAAGTTAAAAATACAACTGGTTAAACTTGTCAGGACATAGTAATTTTAATCCTATTAGCAGACACACAGCTTCTCATTTGGCAAGACTGACTATAAGGGAACTGACATTAATGTAACTTTGGTGAGAAGAAAAGAGTGTAAAAATAGAAACAACTAACAAAGAATGTAAGTTAAAACAGGGTATCTCTTAGCTAAATTTATACCTTCTTTCCTATATTTTTGACCTGCTAGGATATAGAAAGCGCCAACTGAAGCGTACCATTAGCCATGAAAAAGTTTTGGTGAAGTCCAAGTGTATAGGGACAACGGTCTGACGGAAAGGCTTTTGAAATCCCTTCCTTGTAAGAGACTAAGCTCTATCACTCTGCATGCAAATTTGGCTTGTGTGCTCTTGCTCTGGGAGCTAGAAAAGATGCGAAAATTGAAAAACCAGAAACTTCATTGTGCTCCAAGGAGTAAAAAAAAAAACAACAAAACACGGTATTTAAATATATGTGAAGTTCTTACCCTCTTGCATCTCTCCCTTTCACTGGGGACAGGCAGTGCATCATGGACGCTTTGAGAACTGACTTTTGAGAATGTTTTTAGGAAGTGTTGAGGTTTTCGGTCCTTAAATAATAATAATTAAAAAAGTCGCAGTTGCTCCTGCAAGTGCACAAGCAGCAACAGTGTTGGAGTGGCACAACCTGTAAACTTTGATTTTTGCTCTTCAAACTCTGCTCTGTCTTTCAGGTACAAAGTGTTTGAGACCAGAGTGAAAAATTATAAATTTTTTGTTATTGTTTTCTCATAAGGATTTTCTTTATTCAGAGAAAACAGGTGGTTTCATGCAACCGTAATAACTATAAACTACTCCTTTTAAATCATTGAGCAGATCACTGAGTGGTTCTGAATCACTCTTTTGATTATGTGCTTTGCTTCATGCCCTGGTAAAGTACAAAAGCCTGACAAATTCATATGGTAACAAACCCAATTTTGTATGAAAAATATTACCCCTGTGAAAGTGAGTAAGTCTAGTTCCTGTTTTGTGGTGCATGACCCCCCACCCTAGAAGCAGCTTGCCCAGGACAGGCTGCTGGTTTGCCCCCATTCAGTGAGCTCTGCAGTTCACGGTGAAGAGGAGGCTTGAGCCCTGCAGCTATAATTGGCAACCCATGAGCTCCCTGTGACTTGGAGATGTCAGTGGGGGCCCTGGCACATGTGAGTGTTCAACCCATCCACTGCTCGATTGCAGGAAGGGAGTTGGAGGAGGTGGTTTCCATTTTCTTGTGTTACCCATGTGATTGTTTCCATGAAAGCTGCCCCTATCCGCTCTCGAATTGCAGCAGCAAAATTTGTGAGCTAGCATGGAGAGGCTGAGCCCTGGAGCACAGCCAGATTTGGGAGCCCAGTCCTCAATCTGTGCTGAGAGAACACAAGCACTGCAACCCTGGCAATAGAAATCAATGGCAAAAACTATCCCAGGCTTCAGCAAGGGGTGAGGACCTCTCCTGGAGACCAGAGCAGACCCTACTCACGTGAGACAGCATTTTCAAAGCCTTTCCTGAACCCACAAAATATTTCTGGCGTGGGGGAATAGATGAGTGTTTAAGCTGGTTTGGGACGATGCTTCCACCTCTGGTATTTCCAGCTAAATGCACTGGGGCAGGTTGTGCTGCCTGTGTCTCTGCTTGACCGATAGGTATGTAGTCAATTGTGGCAAAATGCATCCCTGAAATGGAGATACTGCATGAAACTGTGCTGTGACACCGTAGCCATTGCAAGCAATAAATATTATCCAAAGCGCTGGTTTTTATTTGTCCCTTCCAAGAACTCGGACAAATGCCAGAATTTATTTTTAAACTCTATATAAGCAACTTCAATATTTGTGATGGCTCATTTTTCTTTCCTTACTATTTTGGGAACAGTCTTAATTTTGCCCTACATTATTTCTGTTGGTCTTTTTTGACATTGGTTCTCTCTCTCTCTCCCTTTATGTAACAAAATGATCTAATGTCTTGTGTTGAAGGCTGGTGGGTTCAACACAAGGTTTCTTGCTTCAGGGAATGAGCAGAATATATTTACAGGGCTTCTGCCGTGTCCCCCTCCTATCCACCAACATGGCTATCTAAAAATCTAACGTTTCTGACTGCATAATATGGATGTGTCTTACTTTTGGTGTTAACACTGTCTTTTTCATCTTGAAAGGGATACTCCGGAGTGCGGCTCTGGAGAGCTGCATGGTGGGCAGCCAGTTTAACACTTAATACTGAAGTATTATTACTATTAATCTCTTACTCTTGTAAGCATTTACCTTATATCTGTCCCTAATTCTTGAATGCAGTGGTTCTTATATTGTCAGCCTTGAAAATTTTGCAAAGGTGATAAAGGTAAAATGCTGCTTAATAAGGTTCTGTAGATCTCTTCCTATTGCTCTTCTGACTACCAGTACCATTGGGGAGCGACTGTTCCCACCTCTGCCAGAGGCACAGAAACTGCCACGGTTCCTCATTGACTTCATCCCACAAAGTCAGTGGGATTATTAAAGTACAGCAACACATCTGCCTTTCATGATGATACCTCCTAAGACCTATTTGTCTCTTTAGTGACTGGTTGCATCAGTCCATGATTTTGGATTGCAAGCTGTCGGGATGAGGGACCACCTTTGGTACAGACCCTTGTATAAACAGCAGCAGTGTTCATGGCTATAAACAGCCAGGGAGACAGTCACCGTGATGGATGAGGAACTTGTAAGGTTTGGATGTTTGAGGTGTTGTTTTCTTAGAATAGATATCCCCAAAATAATCCAAAAGAGTATATAAGCTCTCTAAATCTTTTGAGAAAGCAAAGTTTAGGCTGGAGGTCCTATGAGAGGTTTTCCTCTCTTAAACTTCCCAGTTCTGGCTTGTTGGTAGATGCTTTGTAGGGGCATTTCTGGGAATGTATGTGCTCTCATCCTTCTAGTTCCAGTTGGAACCGGAAAGAAAAGAAAGGCCAGAAATAATTAGTATCTTATTAAGAAAAAGCAAAAAAAATCCAAAGCTTGAAAAGGCTCATGTAAAGCTTTGTATATGTGTTATATTTTTGATATAGCTGCAGTCTTTGCCATCTGAACAGTGCAGTATTCTGCTGGTGGCTGAGGAACAGGAAATGAAATAAGTAGGTATGAAGAAGAAACGAAGAGCATCAGTGATGTATATATTTAGATATGTCTCATATACTTCTAGTGTCAATATGCAAGGACTGTTTAAATGAATTTAGGATATGATGATGTGTTTCTAATTGTCATACTTCTCTCATCTTCCTCTTCAGCTTAAATTTTTTTTCTCCCCAAATTCTCTGTGTGTAGGTTTGGAGAACTTCTTGGAGATCTGTGTTACATGTGAGGTAGAGGGAAATCTAGTCAGCCAGGTAAATGCTTATGCTTTGCGATGTATTTTGCAAAGAACTCATTACAAAATATAATAGATTGATACCTGGGAATCTTCTTCACAACAAAACGGATGTTGTTTAGTGTGTTGGTTTTCCTACTACTAAATCTCTTCCCACTCTGCTGAACGCATTCCTCCAAGGCCAGGCTGGATGATAGGTGTAGGCCACGAGACAAGCTTTCTGTAGCAGTTTTCCTTTGCCAACAGCTCAGCATTATCCAAAAAGAGCTTGATTTACGATCCCTGGAGAGTGTGGCATGTAGGTTAGCTTAGATTGCCAAGAAGCATACTGCCAGACTTACACTCCACCTAGGAGCTCATTGGTCTATGCTGGACCTACAGCTGACTCTAAGCTTGGCAGAGGAATTTAGCATACCTCTATTGCAAACAGCTTCTTCCCTTTTAAAACCTTTTTGTCAGCTGACAACTGTCAAAACTCTGCATCTGTCACTACAGGTTGCAGTGTTTCGTATGAGTGTGCTGATTTCCTTAATGGGTATTTAGTTGGTAATAACATAGTTAAGGAGAGATATGATCATATTTTGCTCATTTGTGTACCACTTGCAATTTTGAACAGATGCAATATTCTTACTCGGCTTTGTCCTCACCATTAGATCTGTGCACCACTCTCAGAAAAGTTTTTCCTTTTGAGGTGTTGCACGAAGTTATTTTTGTGGATGCATACTACTGAATCTGGATATGAAAGACAGGACTACATCAAGCTGTGGGCTGCAAATTATTATCTTATGTATACAGTAAACACAGATGATGGAAGTCTTGACCCACGAGATTGCTTCACTAGACAGATGGATGAAACTAACTAAAAGTATGCAAGTTTATTTCATTCCCTCAGGAAAGGCTTTTGGGTCATAAAGTGTCTATACAAACAAATCTTTATTTTTACTTTACTATTATTACCACTAATTTACTGATATTTTGACTGATATTTACAACTTTTTAGTATGCATTTTCAGCTTATCCTTCATTTTATACAGACCATACATTTCTGAGTAATGAGCTGGAATAAACTCCAGTCATTTCCATAACTAAGCCTTCTGCTGTTCCCCTTTTCTCTTACTTTGGAGCAGTCTCTTTCATATGAAGAGAGAGGGAGTGATGCTGGGTTTTGTGTTAAATATATTTACAGAAACCACCCCTAATCAAAATCTGTTTGAAAAAGAAAGCCTGTTTAGAAGAAAGCTTATAAGACATCTTCTCTAGGAAAAGAAAAACAATAAGGGTATATTACAGTGTTGTCTAAAAATTCCTAACAAGACATGAACTTTTACTGGGCTAGTCATGAACAAAAGCACGTTTAGGAACAGTCCTTTACCCTTCGGATGTGATAGTCTGTCGGAACTGCTCTTACCCTTGCTTGAGAGTCGTTGCTGGGTAATCCAAGGAAGGAGAAGTCGCTGAAGGGAATGAGAGACGGCTGCAGCTCTTTCATACAGTGTGTATGTAATACATACAGTGTATTCCATACTTATCTCAGATCTCTTTCAAGCCTGGGTTTTATGAACACAACTGCAAGGGGTAAAGGGATAAATATCCATTATTTTTACCAGCCAGTGGTTGGGGGACTGTGGCACAAAGCCATACGCCCCAAAAGTGTTTACCACCACATATAAAAACAATGAACCAGGTCCTTTCCTATAGAGGCAGCAGTGAGCAAGAAGGTGAGCGTGGCATTGGGAGTCAGCACTGCCCTTCAGCGAGAGGGCAGCTGCGGAGTTTACCACACGACCTGTTGTAGCCAGATAATACCTATGGATGAATTTTATTTAATCAGTTAAGTCTATACCTACAGCTGATTGAAACTTTGTAACCTTCTGTATTTGTGACTTATAAAAAGGTGTATTGACGTTTTAATGTTGCATTTGCAAATGGATCTTTTCAGTTGACAATCTTCAGGTTTTTGTTGAAGCACTGAAAACAGGTGCAATTTTCCTTTTTTGCGTACAAGAAAGTGGTGGTTTTTTCCATGTAATCTCTTTCCCAAATAGTGCAAAGGGACTAAGCTATGGTGCTGAGCATATTTCATTCCAGCTCAGTCATTAAAGCTTGTTACCTCATAGCACTTTAGGCCCCCTGGAAGAAATAAATTATTCTACTTCAGGGGAAAGTAGCATGACTTAAGACATTTTTGAGGAGTTTGTCTGGAACAAGATGCCAACAGTGGTCATCTGAGAGAAAAAGTGACAACAGCACTGGCATAAATGAGGCTGACGTGCATGACTGGGTGATACTCATCTCATCACACTTTCCATGTCTCTAGCTATTCGCCTTTGGTTGCCCTTTAACATCAATGGTAAGAAATAAGCATTTTTAGGGCACGATTCACTTGGCCCTCTCCACATGTGTGTTTTAGGGCGAGACAACTCAGACTCCATTGACTAAGTCTCCACTGGCTCACAAGAAAGCCAAAGGCAACTTGTTGGAGGTAGACATCTGTATTCCAGATGTCTACATTTAGCCAAATTAATCCCACTCAATCCAGTCCAGTGTTGTCTGACATTATTTGCAAGTTAAGAAGGAAAAATGCTCAGTTGGTAACGATGCACTGATCTGTTTCTAATATTCTGTTTATTAAGTGAATCAGATTCTATTCCAGTCCTTTGGCTAAAATTCAGAAGTGGTACAGTCAAAAACCCACTTCCCCCCTCCCCCCCCCGCAGTCAAATAGGAAGAAAAAAAAATAATCAGGCTTTTCAGCTATAAATTTGAACTCAACATGGGACATACAAGGTCTGGTTGAGTGAAAAGAAATGAAAGTGAGCAGAGCACAACTGCTGTCCTGTGTTCCTGTCTTTTCTGTCTGCTGGTCATGGGGTAAAAGATCTAGGAGTCTTTTATACATCCAAATCCTACTAATTTTCTTTGGCTTCACTGAAATGGGATGTGATGGCTATCCATAATCAGCAAATTTGTATGCTTGTATTACAGCTGAGTATCCCACCTTGCTTTTAAAATGGCAACCAACGTGTGTGGGAGCTCGTCATAGCCTTTCTATTCATAGTTGTAGTAGTAGTTGGATCAGAGCCCCAGTGAACAATCCAACAGCTGTGAAAGATGTTAGCTAAATGGTTTTAAATAGTTTATATTACTCTCACTGAGAGCTTAGTGGTAGCATTGTTATGGTCTACTTCTTTTTGATGTTTGAAATGCCTGTAAAGTTACCTTGTGTTTGAAGCCAGTCATATTTTACACCTCATCTTTTGAAAATTGAGTGGGCATAAGGGTAAAATCTGCTTTGTTGGAAATGAGATGTACATGAATTCAATAGTACAGCTCTCACAATTTTTGTCATCACTTAGGAGTTCAGAGAACAGATTGTGGAGTGTAGAAGGCAGATGGTGTGGCATGGGAATGTTAATGCAAGGGGCTAGCTGAGGTTTGTGTTTGGACTCTGCCAGGATCAAGTGCCATCAGCTTTTTCTTTTTAGCAATGTCCACATCTGTATTAAACACTTGTGCAAACAAACCTGTAGGAGTGGAGGCACGATAAATTCAGGCATTACTTCTGCTCTAAGCGTTCAGAGATGCTTCTAGCTTGATATGGGGAGGATATATATATTTTTTTTATTCTTCTGTGAAAACCCTTTTTCTTCCCAGATAGGAATAAAACCTTTTGTGGGGTTTTTTTGGTTGTTTTTTTTTTTTTTTTTTTCCGTGTGTGTGTAATGTGAGGCTTAATCAAAGGGTGGAAACATGCATGAGGTGTTTGGGATTTTAATAACTGATACATAATGCGGCTTTGAGAGCTAATGAATAGATTTATTCTTGTGTCTCCATTGCTGTGTGATTAGCTGTATCTCCAGAAAGTTGCATTACAGTTTCTTGGCCCCTCAAGAAATAATGTTTTAATGAAACTTCTGTTCTCATGTTCCAGTGTTAAACATTTGAATTGAGATTTTGTGTCAAGATTTTGCTGACTCACTTGCTGTATAGGATTTACTAAGATCTCTCAGATCTTTGTCTCTAGTCATGGGAGAATAGGGGAAACCACTAAAACATGTGAATGAGCATTATTAAGTAAAGCCATAAGAAAATTCTTCTCTTCTCCGCCCTTGTTTTGATTTTTTTTTAAAGTTCTGGTTGGATCTAATTGGTTTAGGTTATTTTTACTGCCTGATAATTAACTAGATTCATGACAAAACAAATCGTAAAACCCAGTTAATCCATCCCTGAACAGTTTACCATCTAATTCTAGATCTGCTGTTAGAAAGAGATTGGAACAAAGAGAGCAGTGTCATCCCTCTGGTAGACTGAACTCTAACTAGTTTCAGAGAGAGGTTCCTGGAGTGGGAGAAACTGATACGACCTTTATTTACTATGGTAGGAAATGGCTGTCTGTACAAAAGCATGCAGTAGGGGCTTGGAGGGTGCCTACCTGACCTGCTGTGTAGATTAAAATAAATAAATAAATAATGTTCATGAAAAATATTAGTTCCTTGTAGAAAATTCCTCCTAGGCAGCAGCTTAGAAAATGCCTTGTTTAATGACTGAACAAACTCGCACTCTGTCCTATGATTTCCCTGACATTTGTTAAGCATTTTATGCCACCATGCTTAGTATTGCATAACAATAGTTTTGTGTCTCGTTACCTAGGAGCACAATTCTGACACTATTATCTAACAAAGACATCAGTGTAATTAGAAGCACTTTTTTTTATGTCTAAGCTTTGGTTTACATGGCTTTCTTAAAATCATGGACTGCCATTGTGCAATAATATATATAAAGCTATGTGAAGTCTTCTTCCACTCCCATAGATTTAGCTAGCAGGTCAACTCAGGAGACTTTACATATTACTTTAGTGCCTTTCTTAAAGAGATGAGCATGATACTGTGTTCTGCTGTTTCCAAGTACTACCCTCATCTACTTACCTTTTTTCCTTCACTTAAATTTTATGCTTTTGGCATAGGGGCTTTCTTTCTTGTTTGTGTTAGGACAGCATCATTGTCTTCTACTATAAATGAGATTCTGTGTCCTGTGGTGATGCCCAGTTTCTGCATTGCCCAGAAAAATAATTAAAGATATTTTTTAATTTTTGGACATATTTAGAAACAGTGAAATGTTTACTATTTTTTTAAAAAATCTCATCTTTTCTAGGAGAATTCCTAAGAGCCTAGGGTACTGAATTAAAAAGAAATAATGAGAGATGTAAGATCAGAAAGTAGATCCATCTCCTTTTGTTCCACTGCTCCTCTCATCTTTTGCATTTCAGTTATAGTAATTAGTGTGCCATATTCCCATATAATACTAGCAGAGATAACTTTTAGTCAGTGCTCCAGATAAAGGTGAAAACTGTCTCAAACTTCCCTATTTGTGTTAATACATGGAGAAGAAAAATGCCAGCCTCATAAAAAAAGCTATCCATCACATTTGGATAGGCAGAGGTAAAATTTTGCTTAATGATCTAATCCTACCCATGCATCTGTCTGTGTGTATATCTCCTGAGCCACCAGTGGCAGAGAATGCAGTTGCTTTCTCAATTCTTCATTTTCATCAGAGTTCACTTTGTCAGGGTTGAAAGTATTCTGGGGACTTAATTACGCAGCGTGTTTTCCTGAGGATCCCATGGGCATACTGCGCATAGTTGTATGCCACTCTACTCCAACAAAGTGTAAACAGTATCACTCAGGACATGAAATAACTGTGAGCCCTGACCAGGCACCTCTTCAGCCAGTCTTTCGCTAACGTAACTTTTCCAACAAAAAAAATTGACGTGTTTTTGAAGTCAGTGCAGGTCATTCCTTTTACGAGGCAGGTGTATGGTTTTATTTTCGAGCTGCAGACACAAGTTCTTGTTGTTATGCTTAATGTTGGCTTTAGATTTACAGTTGTCAATTTGGGGATGCATTCTAGACATACCAAAAAGAGGGGGTTTTCTGTGTCAGAAGATAAGGGGACGCACAAGGATGCTCTAACTGCATAGCAGTAGCACAGCTATAGCTTCAGCTTCTTGTCATTTAGAAATAGACAATGGACGAAGAATCCATTCTAAAGAAACCCACATTAATTGTTCTACTTGATTTAAAAATATTTTGGTCATGCTGCCATATAGGTGGGTTGAAAGAAAGGCTCGGGTTGGATGAATTTCTGAATGGGGAAGATGCACAGGAGATTTGAATGCTAAGATGTGTGGGAGAAGCAGTGAGCTGGGTGCTTAAAAGCTGAGGGGGCTGCTCGGTCAGGGCAGAGCAGCGTTGGCGTGAACTGTTCACAGGAGACGATATAAGTGCAGGCAGCTACGTGTTGCTCGGTGTGGATCAGCCTGCTTCTTTTCAGCAGAGCAGACCTGCTTCCAGATGTCAGTGGTGTGTTGTGATCCTTTTCCCTGAGGATTTTTGTGGGAACCTGAACTTTGCTTTACGTAGAAAGTCAAGTTCCAAGAAAATTTCAGGAAGGTAGCCAGCCTGCTGTTTCCCTTTACAGACTTAGGCTACAATAGAAGAGTCAAAATGAGCATACATGCAGAATTCTGCATGAAAATCAATGGACAAGGTTGTGTTTCTGCTAGGGACTTATTCTGGGGTTGGTTTCTGTGGGTGGTTTTCAGTGTGATCAGGTCAAACTTAAGTGAGTCCATTTACACTGTGCTGAAATTTTTGTATATGCTAGTGGTACCATGTGGATGAGTACTTTCAGTATTTTTCACATCTATAACTTGGTGGTTGTCTGTAAATGAAACAGTTTTTATCTTTCTGCAGGAGTCTTGGTTGTACACATGTGCAGGTAATATGTTGAAGACTCCAGAGCTCTCCCTTTTCTAGAAACCACTCTTGATCCTTAATTTTCTTTTTGTGTTCCAAAGCAGTTCTTTACTTTTCCTGGGCGGTTGAGTGGTCTCTCTGAGGAGCTCTCCCATCCATTGCCTTATTTTCGAGGCATGGAGTGTTTAAAAGGCTTCAAAGGTGTGGATTTTGTGCAAAGAAATGTGGCAATGGTGTTTGCTCAGTGTTAGTATAGTCTTGATCAGAAACAGCACAGATGATGTGTCTGAAATAATTTCTGAAAATGGTGCTCTATTCTTTTGCTGGAAATACCTATTCATCAAGGAAATTAATTTTGTCTTTTCAGGAATGCGAGCTTTAGGACATGTGGAACTCCTGGGTTGTTTGTTTTTTACCAAATAAGAAATACACTGAAAAGAAAAGCTCTCCAGAACATACTAAATAACTCCTGCTTGTATCTCAAAGTGTGGTGGCAAAAAAAGACCTTCTGGATGAAATATACCCAAACTTGAATTCATTGCTTCATCTAACCCAAAGAAGCTGCTCTTGCTTTTCATAAATCTTTCATTACATTGGGCTACACTGGATGTTTACTGTAGTTTTGCAAGTTCTGAGTCAGTATATTCATACCCCGTAGCCATGTTGTTGTATGGATTTATTTTACTAGGGTTTCCAGTGCTTTCCTCGAGTGATGTGATCCACAGCCCTAAAAATTAATCCTTCCATGGCAGGGACCATGAAGCTAAGGATTATTGGGAAGGTCATAAGCTCTCTCATATATAAAAATACTTTACCAAGTAGTGCAGGAAACTTTGTAAGAATTACATGAAATTAGGTCTGAACCAAAACTTCCCCTAGCACAGATGTTTTAGGCAGGACTACTTTCTCTCTGTTCCAGAGCCAGACCCATAATGCACTCTTCACTGGTAAAGCCTTGGCCAGCTCTTCAGCTTGAAGACTGTATTAGCCAGTTTCTAGAACAAAAATGTGGACTCAATGAGAGATTAATTACACACAGCAGAGCAAACTGGTTCATGTTAGATAAAAGCATCTGTGCTTTTCATAGCTAACAGAATCTCAACATTTAATTCGAGTGTCTTTTTGCAGGTTACTGCCTTGCATGCTGCAGGAGGTGGGTCTGCCTGAACTGTCCATAGTGCTACCCACCTCTTTCTCTTGAATGGTACCCAACAATATAAATTAAATTATTTCTCTAAAGTGGCTATTACCCTAGCTTTATCAAAATCTGATTTCGTGTGCCCCAGCTATCTTTTCCATTTTCTATATGTTTCTGAATTTCATCATGGTCTTTTCTAGTTTTGGCTAAACTTAATAATTTGGCATCACTTGCCACTTCAGCGCTTGCTTATTTTTCCCAATCATTTAAAATTGCATTAAACAGTGGTCCTCACTCTTTGAATGCCAGATTGCACTCTTAACCTCTTGCTATGTCTCCTCTATTAATGGTTTAATGTGATAAAAATTTTGACATGAATTATCTGGGGAAGGAAAATGTTCATGCGACAGACAATGCCTGGAGCGTGGACCCAAGGTTCATAGAAAGTAAAGCTTTTAGAAACATTATCACATCAGTAGGAATTTGCCCTCGTTAACCTTCCCCCCCAAAACAAACCCCACAAAAATCAAAAGTAAGCCAATAAAAAGGCAAGAGGTGCCGGTAAAGGCTTAAGTTTTAAGATTTTTTTTTTTTTTAACAAGTTGCTTTCTTAAAAGGAAATGGTGAAATAATCACCTTTTTCTCCTCTCAGACATATTCCATGCTTTATAAATTACTTTGGAAGCACTGAAATGTCATCGCTGAACATCTGAAGATAGGAAGTGTCTGCTTGTCTCCATGCTTTGGGTCAATTCAGGTCTGGTCTGGTTCTTTGCCTGGTTTCCCTCAGCATAAAAATAGACCCCAAATTGTTCAGTGGTCCCTCCATGGGCCGCCCATGAGACAGACAGTAACCTTCCAAGCGTCCCCTGTTTGACAAATGCAATACTAAACATGCCTGGGTAGTTACCATCTCCAGTAAAGAAATCCTAGCGTTTGATCTCTAAGGCATGCATCCCTACTGTTTGAACTGAAGGGATCACTTTATTAGCTGCTACCATTAGCAGTCACCATCTCCTTTGTGAACAAGCCAGCAACTAGCCAGCGTATGACAAGTACTCCTGACCACCCAGTTTGTTGTTTAAATAATGCAGAGAGTTTAAAAAAACGCAGGCCCTTGCACCACCACCACCACCAAACTTGGCCTGTCCTAGAGAGCTTTGTTTGGAGCTGTCGTTGTTTCCCTAAGAGGAAATATTGTTGTATGTTTGAAATCCTGGGCTGGGAGTTCAGAAATCTGAGTTGAATTCCCAGTTGTAAAGCAGTAATCTGGTGTGAAGCTGGGAAGGCACTTAGAATTTTTCTTTCAGTTTCTGATCTTTGTGCTGCCCTCCTCTCTTGCCCTTGAGTCATCACGCCTGTTTGCTCCACAGGCTTTTTGCACTTTGAGGACGGTCTGTAACTTGTTTGCAGTTCCTATGGTGATCATTTGTTTTATGTATTTGTGTATTACTGGAACACTAATTCTCTGAATCCAGCTCAGAATTCAGTGCAGTTCTGCCAGACAAATTAATTTGCGTTTTGTTTTTTTTTCTTTTTCCTTTGCATTCTGTTTTTTTCCACTCCCTTTGGGTGTTTTGGCAAAGCCAGGCATTGCCAAATCTCACTGCCATACACTGCGGTGCAGAGAGCTTGGGTGAAAGTGTGCAGATTGGTTACTCACAACTGCCTATGGTGTTGTAAGAGACGGAGCACTCCAGGGTCAGGGGCCAAGGCAGTAGATCATAGAGATGCTTTTAAGTTGGAGGCATCGATTGTTTGCTTTAAAATTCTTCTAATCTTCCACACATTTTGTGTGTGTGTGCATATCTGCCAGCTGGGCTACATCAGTCTTATTCTGTAAATATATTTTTCACAGTACTTTCAATCGTGTTTTCTATTTGGGACCTTCTGTTAGGCTGTTCCACTCAAATCTATTTTAGTGCTTCAGTACAGCCACAGCTTAAACTTTTTACACCCTGTTACGAATATCTGTTGATGTTTTTCAACAAAAGCAGAATAAGCTGTTATTTGGTCTGTTGATAGCAAAGAGTTCCACTGAGGGCCTCAGGCTATAACACCTCACGCTGTGACCTTGCTAGATCTAAGAAAAACAAGGCCTAGCAAGCTGGGAAATGGCATGGGAAAACTTGAAGACTGAAAAGCTGTAGCAAAGTGGGTGTAGGGCTTTGGGTTTTGGCCTTCCTTCCTCTGACTTAGCAATGAGCCAGTTGCCCAGCATGATAATGTTCTGCTGTTGTAGGTGCTTTTATTTCAAATGGACCAAAAACCTTTAGGCTTAGATTGTCCCTTCTGGCTTAAGGAAGTTAACTGTTGTAAAGTGAGGGCCTCGTTGCTGCAGTCTGGCTGTGTTGCTAAACGAGGGAGGCAGATACCTCCAGGAGGCAGATGACTTTGGGTGTTGGTGACCAGAGAGAGTGTGAAGGAAAGAGAAGACACCTAAGCATCCAGTCATGAGTCTCAGCTGAAGGTGTTGACCTTGGGATATCTCAAGCCTACTTGTCAGGAGATATCAGTATCGCAGATGTTGGTAGAGCCAATATTTAATTTGCTTTTCCTTGCCTCCAGCAGCTGGTGCCAGCTTAGCTCCAGAGAACAACCAAGGGAGGCAGAGATGAGGTTTTGGTTAAAAGATGAGCCTGGGAGGTGTGTGTCTTGCAGCTTTTTCTCTGACTGACTCTCAGTAACCTAGGGGATGTGTTTTGGGAAAATCAGAGCTCCTAAATGGGTACGGCAGAAGGCAGCTGGTTGGAATTTAGTTCCTTGTGGATGCCAAAAATTTACCCGCATTCAAAAAGTGATCACATGAATCCATGGCATAATACTTCAAAGATAAACGCAAAGATACAGCCCTAGACTTAGAGAGCCTTTACATATTGCTGGAAGCTGGGACAGTGTGTCAGTGGGGTATCACTGTGTGCTTGGCCTTTGCTTATTCTTCTCTGATAGGATTTGCCATTGGCTGTGGTTGGGAATGGGCACAGACTAAGATAGTCCCCTGATCTTACCCAGTATTCTTAACCCATATTCTTATCCTTGGGAATATTTTAAGTTAATGATAGTTGAAATACCAGGGTCATAGGAGATCCTTAAACAGGGTTTTAATGAATTTAACATGCCTGCTGGTGCTTCAGTTGGCTGACAGCCATTTTTCAGTAACTGGTTGCACAAGTAGTGTCTTCATCCAGGGCTGCACCCAAAGTATTTTACAGTGACAGGTAGAAAGATACAGAAAAGCTGTGCCTGTAGGCACATTACAGGCAGGATAACCTGCAAACAGGTAGGCTCTGGCATCAGAAGGGGCAGGGGCTGAGCTGGGAGGAGAGACAGAGACCGAGTCTGTGCTATAACCTGAGGAAGGAACAAAAGAGTTTTACAGCCCGGAGAAGTAATTGTCAATGCGACGTGAGACTCTAAGATGAATGAGTTAAAGCCAGAGGGCTGTTTGAAAGGACATTTCCTCTTACTGTAGTTGTCCCTCCCAGTTTTCTATAAATGTCTCATTTAATAAAAAGAAGATGGTGGCAAACAGTTCTGCAGTGTTCCTTTGCAGGTGTGTATTTGTTTCCAGAGACTGTGAGGGAGGAGGGAAAGGTTCTAAATTGACCATATTGTTATTAAACAATCCTAGTTTTTATCACTGTTTGCTTTTAAGAAATGAGCTTTTAGCACAGCTTCCTGTTTCCATAATCAGCTGGAAGTGCTCTTATTAACTGAGTAGGAAGCAAGTATTTCATTAGGTTGCAAGTGACATGAAAGTGAAGTTGGCTTGAAAACCCTTCTTCCTCTTCCACCTCTTGTTTAACACTTTCTCTCTTCTCCACGTTATCATTGCAGAGGCCCAGGATGAATATCTTGGCAATTGTCAAAAGAATGAAAAAATGTGTAAGCCGTTCTCTGATTTTATTTTTAGTTTTACAAATAGCGGCTATGTTTGTGTCTGGTCAACAGGTTCCTTGACAAGCCAAACAAATTCTTTTCTATTGCTGGATCTAAAAGCAGTCCTGTGATTTAACAAAAGGGGAAAGAAAGGGTCCCAAAAAGAGGTTGAATCAACTTTGGAAGCCTTTTGTGATATAGTATTTAGCATTTTAAAAATAAGGGGGAAACCTGAACTCCAGGGAGAATGACTGGGCTGGGGAAGATTGTGTGATTTCAGATGATATCACTAAGCCCTGGCAGATGTGTTGTGTGATGGGTCAGGCAGCTGAGAAGTGCTCTAGAAGATCTGATTTTATATGGGATAGCAAAGAGCAGCTACAGCTGATGGCTATGTTCATCTAATTCTCAGAAGGGAAGAAACACAGTGACAGTTGGCAACACTCAAATGTCTGAGGGTGTTCGGTCCCCTCTTGGATTACGCTAAAATTATTAATGTTCTCCTTTCTTGGTATACACAGAAACACTGATGACAGTATCTGAGAGATTCAGGCTGCTTTGATTGTTTTCATCTGTGGAACCCCAAGAGCTTCAGTGCAGGCTCTTTGGCCTGTGTAACTTGCAATCCATTCATCTGAAATTTTGTAGTTCTACCTTGGCATAAGTCAAGGGGGGCATTTCCCCTCAACTTGGGGACAAGCATGCCTGACAGCAGATGAAGAACACTAGTTTGATTCTGCGTGGTTAGTTTGAAGAGGGGGGGTGAATCTTCCAGAAATTATTTCAAGAAGTACAGTGTCAGAGGGGAGGAAGATCATGAGGTCTTAGTAGTTTTGTACCCTGGAGTCATCATTGTTGTATCCTTCCATGTCCCAGAAATTGCACCTTCCAAAATAAAGGGGTGTCCTACCCAATGATGGTATCTACTACTTCTAAATGCTGCATGGAGTTTGAGTCCCAAGGGACTGTAAACCGATTCTTTGTAGCCATATATGAAATATAGGGGCTGAAACAAGGAGCTGCTCTGAAAAGAGGCAGCTAACATTTAGCAGGCTTGAAGATCAATGGCTGGGAGCAGAAAGGATGCCAGAGCAACATGAATAGGCAGAGATGGAGACTGGCTGGGATTTGGACAGCCTGTTAGGACCGATTCAGGAGCAGAGGGGAAGTGCCCTGTGTCTTTAATTAAGACTTTGGTTTTCTGATTCACTTGCAAAACAATACTGACAGAGCAGTATGTTATTTCCTTATCTCACGAGCATTGGCTAATTAGAGGCTATGTGAATGCTAAATGAGTTTTGGCTCAGCCCTACACTGGAAAAAGTGGGAGGTAAAGGAGAAAGAAAACTAAAAGGGAGAACAAAGGTTGGGTTGAACAGAAGTGTTCTTGACAAAACTGTCCATGAAAAAAAAAAAACCCAACCAAAACCAACTCAGGCGTTTTCAAGTTAAATATTTCATTCTGGTGAAAGCAATGGTTGTTTCTTTTCCATTTTAGAAACGTTTTTTACAGAAGGGAAGTAGTAGAAACAAAGAATTAAACTTCAAAAGCATTTACAAAACCAGTGAAAATAGAGGTAGGTGGTGGGCTGGTGGTAACAGCTGCTAACCAAGACAGTAAGATATTCATCCTGGATATGAAGGGAATATTAGCTTCCCTCTGCCTGAGGAGAGGAAGAAGCCTACGTGAGAAACTGAAAGATCTGTAGAAGGTCAGGTCCTGAAATGAGGATTCACAGATAGCAAAGTCATGGCAGAAAAATCTCAGTTAATTCTTTCCACTTAAGTTCCTTCTTGAAATGCTTAGAAGGCTTCCTACATGATCTTTTCATTATGGGAGACAAATGAGGTGAGTTGTCTCCAGCCAAAGTGGCAGTGGAAGAGGTTGTGTGACAAACTGATGCAATGAATAATTGTGTTTACATTTCCAGGACCAGCTGGTTTTCACCCAAAAGTTCTGAGGGAACTCAAATAGGAAATATCAACTGCAGTTCATGAGCTGCCACTTAATTTGCTTTTTGGTATCAGAGCTATGGTAAATGTGATACAAATTTAACAGAATTCATGGAGATTAATAGTGTTTGTCTTCCTTACATACCAGGGAAACTCATAGAAAGTATAAAAAGAATAGAATTATTATGTCCATAAATCGTATGATAGAATGAGGAAAAATCAGTGTGATTTGCTTAGAGGGATATCTGTTTCTCACAAATCTGTTTGCATTCATTAGGAAGAGTTAGTGAAGATACTATTCTGGATATTGTGTAAATGAATTTCTGAAAAGATTTTACAAGCTCTTTCATTAGGTAGCCTTGTAGAAATGAAGCCCTCAAGAGGAAAGGTACTGTTGTAAATTAGGAGCTGATTGAAGAGTGGGAATAAATAGTCTGGTTTTGTAGTTGAAGATGATTACTGGGTTGCCACGGAGAACTGTGTTGGGCCTGTGCTTCATGAGTGATACAGAAAAGGGATGAATGGTGAGATGATAAAGTTTGCTGATGATACAGTAGTATTCAGGGTAGGAAAAAATTGCCAATGGTATAGTGGTATTCAGGGTAGAAAAAAACAAAAGGTGTTATTCCATGTTTGCAGAAAGGTTTCACAGTGAATGGGCAATAAAATGGCAGATTAAATTCCCGGTAATGTACATGGCATCAGCCAGCTGTAAATATATACACACAATTATAGGGTTTAAACTGGTTATTACAATTCAGTATAGAAAAGTTGAAATCATTATGGCTAGCTCTTTGAAAACATCAGCTCAAGTGGCAGCCAAAAAGTCAATTCTTGATCAGAATTTATTAGAAGTAGAGTGACAAACTGAAAATTAATTTACTTCAGGATATCTCTGTGGTCCGTGCATATCCTGGGCACTATCATCTTTCTCTGCTTTCAGAAAACAGTATGACAAAGATAGAATAGCTAAGAGAAATAAGGATAGTTAGAGGAGCAAGATGACTTCAGAAGGTGATTGGGCAAATTCAAGGAAGAAAAGTCGTGAAGGATTAATAACAAAAATTTTAGGTAAAAAAATAAAGTGTCTGAACTTGGGACTATGTCACAGGAATAGTGGTGGTCTGTCTTCTCGTAGTATCCCCCTCAACATCCTTTATTGACTCCTATATATGCCATACCTACTGGTTCGTTTGATCCCATACAGCTAGTCTGGGCTCCTAGCTGAAGCTGCATTTCTCACTGGCCATGGGAGGACCCTCATCACAATGCTGGCTCTGTGCTGTTCTGGTCTGGGCTTTGCAGTCCAGTAATGCTATTCCACTTTATCAAGTGTTATAATCTCTGAGCAAAAAAGTGAGCTTTTGACCAAAACCTGATAGTTAAATCAAGAACTTGGTGGTGTGCCCTGAATCAGGCTGAGCGTGGGTGTAAACTTGACTTGCTCAAGTTGCTCTTGTCCTGTGTCAGAAATAAGGGTACTTCATGGGAGAGGAGGATGGGGAAGCAGTTTGAGATTTCCCTTAGTCGTTTTGGCTGAAAGAAAGTATTCCTGTTGGATTCATGGTGAGAGCCTTTTTCACCCTTTTTACAATAGGGTCTGTGCACTTATTGGTGCATCCTGGCTTGAGGCAAAGGGCCTGTAGTCACTGTCGGACCCCCTCATAGGCAGTTAGGCGGGCCCATGTATTTCATGCAAGCAGAGCACCTTCACAGGAAAGGTTTAAGAAATCACGTCTCAGGACCGACTGATCCCTAGAAGGCTACAGAGCACTGCAGCGTTGATTGCTTTACAAACCTGATGGGGAGGAACAAAAAAATCCGTGCAAACACTCGTGAGTGTCCCCTCTAATTTCTATGTGTTGGAGGGTAATTGACTACCACTCTTGGTCACAAGAAAGAGTTCCTACTTTGTAACTAAGACTTCATTGCTTCTCAGAAGTTTTCATACTCATTTGTTCATCTAGTCTTCTCTTGTGATGCCTGTCACAGTCCTGGCAGAACATGCTAAGGAACTCAGGTTGGTTTATGGTCTTTTAAAGAAGAGGGGAAAACAAAAAAAAAAACCCAAACCAACCAACCAACCAAAAAACAAACAAACAAAAAGAAAAAAACCTCACCCCTGGTAAAATGTTCTTAAAGATCTTAATTATGGATTCAAAATGAAACAGTTAGCAAACTAAACTAATATAAAGCCATGTTTTGTTTACAAAAAAACCCCAGTGTGCATGTGAAAGAGAAGACTGGGTATGTGAGTGACGACCCAAGCCCTATTCCAACAGTCTGTTGACATTGCAGGCATGAAATATGGTTGTTTATAGTATTTGGCAGGGGATTTTGGAGTAGATTCTTTGCTTTTATCTGCAGGGGGTAGGAAGTGCTCAGGCCCTCTCTTGAGGTAGTTATAAATATTAACTTTATAAAACCAGTGTTGAAACTCTACAGAAACCTGTAGAGCCAGACAGCAGAACTCATTGATACAAACGTATTCGGGAACTGGCAGAGCTGTCTACAGAAGAAAGGAAAAAGATGGAGCCTGAAGATTTCATTACTTATCCGTAGTATCGATTGCAAAGCAAATGAGACTTCCAGGGCTGGGTACTGTTTTGGTCTCATGCTTTGATTCAGGCCTGTCTTGTTAGGTTGCACTCCTACATCTGATCACGGCAGGAGAAAATAATGTTAACATTGAATTAAACTCACATATGTGGGGTTTTACTGCTGTGTATAGCTGCTTTCGTATTTGCTAATCTCTAGAGGCATTGAATTCAGGAAAATACTAAGGGAAAGTGGGAATGCAGCACGGTGACAGCTGGGTTCCAAATAGACTGTGTGTTTCACTTCTGTATCAAGATGAACTGCAGAATACAATGTCAGGATAAAGAGAACCAGATATTTGCATCATTATGAGATAACGTAATGACTATGTTTTACTGAAGGGAACAAAGATTTAGTGGCTGAACAAATCCTCTGGCGGCAGCTTCTTTTTCCATTCCAAACACTTCCCCGCCCCGGCCCCCCCCTCAAACTGTGAGGAAATCTTGCAATGCTGCTTGTAAAAAGTAACACCGGTGAGTTGACATTATTTAGGGGACGGGAGGTCACGCCAGCTGCTCTTCAACGAGTGCAACAGATGTTCCTTCCTAAAAAGGACATGCTGTACTCCTTCTCCAGCGTTCTGGTGTCTCCAAAATACTGTATATCAAGTGCTGCAGGTTTTGCACAGGAGTCTTGGCATTAGGTATTTATAGTTACTCCTACACAGGATGACTCAGCCCCTCTTATACACAAAAGAACACGGTTGGTTAAAGCCTTCCAAAAATTGTCAAGTGGGAAAACTTTACAATTGAAATGGATTGTGACCCAGGGTTTCACCGCTGTATATTTTAATTTGCTAATGAAGTCCTATGGTGGTCTTGGTGCTTTGGTTATTTTCAGTGGAAACAAACAAAAGAAGGATGAAGATATACTCCCTTAATTATTTTGCTATTAAAAAGGCCCCAATCTCATGTGAGGATGCACTGGATTGATTTTAGGCTGCTACTGGTTACCGTTCTGCTACTTCTGATGAAATGCAGTAAGTCCACTGGGAAAGAAAGATGCTGTAAATGTAGTCAAGAAAATGTGCTCCATTTAACTTCAGTTTTGCATTTAAACTGACATTGCAGGTGGCCAGTCTCCTTGCTACCATCCCGGGATTCCACCTGCTGTCTTACGTGATGCATTTTTATCCATTTGCTTTGATAAATGAAGTATCAACATGTTTTTTAGATAAAGGTCCGTTAGTTTGGTGCTCAGTACTGATTTGGCCAGCTACCAAACAAGGTGATGCTGGGAAATTGCAAGGCTACTGAACAAAAAGAGAAGTCGCTTCCGTATTGCTACCCCTACGCTTCCTCTGACATTTGGGATAGAACTTGCTGTTTGCAGTCCAAAGCAAATAACATCTAGCTAATAATACTTTGATTTACTAGAAGTTGGAGATAATGGGGAGGTAGTATCATCTTTGTGCCAGGAATTTAAAAATGTCATATTTTTGGTTAAAAGACCAAATCTCAAGATGAGGGGGTGATGGATTAGGCTTCTGGATGCATTCTAAAGTGAAACAAATGTTTTTTCATCTGCTAATTCTGGAGTTAGTATACTTACTTTCTTTTTTCTCTCTCCCTTTTTTTTTATTTTTTAATTTAAGCAGTACTACAAGGACTATGCAGTCCTATCACAGCATTCAGACACTGAACTTATATGCTTGTATACTTCTTTTCCTGAGACTAAGGTCAGATGCCAACTCTGTGCAGGATGCAGATGCAACATGAAGCCCCTTTCTCACCTGAGGTTCAGTTCAAGTACAAGTTTTGTTACTCACAAGACACTGTGAATTAGCAAATTAAAGTGCTGCAGCAAAAGTCGAGCATTACAAAACTAAATAGTCCATAGTCCCCAGTCATATCAACCAGAGTTCGCTACATGCAGTCATTTCTGTTTTTGACTATAGAAAGTTCACAGAGTATACTGGAGCTCACTGATTTTCATGTGACTTCAGGTTCCACTGAGACAAATCTAACTACTACTACTCTGCTTTTAACCATTCAACTTCCTTCTTGTTTAGATGAAATAAACTGGAGAAGTCAGCGGGAGATAGATGACTTGTAGAATGGCATATATTTAATACAATTAAAATTGTTCTTTCAGGTTTTTTTGACAAAAAAAAGATGTTGGCAGCTATCGTATTTCTTAAACCTTGCTGTTGACTAGATTCTGGTGACAGAAATTAGTGTCAAAGGCAAAAATATCAGAGATGAGTTTCTCATGAAAACTGTAATCTTTCCTAACTGTGTCTTTCATCTGAAATGTTTTCTGGTTTTTCATATTAAAAAAAAAAAAAAAGGCCCACAAAAAAAGTCCCCTCATGTTAGCAACAGTGCTGATCATCTGGTGAAAGTTCTGTGTTTCTTTCTGATCTAATGTCCCACTGCAACTCTAATTTTGAAATTGTTTGCCTTATTTAGTAACCATTCTAGTTTTCTTGCTGCTTTTTATCTCAGTGATTTTCCTGTGCTCTATAGCAGCACTCAAATCTTATGCCAACATTGCATCATCCGTTATTCAGTTGAATCTGAAAGTAACATCATCAGACTTTTTGGTTTCTTTTTAATGGGAGCTGCAGTGGTTCTGAAAACTCTTGGTCTGGGAAATCTTGCGAGATGGAATCCTTCGGTATAGCACAAGCTCTGGAAGTGCAAGGTGTCCTTCAGTGCCCTGCTGCTCTGTCTCATCATTGCACACCCTGTCTGCAGCTACTGTAGTAACTGCATTTAAGATTTGTCCCTTGAACCCCAACAGCTGTAAATCAGGAATAAGTCCTAATTAACCTCCTCCCCTCCTCCTCAGGGTTGCTGTGAAATGACAACACATTGCACAGGGGAAAAAAAAAAAACCCATGTCTATTTGGGACCTTCTGAAACAGCCTGCACCTGGGTTTCAGTAAGTCAGCTGCACTGGTGGCCGTGCCGTTGGTACACAGGGGCTTGGCTTCAGCCCAAGAGCAAGACCATTTTTCTACTGGTCAGATGTTGCCTCTGAAGCGTGCAGTGCTGAATACACAGTGGGGTTGTGTGTTAGTCACCCAAATGCCATGTTTGTATTAGTGTAGTTTGCTCTGAGCATAGGGTTTTGGGTTGGTTTTTTTTTGGTGATACGGGTTAAATGATGTGCAATTACCCTGGAGACAATTTAGTATTTCTGTGAGTCTCACGGGAAGCAATAGGCTTGTGCATTGTTTTTAGCTCAGATGTCTTCCTCTTGTTAATAAACAGGATGGCCATAGGAATTTAGGTTGAAAAATGTTTTGCTTTGCATTTGTAAAGTGTTTTTCTTCAGGGTGACTTGCAGACAATAATTAATCTATTTCAAGAAAGTTCCTTTAAGATAGGTGAATAGCATTATCTCTATTTTAGAGATGGGAAAGTGAGGTAGCGAGATAAAATAATTTGCTCAAAACCACCAAGGAAGTAAGTGTCAAAATCCTGGGATTAAAACTCTGTAGCTTTGGCTCTGTTTCAGGTAAGGTCCAACAGGAGCAATAGGGCCAGGTCAGGCGGTGAACGGGGGGACGTTGGCCACATTGCGCCTTGTGCAAGTTGCACCTGAGCACCGAGGCCCCCAGTGGTGGGTTCATCAGAGGTAATTTGTATGAGCATCAGTTATATTTATTTACTTGAAATGTTTGTTAGTTGGATGTAGTGGAATCTCTTTGTTGCAGGAGTTTTCTGTTTAGCGTTTGAGCTGTTTAGATGTGGCCAAGAGTAACCTACATAACCTCCAGAACTGTACAGATCTCTTGAGGGAAGTAATTTTTGACCTTTCTTCTCAGTTTTCTTGTTCTTTACTAAACTGCCGAAGAAATCGGAGTCTAGGTTTGAAAGCAAAACCAGGCAAGGAGAGAACGCAGTGAAATATTTTGCCCAGACTTGAAAGCTTCCTGTGGCTGCATTTCTCCTTGATGTAGGCTGCCTCCAGTCAGTAGATTTTGGTAGAGAAAGGTATTTCTACTTCATGTGCGATACCTTTGATATTTTGAAACTTGGTTTTGTTCCAGTTTGGGATGAAAATGGCAAGCGTTGCTGGAGAGGGATGGTGACTACAAAGGTGTATCATCCTCTTCTCGGCATCAGCTGCCTTGCAGCTCAAGGTTCCCAGCCTTGAGGTGGTTTGCGTAGCTGGAGATCGGTGTATAAATATTTATGAAATTAAGCACAGGACTTAGGTTTTATGGCAGTGCCTCTACTACTGAATTAAGCATCACTGGGAAGCTCTGCTGGCTGCTGTGGTTCAGTCACCCGTGGTGCCACATTGCAGCATAGCTCCTGGCATGGTTTTAGAACAAACTAGCCTTCTCCAACAATTCCCGGGAAGACTTCGGGAGCTGGTGCGTGCTGCACGTGGCTCCCAGTGGGTTGTGTGGGTGAGGCTGGGAGGGAAGAGAGTTGCCAGATGTGTTTGCTTGTGGTCTTATCTGACTCTGCCTGAGTGGGCTGCTCAGTCTCCAGAGTTAGAGTGGGCATGAATTTGGCCTACTAAGGATCTTTAAAGGGATTAAAAGCTCTTCTTCTGTTATTGATTTTTCTTAAAAATAGCTCCTTCAGAGATCCAGGCTCATTCTAAAGGACTCTTTTTTTTTTTTTTTTAATTAAATTAGGCGTCAAGTTAAAAACAAGTCATTATACTATCTCTGCTGGTGACTTAGCCCCAGAGGAGCCACTGTGTCAGCCTGTGGGGCATTTCACACTAGGAACAGCATTAGCAGGTGCTCTGCCATCTCCTTTTCTCTGCCAAACTCCCCCAAAACCATACCATGATTCCCCCATGGCAGCTCAGACAGCTATGGGAGCCCCAGGGGACAGATTTTGTTAGTGGACCCTTGCAGTTAAAAGGAAAGAGGAGGGGAGGAAAGCAGAAATGGCATGTGCTCCTTGCAGCCATACCCTGATGCTGCACTGTCACTGCAGCTTGCCACACCTGGCCCCGAAGCACACGCAGTCGTGGTGCGTGCCAGCCTTAGGTGCAGAGAATTTACAGACATGCGTTTATCAGTGGAGGGTTTTGGTTTGGATTTGGCAGGTCTGCGAGGCCAGGTAACGCGGCCAAGGTGATTTGAGAGAGCACCCACCTGGATCCATGTGGGGACCCAAAGGCCCATGACATCCCACACTGATTATTCCTTCTATCCCCTCTTCCTCCAGTGTAGGGAAACCCTCTACCCCTCTCAGGGGAAATAGTTTTCTGTGTCTGGCTGTGTTTGGGTTCCTTATTTATAATACTGTCGGTGAGGCTGGTCATTAAAGCAGCAATGTTTTCCTGAGGTGTGTTTTTCCATTTAGGGGAGGCTCTCTGGAGCTACTCCAGATCACATGTGAAAGCCTTTCTTCCATTTCAGTGAACCCATTTTTCCACAAGCAGTTCCACCCAGCCCTCATCCCAGCGTGGAGCTGCGCCCAGAAGGGAGGCACCACACTGTCCCCAAGAGAGCTCCGGTGGCGTTGGGCAATGGGGTCCCCTCCCCATGTTGTTGCAGTACATGAAGCCCCTCTGCTGCACGGTTTCTGAAAGCCACCCTGGTCCATGGGGCTGCACTTGGAGTTAAGTTAAACCTCCAGCTGGTTTAATAATCCTCAGGGGACATATAGGTAGTGGCCAGTCCCCAGAGACCTGGCGGAGATTAGGGATTAATGAAGTACAGATACCACCGTTTACCCTTGGGCAGGAAATGAGTCCCTGGGAGCTTTTGGGTCTGTGCATTTTGAGGCTTTCAGGGTGGAAGAGTGCAATGACTCCTCAATAAAAGAGAGGAAGGACAGTAGCAGAGAGAGTGCTGATACAAGCATGTCCCTGCAGCACAGTGTGTCCTTCTTTGATGGGACGGTTTTAATGAGAGAATATACGATTCTTTCGGTCAATAAATCAAGATTTCTGCATCCCTTCTAGAAGCTGGCAGTGGCCAAGACTATACCCAGGAATGTGCTTGGAGAATTAAAAAAATAAATAAATTGGAGAAATGTAAACATATAAATCCCTTCACCAGCTTTGCAGGCAGCTCTTTTCCACTCACAAACATCCAGAAGTCCCTCAGATTGCAAAACTGCAGCTACTTAGTTATCAGTAACTCAGTTTAAAGCTAGTTTAGCTACTGCTACACAGTTATACTCTGGGGATGTAACATAGATAATTAGATAATGATCTTTTCCAAATCCTGCTGATTATTCCCATTTATTTTATTCTGAATGTTCTTTGCTTTATCTGCATATTAAGGAACTCTATTTTCTTTAAAAATGTGTCTTTTCACATTCACATTTTTTATTATAAGTTGCCTATACCTTCGATTTGCAAATAAACTACCTTTTTTTAAAGTAGTTTAAGAAAATTAACAGATCAAGAGGTTTAAATATCTTTTTGTATTATTTCCCTGTCTTGTGGTTTTTCCTCATATGAAATGTGATTCTTCTGAAAGGCATTACTTGGAATAGTTTGAAAGACTGTGCTGTCTTTAAAGTATAAAGAAGGGACCACTTCTTGTGAATATCAGGCCAAGGAGGGAAATGTTTCTTCATTATTATGTTGCTCTTGAGGGTTTCATATTATCAGGTTGAAGGGAACTTGACAGGTTGTAGTTTGTACTTTGTCACAGGGCATTTTCCGTGACGCAAGCAGTGATCTATATATGAGCAACATCTGACCCTGCCCCATTAAACCCTCAGTACCCAAAACTAAAGCAATCTTTCTCTGCCAGCCCTAGAGGAATCCAGAAACTATCCCAAATCCAAGCCTTTTGTGTGTCCTGTCTGTCTGATGACTTTGGGAGTAATCTTTATGTCATTAGTAACCATCAGCATTGGGTAGTTGGGCAACTTTTTGCTGGGGTAACATTGTGCTTTAAACACAAGCTTTGGTGGCAAGCATGGTGGCTTACAAAAAATGAAACTGGTGTCCCATCGTGGTCAGCTTGGCACAAACAAAAAAGAAAATGTGTCTGTCTTAATCTGCTGTGTAAGATGCATTGCATGGCATTTGTCGCTTTGGGACAAGAATAGTCAAATGTGTGAGGCAGACATTCACATGGCTTAAAATAGCAGGAACTTACTGGTAATAGAGGAAGAGATGTAAAGAAACTCTAATACTACTTTTTGTAAAGAGAGCTTTTTTCTATAGAGACTTAGTTTGGGTAAAAATGGGCTTGGTTTGATATGAGAACAAGTTGCTGTAATTGAAATATGCATTTTCACATCTTTCAGACCCCTGGAAGGAGGAATTTCACAGTCTAGTAAAGCTATGTAAACTCTGAACGACTGCAAGTAAGCAGTCAGTTGTACTGCCAATAAGCACTAATGCTTTTCCATATTAAATGCTGCTGTGAATTTCTAAAACTCCTGAAATACACTTTAAAAATGTTTATCCATAGTAATGTTTATCTGTGGGTTAGAATTTTTTCTATGTTTATCAGAAATGGAAGCTGAGTCAAGTCATACTCTGTGCGGTGAATGGTGTATGCAAGTGAGAGGAAAATTGTAATGTAGGAAAGTTGAGACATTATGCCTAAAAGGTACAGGGAATAAGGAGTGACTAGGGTTTCCCGGAAAGAACAAGTTATATGCAGGCATTGACGTTGCCTTGAGAAAAGATACTATGTAGAAGTGGAAAAGATGGGCTTTTTATAAAGTTACGTAAACACCCAGAAGTTTGAAGATCAGAAAAATTCAGTTTTTCAAGCTCTGGACATTTCATACTACAACATTAGAAAGCATATTTTTTCTGTTTGTATGCTTATGTGGAAAGAGACAGTCTAGAACAAAAGGGTTGTTTTTTAGTCCTCCGACTGTGGTTGGTGGGTGTTTTTCATCACCTTATGTTCAAAGTATTTTTCTGTTTGGGATAGTAATTTCCATGGGAAATGGTTGTGAATCGTCCCCTCATTTTTATTTCCACTTTTTTCCTCCCATTCAGAATTAATTATTGCTAAATACAGTTCATTTTTTTTAATTTTGTAAGTGCTTTCAAACTTTTCCTTAGAGTCACAAAGAGTTTTGAGAATTTTTTTTTGTCACCAAAAGAACTCACAATTTTTCTCCTTCAGTTTAGCAAAAGATTTTCTGAGCCTTGAGTATAACAACTTCTATCTTTCTATCACAAGAGAAAGAGAAGCAGTCTCCAGAGTCCTGCTTATCTGTAATTACAGCCATAATTTGCAGTAACCTTTTATCTCAAAGAAAATTGGTTTTAAAAGGGAAATGAAAAGCTATGGAAGCAAGGAATATAGACTTTGTATTTAAGTAGCTGGCTGATAATTAAGTGGTTTGGAAGAGGTCAACCAGTTCTTTGCAGTAATATTTTAAAGTTCAAGTGACCAAAAATAGCACTGTTTATTCTCTTGTAAACATGGACAAAATGATAACTTGTACTTTGCTGCTTTTTCAAAATGGATGCTTGGTCATGGTATGAAGTGATATATCGATGTTTTTACAAAGGTTTATTTGTTAGCTAAACCAGCAATTTATCTCAAATATAGGAAAAATTAAATGCAATTGCTTTTTATAGAACTCTTTTATAGTTTGGAAAAAACCCAAACCACAAACCCTCTAACCAGCTGCAGAAGATGCATGAAGAACAACTAAGGTGGTACATTTAAAAAATGTGATTAAGTAAGTATGATCACGTTTAATGTTTCCGTATGATTGCCATTTTGACAACCGGGAATCCTCAGAGCTCATAAGCTGAGCCAATGCTATTCAAATTTAAAATACTACCTGATCTTGCAGCAGTGCTGAATTCTGGGCAAACAGTCGATCCTGCTCGCTTTAGCTTCAAGCAGAAACATGAGACCAAGCCCTCCCCTTAATTGTCTGCTTCTGCTTGAGCTGAGTGTATCCCATACCCTCTGATCTCTCTCAGCATATAGTACAAGAGCTGAAATATGTTGTTTTTGAAACTAGGAAGTACAGACATGAATAAAATGTTTAAAGCAGAGATTTTTTGATTGCTAGTGTATCTTCTCACCCTAAGAAGGACTGGAACCATGTCAAGTTATTCTCAGGAATTTTCTTTGGGCTCTATTTATTGTGCTGAAAAGCAACAATGAAATCTTAGAAAAAAAGCAGATCAATGTAAATTCAATAGCCAAGCAAAGCAAAAACTGTTTTCCTCTCCAAAGATTTGATTTTTAGCTGGGTTGCTGGCTTTCTCTAGACCATGGTGGAGGTCTGGGAGGTCAGGTTGGTTGTGTGTGTTTCCTTCAGCCTGCATTTTTCAGTGAGGACATCTACTTGTGACTGTGGTTGGCCTGACTGACTTGGATGTTCTTGTGCCTGCTGCTTCTCTTTTCCGTTCGCTTGCGACACTCTTCTGATGTACTCTATGTAAATTAATAGCTACTCTGTGTCCATTGGAATATAAGCAATTATGGAGCCTATTGCAGGACTGGCAATTGTGTATTTGTTGGGGTTTTTGGTGGTGGGTTTTTTTTTTGTTTGGGTTTTGTCAAGAGCATTGATTATTTAATTAGGAAGGAGGAAGATTCAATCTGGGTAATGTTTCAGATCATTTACAAATATCCTCTAATTGCATTATGTTGCAAAAATACTGAGGAGCCTTGATCCCAGTGGAGAACATTAATACAGCTTTCCTGTGTCTTCATGACCCCACCCTTCACTACTTTGATCAAACAGCAGGAAAGGAAAGAAAACCTCCCTCATAGCTTTCCAAAACAATTGCAGTACTTTTGTTCCTTTTGCTTTAGTTTGGCTTGCAAAAATTACAGCCTTGGCTTCATAGCAACTGCTATAATTATAGCTGCAAAAGGATTTCAATTATAGCACACTTTTTTCACACTATCATACCTTTTCAGTGGATTGCTTTTTGGGGAATGAAATTTTCCGTGTGGCGTGGCTGTGAAAAGTAGAAGAAATGGGACTTTCTCTACTTGTCCTTGGGTTTGGGCAAGGTTGGAAAAATACACACTTGAGCTGTTTTATTTTTTTGTCTTTTTAACGTCTACACAGACAGCTTGCATTCAACGTGATGAGTAAATGCAGTTGCTGAAGACAAAATAGTCTTCCTCAAGGAGTGTATTTTAAGTTTGAAAAATAAAAGTGCTGACTAGTAAGCTCATAGTAATAAAATAAAGGTCTAAAAGGTCTTTGAGTGCTTTCAAGGGAAGGGCTTTTACAGTCAGAGCCTGAAAAGTGTTCTTTTTGTGACCAACTGTAGTTAGGGTCTGACACCACACAATGAGGATTCCCCACGGCCAGCATGGTGGGAAGAGACAGCATGTATCTTCCTCTAAAAGCAGCAGAGAGCTGCCATTCTGTTGGGATTTGGGGAATATTTATGAAAGAGACGAAGGTACCATAGTGAGGTAAAATCCTTCAGTCTTTGAATAGCAGCTGCAATGAGCACCCATGGGTGGTGGTGGTGGGGGGAGGCAGTGAACCCTGTAGATCATAAAATACGTATTTTGAAAGGAAACTTATCTGAGAAGAAAGCAAGAGTTGACATCTTGATGCTTAATTCCCAGGTAAGCTGTCCCTCTGCCCCTGTTGGCAGGCTGTCCTCAGAGCAGGGATTTACTCTGACATGTGGAGCTCTCGTGGGGAAGCCCACTGCCCTGGTGAGGGGTGCATTGCAGCTTTGCACGGCAGTGCAGCTAGGGAACATGCTCTTTGGAAATCCCTCACCAAAGTCAGGTGGAGCTCCAAGGCCAAGCACACTGTCCTAACTTGAGGCTGAAGTTCAGGGCCAAATACCCAGTACTACTTCAGTGGGTCTGACTGTGAAGTAGAGACAGCATATGGTGATGTGCATGAGCTTTTATTGGGCCTCTGGTACATTTTTAAGGGATCTGTTTGTTTGATTTTGTTTGTTTGTTTAAATCCTCATTGCCCAACTAAGATTGTGAAGTGCCAGTGGCTGGTTTTTGAAGAGACTGAGGTCTTTAAACTGACTCCCGATAAGACCGGGAATTGACTGTGAGATTAATGAAAACGAGTACACATCCAGTTGGACTAAAAGGTGAATCTGGAGATACAAACCTGTTCTCCTCCAGAGTGGCTTGACAATGTCGTGACTCCCAGTGCATGCTCTATTGCTCACAGCACACAGACTGAATGTGGAGATGCTGGTTTCTTACAAGCATTACCTGGTGAACAAACTCTCTCCAACTGTTTACAGCTTGGAAAGCCTACCAAAATGTTAATCTGAGCTTCCCCCCCTCCCCCCCCCCTGAATCTTCAGGTACTACCAGGGAAGGATGGTGGAGAAGATAGGCTTTATAACTACAATAAAAGCAGAACAAGGCAATTATCAAGAGTGCTTCTGCTTAGAAGCAGAATCCCATTTGTGTATTTGCTTTTTCCCCACATGCGCTTACTCATGAGGTGGAGGTGAGGTGAAAGATTTGGAAAACCTATGGCTAGATAGAAAGGATTTGATTCATTATTCATGCAGCTGGAATTATATTGCATAATCTGTGTTCGATTCACAGACCAGGTACCTGGGCTGTAGCCCTGTTTCTGCCCCTGCACCCTCTTATGCTGTGCCCTCCATTATGCAGGACTGAACTAGATCGTCGAAATGAACTGTCTCTGAACAGACTTCTTAATGAGAAGGCAGCTGAGCCCGCTCTAAAGCCTGGCTGTGCTAAGAGCTGTGCCAGCGCAGCTGGGAGAGTGGCTCTGCAGATGTAAGAGGTAGCCGAGTGTTACAGCCAGCCGTTGTGTAGCGTGGAAATACAGCTGCCATGATCAGAGGGGTGTGATCGGTCTGCGTGGTGCCTGGACAGTCTGCAGCAGGGTTCAATGCAGGAGGCTCTGGGGCTGCTCTTCACGTTTGTTGTGAAAACTGGTTTTGCTTTTCATGCTGAGTTTTTTTACACACGCTGCCTCCGCTCATCCTCTCTCCAAAAACATTTCCTTCCTCTGTTGCACTTTGTACTTGTTTGCTATCTGGCTAGCCAGATATTTGTATTGTATTAATAGAAAGAGGTGGTTTTAGGAAAGCAAGGGTATACTTTACGCTTACTTCAGTTCAGAGACCTGTGATCTAGTTTTAGATAGCTTTATGTCCTTCTGGGAGGAAAAAGGAAAAAAAAAAAGGCTGAATATATGAATTTTCCAGCAAGCAGATGGGTAGAAAGTAAGGAGAGTTAAAAACAGCACTAACAGTTTTTAAGAATAACTTCCAAAGCAAGAATGCATAGCGTCTCCCTTTTTTGGTTTAAAAGATATGCAGTGTATGTCTGAGTGCTTCATATATAAACGACTCCTGACAGCGTTGTTGTAAATGGCTGTGGAGGTGTTCCTTAGGCAGACCAAAGGCCAACTGCTTTCATTAAGCAGGAAGTGCCACAGAAGTTTTATAAAGCAAAAATGGTGTTTGTCTGCCTTTCCCATGGCTGTCTCTGTGCCTCTTTCCCTTCTATGGCACACCTCGTCAAGGCCTCCTGACAGTCACTTTCCTCTGGTGATGTTTCTAAGATCCGAGCTAATGAACAAGGAGTAGGTTGAGGAACTATGGGATGGACTGGTCTAGCCCTTGCTCTGCTCTTAAAAGTATACATATATTCTTACCCCCCAAAAGTATATGAGGGTAGGGATATCATTTTGCCTTCTTAAAATCTTCAGATATTGTGACTGCATTTTATTCCAGTGGCGGTGGTGGACATAAAGTTGAGTCTCCATTACAGGTCTAGGTTATACACGACCCTGAGCGGTGTAGTCCGAGGGTCTGGTAATGGGCTCACAGCAAGCAGCAGCAGCGGTGGCAGGGAAGAGCCGGAGACTGCTGGAAGGACAGAAGTAAACTTTAAGAATAGGCTGAAAGAGCTTGTGGGCAAACAGTGCTGTGGAGAGGAGCTTGAAAAGGTTTTCTTGCCGTATGTTACTGCTGAATTCAGAGAAGTGGGGCTTTGCATATACTCTTCATGTTGAAAACAGGAGTTCCTGACTGCATCTTCAGTCTCGGCTCCTAACAGATGTGGAACGGATAGTTTGCTTTTAAGAGTATTAGTTGGAAATATGTCCAGTCTTCACTGTCATTGACTAAGGTATTCTCCCTTCCCATCCCATCCTTTTGAAATGGTCTGTATTTTTAGATTGTCATGCATTTGGGGGTTTTCTTGTTAATGTACTGTTTTTTTTCTCTGTAGGGACTGCTCAAAGCAATTCCTTTAATACCTTGCATTCAAACCATACATTATGTCTGTCTTGATAGAAGGCCAATTTTAATTGTACGTGGGATTTGCGTGTGTGTGCGTTTAAGAAGCAGTCCTAAAGCAAGCCTAATGGGGCTAAGCTTGAAGTTTCAACATGATTGATAATTGAGTAGTGGTCTTCCAGAAACTTTCATGTATCATGTTTTTGTAATAAATGTTTAGTACCTTACAGTACAGTGTAAAACACAGGGAAGAGAAGCAGAATCTGTTAAAGTTTTAGAAAATGGAAAGAAAAACAGGGGCCTATTTTGAACTGTTACACTCTTTATAGCTTGTGCTCTTGGCTCAAGGCTGGGTGGCAGCTCATGATACTACCCAGGATTTGTCGGAGTGGAGGAATGATCAGACCAAGGGCAGATTTTGAAAAATACAGACTCAAACCACATCTGCATTCATGCAGGAACAAAATAATAGCTACATGCATGGTCAGTTGGAAGGGTAAGCACTTGATTTACATGTCAAGCTGCGCATTCATGTACCCAGAGGTCCAAAGGGAATGCAAATGGGCAGGTGCCATTTAGGTAGGGATTTCCAGAGAAAGCTAATTTTGGCTAGTGTTTTGGCTCAAAGTTTGAGTGTGACAGTACACCTTTTGAAAGTTGTAATCTGAGACGTCAATATGTGAACTCTTGGTCTCAAGAGTGATTGTTTGAGGAGTTTATTAAAATTCTACCCATCAAGTTGGAAAGTATAAAAATCTTTTCTTTGACCAAATGCTTTAAAAATATGTATTAAAGGTGAACGGGCATGAAGGATGTGTAAAATACCACTTTCAAAGTGTGTAAGTTTTTGGTTTTGGCATGTCACCAATGTGTTCCAGGACTGCACAGCTGCAGTGGGACAGTGGTGTTCACCTTCACTTCACCTCTGAGGCAATGGTTTCATCAGTTAGGTGCCCAGGTTTTCACTTCTTTCTTTGCCTCTTTTTCCAGTAGAAATTATTTCTGGCCTTTTTGCATAGAGTAACCCAGATTTTGTTTGAAAAAGACCATTTTCCCCTCATTGGGTTTCCAGGGAAGGAGATTAACAAACCTTCGTAACTGTTATTCTGAGTCCTAGGGTAGTCGTGGCCTCTCCAGGGTAGCCAATTTTCAGTTTAAATTCCATTTACATTAGCCAAGAAAGTAAACTGGCAAACCTTCAGTCTTTATATAATTCAATCTTTGCAAAGCAGATAACATTATTGTGGTTTATGTAGTGTACAGAGAATACCACAAATATCTCAATTATTATTTCCTAAAGCATTAAGGTTTAACAGCACTATGTCTATCTGTCTTACCCAAGGATTTGAAGTTTTAGTAAAATGCTTCATCCATCTACAACAAGCTGGGGAATTGCTGGCAGTGAACACTTGTTACTTTAGGATCCTCAGGAGGATTGGTAATATATTTTTATGTTGTTTTGGGTTTTTTGTTTATTTTTTAAAATGCCCTTTCCAAAGAAAAGATGTGGTTGTTAATTTGGTCAGCTCTAAAGGTAGATCTTTGAGATTATATGTGCTGCAGACCGGCAGTTAAAGGAGTGGAAAAGTCAGTTGAGGCTATTTCTACATAACAGAAAGGGTTTTCCTCTCGGAGGCCTTGGAAAAACTTGCTGAAGGTGGATACCTACTACCGTAACATGATCTTTATTTTTCCCTTTTTGTTTCCTTTTTAAATGTCATGCTGAGAGGAGCCTCTTCTTTACTGATGAGTAGTGGTAAAAACAGGTTTCTGTGGAAAGAGAATTCCACCCACTTTAAATAAAAAGAAAACCTAAAAATCATTCCATATTTTTAACAAAGTAGAGCTAAGTAAGCCTTTTCTTTTCATCCGGTCACTTGTGATGTCTCATTTTATTCTTCCTTGCCTGACTGAGGTCTTTTAAAAAGGAATCAGATCACCTGTGGGTGGTCATAAATAATTTCTGCCATCTAGGTTTAAACACCTACTGTGTTGCATGGAGCTTTTTACAGGACATTTTTCCATTCTTAGTAAAAAGCTTTGTGTCTATTGAGTCACAGTATACCAGTAAGTCTAGGGTATAAGTTTGCCTTCATGCATTGTGGGTGTTTTCATGATTTCAGATTATGGAGATTTCAAGCTGTCATGCTTGAAATCAGTCTGGGTGGTGAGGAATCTGAGAGTAGTTGTTTGGACACGTGCATTTATCTTTACAGAGAAAAGGAAGAGGTGCAGTGCATTTTTAGAGAGGTTTCTCAACTCACATCCCTTCCTATGTTGTTCTCTAAGATGATAAAACATTTCTGACCTACTGCCTGCCTACTCCATGGCATCCATAATGGGGCCATCAGTACTTGTGGTATAGCAGCTATACTTTGTCCCCTCAGAATTTATGTGGGAGTCTTTTTGCTCTGTGATTATAGCCTCTTCAGAATAAAGTTGTGATGCATTAATGAAGTAAATCCTAGCAATAATATTGGCCCATCATTTGGTGATACTAATAAAACTGTTCATACACAAAGGCAAAAGTGCTTCATTAAATACTTACACATTTTGTAAACGAGGAGGAGAATGCACTCATATTTCATGAAGTTTATGCTGTGCTTTTAATGCATTTGTAAATATGGATGATGTCAAACAATGTTTACCAGAAATAAATACATTAAAATGGTCTGGAGACTTAAGAGTCCCAAAGACCTGCTGAAGAGCTCTCTGGCTCCATATTGTTAACTTTCCCTAATTCTTGCAATGCAAGGGAAATTCTAGCAAGCATTAAGGGTTTTAAAGTGTCAATATACCAAAAAAAGGGTAGGAAAGCTGATATGCAGGGCTTGACATCACTGTACAAGCGATATAATGGAAATGCAAATATGTCATGTGATTGCTCAAGAAATTAAAGGAACGAATACAATTTCATTAAAAAAAAAACCAAACAAAAAACCCCGAGTTATGAAATAATGAGATTGCTCAGTGAAGGTAGCTGTGAAGAAGAGGTTTAGGGGCTTGCAATTTTACTTAGCATTTTAGACGCACTATGATTTTAAAAAAAAGGATTGTACAAAATCTGTATATATAAAAGTTAATACTTGGACAGTAGACTAATCTAAAATGGAGATGTCAATGTAGGGTTATTAAGTGGGGTTACTTCTAGTGACATTCTTCAGGGATCAATAGCTTAAAATTAATATAGTCATTAAAGATCTGAAAATAAATACAAAATTACTGTTACATTTTGCAGATAACACAAAAGTTCTTGGTTAAAAGGGGAGGATAGGAATTTTTTTATAAAGTGCTTTGAATTAGCTACTAAGCTGAGCCACTCAAGCAAAGTTTATTTTAATCCAGCTAAGTGTGAGGTCATACATCCAGGAATGAAGAATGCAGTTCCCACCTACAGAGGGGGAAGGGGCTTGTCTCCTGGAAAGCGGGGGCCTTGAGAAGGATTTCAGGGTCATAGCAGACCAAGAATTTAACATGACTTCCCAGCGTGATGGTTGGCAAAATGGAGTAATGAGTTCCTTGGGTTAACAAACAGATGGAACGGTACCTTGGAGTGATTCTTCTGTATACATCGCTGCTTTGGCCAGGGCTAGAGTTCTGTGTTCACTGGTGAGATGCTTCTGTTTAGATGATGTTGTAAACAACTACAAAACCTATTCAGGTGTCCAAGGGAAGGCCTCACTTAGAAATCTGAACTAGTCACAACATTTATTTTAATGAAGACCAAGAGGCACCTAAGAAGGTATTTGTAATCTAGCAGAGAAATGCATGACAAAAACCTGTGACTGAAACGTGATGTCACATGCATTTAAAGAAGCCAGACCCAGGACTTTTTAAGTTCAAGAGGGATTACTATAGGACCTAACTATATGCGTTTCTGGAAAATATGCTGTAACCAAACAAATGATTTCATGTAGTGGAAGATTAACAAATTAAATGTAATGTCTGGGATATACAAGTAGGCAGACTAAATGATACAGTCTATTACTGCCTCTTAGGATCACTTATTTTTACAAAACTGAGAATTTCAAGGAGCATCATTAGTATCCCAGTGTTTGTTTCTAAGAGTTTCCTGTTGATAAAACAGGGACAAATTATAACAGAGTAATATCAGTTTCTCTGTACTGGACTTTTGAAGCAGAACCAAAGCACATAGATAGGACAAAATCCCACAACCAGAGGGAAAAAAAAGAGCAGGATGTGGTTTGTGTCTGGGATTGAAGATACAATTTCTGGACAAGTAATACAGAAATTAAGATAAAGGTAAAAATATTACAACTTGCCAGTGGGTATGTATTTAATACGTTCACAGCATAGTTCTATGAATATAACATGCCCCTGGTAAATGTCCAAGTCTAGGCAAAGTCACGCAACATGAGTTGGTGCTTGGGCAGGCTGTGCTGGGAGTCTGATGCACGCTTCTGACCTGTGACACTTTTGTGAAATACTCTCTTTGTGTCTTTGAATCTGACCACTGAAGCTTCCTACACAGCTATTTTTCTTCTGTTTTCTTTAGCTATCACTAAGCATTTAGAGGTGGCTGGTGGTGATTTTCAGGATTTGGTATGTGCTGCTTGTAGGGTCAGAGCTTTGCCATCCTGGCCTGTAGCTTTGTTTTCTTTTCTTCTCCATCTCCCCTTTGCTTTGTCTTTCCCAAGCTATGAGTACCACGCTTCTGATGCACTTGCAGCTCTCTCCAAGTAATCCTTGGCCTCTGCAGTTGCTCCTTGCACTGTCTGATGTTTTTCCTCCAACACGCTTACTGTTCTCTGATCTGCTCTTACTTCAGCTCTGCATCCCAGCCAATTTGGAAATGAACAGACCCTGGAAAAATACGTTCCAAAACTTCATGCAATAAGAAAATTAAAGAAAGGCTTCACCCATTAAAATGAAACAACCTCAGCTTTGACCTAGTTTCATAGCTAGGGCAAGCATAGTTATTGCTGTTGGTGCTGTGTGCTGTAACAAAGCTGCTTCCAAGCCTGGTGCCGCTGAGCACGCAGCTTTGAAAGCTGAGTTAGCCAAGGGCAGTGATGCCATGCTACGTACTCCCAAACTGGAGGGCAGTGAAGAGCTCCCATTCGCTTTGGAGCTGGAAACGAGAGTCAAAGCGGTACCTATTTGACTGGTGATGTTGAAAGCTGCCTCCTGGCAGGGGTCTGCCACGGTCAGTGTCAGAGGTGTTATCAGCCCCCACCATGTAATCAGTTCCAGTTGGCTTATGCCTGAGACCTGGAAAGATGCCCTTCTCCACAGTATTGGCTCTTTGTTTTTAATGGGTTGCCCTTTGCGGAGGAGGTTGTTTTGTATCACAACGCTTTACAAAAAGCATACACTGTGCTCAGGGTACCACGCAAATTATGATGATGGGGAGGAAAATAGTGGTCACTTCTGGGACACCCAAGGAGAGCAGCTGGGCAAAAAGAGGAATTGCAGAAGAGATGAGTTTCCTGATAATGCTACATAGTGCTCAGTGTGCTGTCATGTCTTGCTGAGATTAATGTGAAGTTGCTTTCTACAGTGAAAAAGTAGAATTAGCAGATGAAACCATGGACCCTCCAACAGTTTGAATGTTGCTGAGATACAGCACAAGCTATTTCTGCTCCTTGGATGCTGGCGGCTGTTACCTGCACATACTTTCAGGTGTACTGTGAGCAGTTCACAGATGAAGTGGTTGGGAAGTCAGACAATGTTGCTGTCTTTGGAATCCAAAGTCGTTTTCATTGCCTGATAACAACAATATTTCAGCCTCTCTCTGTTCTGGCATTTGTGTAGTTTTGTATCTCAGCCTGATGTGCTGAACACACACACACAAAAAAATCAGCTCTCGAGGTGAGTCTGGCTTTGTATCCATTAGGTAAGAGGAAGATGCTTCCATTCAAAACAATAATCTGGACGGATCAAAATTATTTTATAGCCCTACAATAGAAGATAATATCTAGTGCAGACAAACTTGTCTTTTTATGAATTTTTGTTAATTATGTCTTCCTAAAAACAGAATTAAAAAAAAGCCAATCCCCAACTCCCCCTTCTTCTGATACTTTCTCCCTTAATATTCCCACTGCTTATAATGTCTTTCAGACCTCTCCCCAAGGATTTGTGTGTATTTAGCTGGCAGGGCCTGCAATTGGGTAGGGGCTAACTCTGCCCTTTCCCAGCTTTGCTGGCATCTCTTCCCTTGCCGCAGACCACAGCACATTCCAGTTACCCGTTTAGAGTCACTGCATATCGTCTAGAGTAGTCTTCTGCGTAGGCCATAAATTTCTGTCGCCACCGAAGTGTTACATGTTGTGGAAGTGAGAGACGGGGCTTTGAGGAAGCTGCTGTTAGGATGAGCACTCTTGTTGTGGTGGATAATGTATAAAATAATCAAAAGAAATCAAATGCAGGCTGCAGATGTGTAAAGTGGCAATACCTGCACTTAATCATATTTGGTTAAAACTTTATTACAGTAACTGCAGTATTGCTGTTGTAAAGGGCCATTTTTTTCCATTCCCCATGAATGCACCTCCAACTTCAGAGTAGAGCTCTTGACTTTGATCTGGGGAACTGTATGGTTTGCACTTATTTGCGGAAACATTTGCCTTGTTTGCTTTTAAAGCCAGCGGAACTTGAAGGGAGAGTTTTGTTTTTGCTTGGTTCCCCTGAGAAACACTCGTTCATCCCACTCCCGTCCATGGGTTTAAACAATTGCCCTTTGTCATCGTACAATATCCTGCAGCCCAGCCATCTCTGAGAGCCAGGCAGCCGTATCCGCTGACGTAGTTGCTGAGCAGGAGGCTCTGCCTCTTCATGAATGATCAGTGAAACAAGGGGAAAAGCCTTATCCTTGCTGAAATAAATGGCGAGCTTTCCATTTAGTCCATTTACATCTGAAATCATGACTGAAATGACCATGAAGTTCCTGAAATATGCCCCAATTCATTCCTCTTCTTTCTTTTGGTTTTGTGTTGGTTGTAAGCAGAGGCTGGGAGCCTGAAGAGAGGAGGGTGTTAGCGAAGTGGTGTCTGGATGATCAGAGGAGAAAGGGAGAAGACAAGGAAAGTGGTGGGGAGGGAGATGACACAGAGACAGGGTGTTACTGAGGTGGTCATCAGCATGCTGGTATGTAGGTATGTGCAGGATGGGAGACCTAGAGGCTGATGAAATGTCCTTGGAGTTGTCCGTAATGCTTGTGCTGTGTAATGCATAAGTTTCCTTCAACTCTTCTCCTCAACATTACTTGGTTAATAATACTGATTCTTATTAATGAGGTTGTTACAGAATAGTGAATGGGAATTTGTTCCTTAGAGACTGAACTGTTTCCAGAACATGGTTCCCTCACCTTCTTCAGATATTGCAGCTCATGTGCATACAGAAGCCATAGCACAGAGGAGTAAAGAGCTCAAACTGTGGGTCCTGGTTTCAGAAGGCTTCTAGCAGGTACCTAGCATGTGAATCATGAACATACAAGTAGACGTCACAGAGGAGATCTGTTCACATTTTTAAATTAATGTGGCAAAGTAGACAATCATAACACTTTTTTTCCTTTTACCCATATTGATTTTAAATCCTGCTCTCAAGAGGATTAGACTAATAAATACTACCTCCTTCATTTAATAGTGGAAGAATAGACTTGGGTCACATTATTGCAACACTCCTCCCAGGCCCCATTGTGGAGATATCTGTTCTCCTGTGACTGAAAGAAGGATTTATATTTTTGTGTGTAAATACCGCCAGATTTCATAAGTAAACTGTTCTCATCTCAAGAGTATGTCAGTGAAAGTATATGAACGCCATTCTTCTCATGCGCTCAGCCTTTCTCTCTCGGATGCATGCAGGCAGGCAGGCTGAGTAGTGTGTTGCTTTCTTTGCAAGACTTCCAAGGACCATTTCTATCAGCTCTACTCAACAGAATTAAAATACTGTCAGTAAAAATGTCGATGATAACCTTCTTTCATCTCTATCTATCCTCTTCTACTGAGGATGATTCTGCTTACTTTCAATCCTGACACAATGCTACTATTTTTTTTCCTTTAGCTGTTTTTTGTAGGATACTGGGCTTAAGTAGAACATTTCTTTGTTCCTTACATGTGTTTCTAATAAAGCTGTATGATGAAATGTTTTTTGTCACAATGGCGTTGAAAGGATCATAACAGCGTATCGTCAGGTCTTCAATTCTAGTCACCTTAAAATGAAGTATCCATCAAAATATTTTTTTCCACTGCTATTGTGATGTTTCATAGCCATCCAGGCTATCTGTCTTCTGCCCTGACTCTTCTAGCAGATATTCAGCCCCCTTGACCATTTGGATACCAGGGTTAGAACTGAGGAGACATCTGGGCATTTGCTGGTTGGTACAGACTGATGCTTTTCTCAAACAAATCCACTGCAAATCTAGGGAATGCAGCAGGACAATCCCATTAGGCCCACAGATGTTTGACCTACTGATAATAAGGTGACCTGCTAGATATGAGATAGACATACTTTATGGCAGTGTGAGATAAAGTGTGCCCTTGGACCCAGATCCAAGAAGGGGTGTGGATCCTGTCTCAGTTCACATAAACCTGTGTTAGATACTTACTCCCTTTGAGAAGTGACAGGCACCTCCAAATGGGAGCAGGCATTTAGTCAGCCACTTTGGGATGGTCAGTGGGAAACACTAAGGAGAGAAGAGCGTGTCCTATACCTTAGGCCTCCCTGTGGCTCCCATGTCCTCTGCAGAGATTTTGGGAGAAGCCTTTTGATTACTTTGCTGTTGCCTCTTGGGATGTGCTCAGAAAGGTGCTTCTGCAGTTCTGTTTTGGTTTTTTTCAAAAGGAGGAACTAAATCCATCTGGAGAGCAAGGGAATGAGGGAAGGATGGCTGCTCTCTCTTATAGAGCAGCTCAGGGGTTTACTCATGGCTGCGTAGAAGCAGGCTGAGCTCAGGCAAAGACTGAGGGGCACAGTGCTTTGCAGCATCCCCCGACCAGCAGCTGTCAGCTGCGGGACTGCACTGCACCTCCAGTCTGAGCTGCCACACACAGCAAAAGGGTTATTGGACCAGCAAGAAGGGCTCCTGACCACCCCTGTGGGCTGTGGTTTTGGGAGGGGGCTGGGAGGATCAGTCCTCGACCCCAGTCCTTGGCTCTGAGGACAGCTTGTGTCTGAAATTTTGCACTGGAAGTTTGTTGGATGACACATACGCACAGCTGTTTTTATCCCTAGCTAGATGTATACAGGAAGAAAGTGAGAGTGAGCAAGCAAATACAGTATATGAATGCTGAAGTTAACCATGATGTTTTGACCAAACATCGCTCCCTCAGGTCCATGGACGTGTCGAACTTTTAGCAGAGCTGTTATCATACATGATGACCCAGGAGCCAAGGGTCTTAAACTCCTTCTCCTCTAACAGCTTCATACACAGAGACCCCTGTGTTTGGCTTCTGCATCAGGGTTGGAGGGAAATGCTGTATAAACGGAAACAGGTAGTTGAATTAACTCATATTCTGGACCCAGTGCCTTTTAAGACACTATTAAAGGAAATCTCTTTAAAGCTTGGTTTTGATAAAATCTTGTATCAGCAGAATATGAAATGTGGTAACTTCAGCGGAAAAGACAAGTATATGATAGGGTTACATATGTGCAGGAAGAATCTGGATTTAATTATTGTCTCTATTCTGCATATAATTCCCTGCTGAAATAGATTTTATTTTCAGGAAGAGAGTGAAATAAATAGATGTTTGAATTGTTACCCCTGTTCTTCCTTCTTGGGTTCTGTTTGCTCACCTAAGTTCAGGTCTTCATTTCACAAATACCCATCAGCTCCCGGACTTTCTAATTGTTTGTATTTCTGTACTGTCAGTATTGCAGGCATCTAGTCATATGTTACGGAGATTGGTTGTGTCTGGCCTGGTACCAGGAAAAGGCTGGGCATCTGAGCCCAGCAGGGCTGTTTTCTTCAGAGGGGAGTAACATGATTTTAGACAGTTGAGGAATTTTCCTTATTTTTCATCTGAAAAACCCCAATGAAAGACTGAAAGTGAACTATAAAAGAGAGAAAGGGAATGGATGACAAAAATGTAACTGAAAACATTAGGTCCAATAACAGACCCAACATTCAAATGCATAGATAGGATGTGATGCTATATTGTCATAATGCATTTTAGTACTGAGATGGAAAATCAAGGTCTGAGCTCACTAATACATAACACCGTATTTGGGTGGCATGTAGTGACTTTTCTTACTGATTACCATGAAAGGATTATCAGTAATATATTATCGCTAAGCCTTTGTAGCCTTCGACATGGAATATTTACACAATTGATCGCAATCTCTCCCATGCTGACATCAGTAATACCTTTATCACTCCCCAGCTGATATCGGGAAGCCAGATGCGCAGGGGTGGTGAGCACTTATTTAAACTCAGAGTGTGACTGCTCCCAGCTGGGGTTTGGACTTGAAACCCTTCCCTTGCTGTCTCAGGGTGTCCTCGCAATGCACGCAGGCTCCTGGGCGCCTGGTGTTTATTTAACACCAGATTCCCCCAGGATTTGCTTTTTTCTCTCCCACGTCTTTCCGGTTATCAGTGTTTGTGAAGAGGGGTTGCTGACCTGATGGAAATGGTTGTGTGCTGGAGTAACGCATCTAGGAAGAGGACAAATGAAGCACTCCCATTCTTTCAAACGCTAACCCTAAGTAACACTCAAGGGTGTGACACCCTGCAAATCCTTTGCCGCCCCCCCACCCCCGCTCTAAATTTTGGGATTCTTCAGAAGCCTCATAATGTTTGAAGTTTAGCAACAAAGACTGTTCGCCTACTTGTTGAATTGTAGCTGTCACAAGATCTTAAAAGAAAACAGAAGCATGTATTATTGAAACATCAGGCCTCTGATTGCCTTCATATGCTATTAATTTGACAAAAAATTCACCAATAATGTTGTAAATGAACTTCTACCAACCAAGTAAACTAGTTCTGCCTCTTGTCTGGGAAAAAGGTTGTAGCTGTGTTTTTTCCCCCCTTTACTACAGTAACATCTTAAAATTTAAAAAACCAACTTGTGTATGGAATGGAAACTAGATCTTTTCTAGACAATTTTGGCATGACCATGTTTTGTCTGCCTTTGCAGTGGGGAGATACCAATGCTAAAATTGCACCAATCTGAAATAAATTATTACAAGTCCTAGAATATCAAAGTAAATGCAGGACAGAGGAAGGCTCTCATGAGGACGGAGGTGGTTATTCTTTTGCACAGTATTAGTAGAAGGTTGAAAGTATTAACTTGCACTGGGAATTGACACCAAGGGATCTAAACTTGGACTCAATAAGTGTTGCAAGTAACAGGGCAAGGAAGTTAAGTTGCTGCTTACTCATTTGCAGGTACAAGAATGACAAGTACACATTAATTCGTCTGAAATGAATGGAAATCTGTCTTCCAGTTTAAAGCCAATTTGTCTAATTGATGTTTTCATTAAATTGGATGGCACTTAAGCCTTGTGTCCTGAATGACTCGCAGTTTAGAGAGAGAGGCTGAGATAATAGGAGAAGGTAATTAATTTTAAAGTCAAGCACTGTCATCTTATTGATTCAGAAGCCATAACATATATTTATTAAGACCTACAGCTTATATTTCATTTGATAAATTGCGGAAGTAGTGGCCTTTGTCTCTGAAGGCTGGTGGACATTTGAGTCATTTTTGATATCACTTAACAGGGAACTATTTATCTCTTGGCACTGAGTTGAGGACTTATGTGGTAGTGACCTGTGAGCTGATTAAAGTGTTATGCTGGATTAGCATTAGCACGATGGCTTTTATATGTTTTACAGCATTAATGTTATCTATTAAATTGGGATGGTCAAATTTATTTTGTGTGTTTTAAGGCTGTAAAAATTCCTATAGTCCGTTATTAGTGCTTGTTTAAAACTTGAAATAAATATGTTTAGACTAAAAGTTTCAGGTTGAGTGGTTTAAAAGCCAGGTTCTTGAATTCATTCTTAATCGTCAAACTAAACATAGCTGGATTCTCAGAAGTACTGAAAAGCTGTGCTGAATTCAGTAAAAGCTCTGGAATCTATGCATGGGTTGATGTTCTCAGGATCAAGTCAGACGGAGTAGAGGAAAAAGGCCCGACAGATCAGAGAACTTTCCCATAGAGAAAGAGGAGAGAAACTCCAGAAGGACATGAACGCGGACGAAAGCAAGGGGCAACCGTAGAAGTCACCCTGTGGTTTTGTGTATTTCCTCACTCAATGCTGTTGAAAATGACTTCATATTCATTGCTTTAAAGGACCATGTTTCATCCTTTATTCCTGCAGGACTCTTGCTGTAGATTGTGGGGATTATTTACGTCTCAATTTATTTCTCAGCCCATTGGCCATAATTAAAAATGGAATTTGGCACTCTCCAGAGCCTCTGCTGGAGACTTTCACCTTGTAGAAGAAAGGGGATTAGATGTGATGATTTATTGGGCTCGTGTACAGTCCCCTGACTGTACTGTGGCACTGAGCTGAAAGAAGGCTGAGATGATATCCAATCCTCTCTGGCAACCACTCGCACCATGAGCAGAGTAAATCCTATCCCTTGACTAAAACCCTGTCTTGTTCCATCCAAATTTGCCCGAGTTCTTGATGTGTGGGGCTCCTGGTAGCACAAAGTTAAGGTTGGAGAAGGCAGTGGCTGCCCGCCAAGGCAGTGTGCCTTTAGGATGTTGGAATCTGTGCCTGTGTTTGTGTTGTCACGATGTGCCTTAGGCTGTGCCTATGAAAAGCGCAGAAAATAATTTCTTATAGTCATCATACTCCACCTTTGAGAGGGAATTGGAAATGATGTTCAGAATCGCAGCTCCGATGTTTGATCGTTGCTCTGTGATTACTTTTCAGATTTCTAGGACTTTTTGGTACTAAAGCCAAACAGAAATGCAGTCATAAATCAGGCAGAGTCTTTGCTTGCTTGCTTTCTTCTCCCCTAAGAGAAGCCAGAAAACAAAAGGAAGAAATATGTGGCCATGCCCAGCTTCTACCACAGCATTTAAAAAACGCTTATTTCTTTGAGGTGATTGTTCTGGGAGAAGAGATGGCAAGCCTGCTCTTTGTTAGGGTGAGGTTTCAGGACCATGGTGTCTTTTGAAACATCTCTAAGCACCTTATTACTTTATTAGATGCTCTTAAAAGTGTGGTCTTTTTGGACTTGGAGTTCTTCGTCTTTCCTAGATACTAGTGAGGGATCATCCTGCAATACCCAGCTTGTTCATACCAAAACACCTTTTTCTTTAACTCAGAGTGATGTCATGCAACATGCCTCACAGGAAAAGATAAAAGATCCAGACAAAAGGATACAGCTGGCTATGGCTGTTTCCATTGCAGAAAAGGATGCTGGCAGAAGGGTAGTTTACTAGGACTGAAGTGTATTGATTTCTGCAAAAGCCTTACAGCAAAAGTTTCTTATGTCCAGAATGAAATCTGGTCTGAAAGACAGAGAAGCAAAAAACCCGACCACCCTAGAGAAACCGCTTGTAAGAACAAGAAAACTACATAGGATAGCTCATGGCTTGTGGGAAACCCAGCTTCAGATCCCCAGTCTAATTCAGGCACAGTGAAAACTTGCAGCAGTTTAGTGACATCCAGTCTGTACAGACTGGATATTTATTGCTGTTACTCAACTGAACCCTTGTTATGCAGATGTTTCTGTTGATAATGTGAACTCCTTGGATATTACACTTGTTTTAATGTCCTCCAGACATTTTTTCCATTAATGAAGCTGTGCTGTCCGTGTGCTATGATCTGCCAGGGATGCTTTTTCATGATGCAGAACTGTCTTTAACCTTCGACACTTCCTCAGCATAGCAGTGTCATGGTGAAAAACGGTGAATACATATGAAAGCTGCTTGTGGAAATTATTTCCCTCGGCAAATCCACTTCATTAGGGCCATGTAACTGATATGAAAAGCAACACATACAGTTTCCTTGACTTGAAGGATTTTTCAGTCTATCTCAAACCTGATTGTCATTGCATCTTTTGACTTCCTTTTAGAAATCAGAATACTTAAAAGCAATCTGTGGGCTGTGTCATCAGTATATGATTCAACCACTAGAAGCGGTACATTTGGGTAAACTGAAAGAGAAAGAAACTAGGTGTATTTCTAACCTAAAATAGTACTTCTCCAGATTGCATTTGGGCAAATATTCATTATTCACTTTACGTGCTCACATCCCAGACAGTCTGTTGTGTACCTGCGAAGCAGAACTTTCTTGTCTCTGTCTTACTGAGGACAAATCCCACAGACTGCCGCCTTCGGGTTTGTAGGATTGTGAGCAGAAGGGACTGAACATGTGGCAAAATTAATAAATGAGTAGCATTCATACGTTCATCCTTAATTAAAGACAAGTGGGTATGTGAAATATATTTCCCCAGGGCTATGGTGAGGGAATATCCACACGTGTAATTAATCTAGCTGCTGGAAGTCACCATTTCACCACTAAAATGAAGCAGAAAGAGACACCAGAGAACAGTATGGGCACACTCCAACATTCATTGAAGTCAATGGGAAACTTGTCTTTTGACTTCAAAAGGCATTGGACTGAACCCTGCAAGATCATATTAAAACACTTAGAAGTCATTAAGCACTTATTCTTGCCATACTGCAGTAATAGAGATAGAAAACCAGAGGTGGATTTTAATTTAACCCACTCCCTACATTTTTTAATTGTTCTGTGTTTACACAGTTGGTTGCATACATTTGGATTATATGGCGATCTGCCTGATGATTTATTGTATTTGACTGTTGCTGCATGGTATGCTCTTTTATAGTCTTGTTTCTCTGTATACGTAGTCGTCTTGTATGCTGATACAATCCTCGCTTAAGTTAATACACGATTTTCTGTGAGAGCAAAGCTAGTAGCTTCTGTGAGTTGTGGTATTGTTATTTAGCAATCTCAGTACAGTACAACTCCTACCCCGAGGGTGGGACTGTGGAAGGGGCTGAAGGCATCAGTGTCTCTTCTGCTGAGAGGATTAGCAGTACCCCAGAGCATGCATGGTCCTCTTTATGGGATGGGGAAACATAGGGCAGTCACCACTGCTGCTCTGTCCACTGTTGATTGGTGTCCATTACCAAGAGAGCACAAACCGCTCCAAGCAATGCACAGTCTAAACTTCGGGTACTCTGGGCTGCTGCTGGGTGCAGGGCACTGGCAGACATTGGTAATGGGAAGGAATTCAGGGGCTGGCTGGACGCTTCAAGGTGCAGGAAGGTAAAAGTCATCCAACCTCGTCTCTGCTATTATTCACCCAGCTAACCAATGATTTAGGAATTTGGTTAGCCACTAATCTTTGTCTGACTTCAGAGATCTCTGGCCAGTCAATGTATTAGAGAGAGCAAATGGTTGCCTTGAAACAGATGAAACAGGGTGGTCAGAAAGCCAGTTAGTACCCAGGTTTCCCACATCTGGAAGATGCAATTTAAATTGTGTTGCATCACAATTACTTGTTGTGGTTGGCAGGCTGTGTTCAGAGAAGCCTGTTAACTGATGCAAGGCGAAGTTGAGAGTTGGCCCATTTGAAGATTCGTTGTGCTTACTTATGGTATTTATTTATTGCCTCAATTTCTGCGCTGAATTCACACTAAGTTTTTAAGTAGCTAAAATTTAAGAGGAATGCTTGCCTATGAAAAGGTAGAGCATTTGCCACTTCTGTTTTCTGGTAAATTGGATTTTGGAAGTCAGGACTGAACAGAGCACAATGGGCATTTTGTCCTTGCACAGCAAACTGGATTTAGGCGTCGCATGTTGTGACAAATGGTATAAGTTTTGTGGCTTGGGCTACAACAATAAGAAAAGGCAATCCTTTTGTCCCATCAGACAAATAATGTGGCACCATTTAATACGTCTGATATGAAGCCTAGAATACAGCAAATAAAGAAACTGAAAAACTTTCTTCCTTTACATACTGAAAGTGTTACTGTGCTGAGGGTGTGTGGGGGGAGCTGTGAGTTTTGCTTTCAGAACCGTGCTGGAAGATGGCTTTTTGTGCCATGCATGGCTGTAATCTTGTTTTATAGCCACAGTGTTATCTCTACCCACCTATTAATTTCACTGATATTGCAAAGCAACAAGGCAAGATGGAGTTTTCTTTTCTTTTCTTTTAATGAATGGAGCACACTGGAGGTGACCTCAGTTGAAGTCTAGGATTTAGAAACCCCAGAGATGAAGATGATTTGCTCTTTGCTTCCACATTGTGCAGGGCTGTTGGAAACACTTCCTATTTATTTTATTTTTTAAGAAAATGTCTTGGTTTTATTGAAAAACACTTGATTTGTAGGTGTGCCAAATATGCCGCTGCTTCTGTGGAACCAAGAGTAGGTCCGAAAAGAATAACTAATTTTTTTGTGGCCTTTTTTTTTAATCTTCAGACTTGTTTTGGATTAACGTGCTTGTTCCTGTTTGGCACGGAGAAGAATAAAGGAAGTAGAGAAGCCTGCTTCCTGTCTGCAGTGCTGAATATAAAAATCTGCTTTAATTCTATGTATAATTGTTGTATATAAAAATCAGCTTGCTTATATGCATAGGTGAAATATCTGTTTTTTTTCTTTTATAGAGAAGAGTCAAAGACGTCATATCTCCAATTGTATTTGAAGCTGCATACAGCCTTGGGGAACATGTGATAGAAAGAGGAAAAGAGGACAAGGAACTACCTGCTCTCAAGCCCATTCTCCGCTGGAAGAAAGGACAAAAGATAGTGCAAAGGAATCAGGTCAGGTTTAGACTATGTTATTTCCTTAGAAGGCCTCTGGCTGAACTGACAGCAGAAGTGGAGGTAGAAGGGGATTGCCAAGCTCTGGGTTGTCTGCACACAATAGCCTTTCTGTACAGTCTCTACTGTTGCTGATGTCAGTGCTTCTCCATGACATAGTAAAGACTTGTGCTGACAAGGCTGGGCAGCGCAAGGTGAGGTTACTTTCTTGCTTCAGGGTGTTTGTGCTGGGAAGAAGGAGACTGAATAAGGGAAAGGATGAGAGAGGTCCTACTCCTTCTGGTTCTTCCCTTTCTGTAGGAGGTTCTTGTGAAAGGCTTGGCCCTGGCTTTCCAGGTTGAGCCTTTGTTAGTGCTGGAGGGACAGGGCTGCTCCAGGAGGGGACATGGGAACTTGCCCCTCTGTGTGAGGGGAGAATGGTGGACAGAATAAAGAAAAATTTGCCTGGCCCAACTGCCCTCTTTTCTTGAGGGCTCCTCACGTCCATTCCCATGGCAAGGGAAACTCACTCCTGCTGTTATTGCAGAATGTGCTGTGCTAAAATAGGTTGGTTTTATTTTAGAGGAAGTAAAGTGTAGGTGCAGCCATGTACTTATTAGGATCCTGTTTTGCTCCACTGCAGTGCAGAAAAACCTTTTGTCTTTAATTTTGGTGAGAGCAAGAGAATTCCCTTAATTTTGAAACACTTCTCATTCAGAGAGTAGAGAAATTTTTTCTTTCTTTTTTTTCCCCCTCTTTCTCCCAGATCATTCCCAAAGGAATTGAAGTGTATGTGATTATCCTGCCTCTCTTGTTTGTCTGTCTTGACCTCATTGGTATCTTTGGAAAATGCTGGCCAATTTTGGCAGGTTTTGACAGGAGTGATCGACAGTGCTTATGAAGGTATTAAACACCTTCAGGGTTCATGAAGCAGGCAGTCATGGTGAGGAGAGAGACCCCATTAGTGACCTTTTGAAAGATTCCAGTTTGAGTGTGGTCCTTGTAGGTACAGGACAGTCTGCTGAGGAAGGAGCCTGCAGGACAATTCAACCTCCCACTGTGCCAACAGCAGAGCATCCAAATGTGAAGCTCGAGGCGCCACAGGGAAATCAGACTTCTTTTGTGGCTTGCAAAACTTCTTGTGTGTCAGAATTGCAGGATAATTTAGGCTGAAAGGGACCTTTGGAGATCCAGTTCCTTGCTGAAAGCAGAGCTAACTTAAAAGTTAGGTTGAGTTGCTCAGGGTTGCATCCAGGCAAGTTTATTTTCCAAAGCATGCTTACAGAGTTATGAGCTGGCATTGCTTGTGAATAGGAAACTTTAAAAAAAAAAAAAAAAAAAAAAAAAAAGACACCCCAAACAAACAAAAAAAACAACCCACAACAAACCCAAACCAAAACCAAACAAACCCCCCTCCCCCAAACCTGTAAAAAGTCTGTCTAGAGTCTGAGGCTTTTAGCAGTGGATTGTTAGATCTGGTTTTTAATGCCGGGAAGCTCATACCCATTAAGTGATGTTTGCATCATCATCATCTATAACATTACTTTCTGATGCTGTTCATAAGGATATGTTATTGTGCTGAAATTGCAGGTCCCTGAATACTAACTAAAATGCTTAAAGAGATTTGCTTTGTCATATACCCAAGTGTTTTGAAATGTATTTGGCTATAATCCTTGTATTTGGAGAAGTGAGTATTTCTTCAAGTATGCTTTATTTTTATAAATGTATGAATGAAAGATGTATCTAAGAATTACTTATTTTTATGAAGAGGGATTGTGTGGCTGTTATGTATCTGACTTTTGTATTGTTGCAAACATTATGATGGGAATTTGTGGAGAACTTTGGAACTTGAGCAGTGTGCTGAAAACCTAAGTGTTACATGAACGAAACTGCTTGGATGCTTTACCACTGGGTTTAAACTCAAAAGGTTACATCTTGCCCTGCAGGCATAGTCTCAGATCAATATTAAAATACCTAAACGCTGAGATTATAGAGAAGAAACAAAAATATGTTGGGTATTTCCCTGACTTGTTTTTTTGTGTAATTTGGATGAGAGGGAGCTAGTTTAACAATCCCTTTCCATTTGCTTTCCAGATGTTGTTCACTTAGCTTAGTAAGGAAAGGATTTTGACATCGGGTGTGCCTGTAACTGTGCTTTCAGCTAAGGAAGTGGGCAGAGCTTCAGAGTAAAGTGTGGCAGTCATGGTGACAAAGCCTTGCCGGAGTAGCCTCGAGGCATGGTGGCAGGGTCCTCAAATACCAATTTCATGGGAAAATCAGGATTCTTGTCATCTTGCAAGTAGAAATTGTTTTTAAAGGCCAAAAGGGATAGTAGGAACCAAAGTTTATGATATAAAGGATTTACCTCTTCAAAGGATCTAATGATTCTGGAGGGACCGTGCGATTTGGAAGTCCAATTCAAGACAGATTTAGCGGGTTCTGTTTTCAGAAGATACAGCACGAGTGAAGGAAGGTGGACAAGTTTAGTGTTAGTGCTAGTACTGAAGTCTCTAAATATAGCTGGTTGTGTGTGGTTTTCAAAAGCCCTAGATCCTATTGATCCAGTAAGAAGTGACATTTTGATATCGGAAATGTTGCATCTATTGCTTCAAGGCACCATTAAGATACTGTTAAGAGGCCGACACTTTGCTAAAAAGCCCAGGTGGCTGGTTTTTTTGAATGAGTGTAGGAGAAGCAGCTGAAAGTAGTGAATAGCTGAAGAAACGGGAGGGAGCCATGAGTGGGCAGGAAAGGGGGAGTCTTCTGTCTTTCAGGATACTACTGCAGGTCTTGAAAAGCCACACATCTTGCAAATGTGTGGGCTTTATAGTCACCTAGATGTGATTTTTATTTAAACTAAAGTGTTGTTAAAGCTGAAGTGATAACTTTCACTGGGATTTCAGTTTGTTTTTCATGAACCAGATGTTCCCTGCATGCATGCATGACTTCCCAACAAGAGTGTACAGCCATGTGGCTCACAAACAAGGACATAGGAAAGCCATGAAGTGGCCTCTTGGCATGAGAATTGAAGATTATATTGAGCATATGAAGTTCTTCATGGTGCTTTCCTCTAATGCATTAAGGAGTGAGCTTGGAAATAGTGTTCATGGAAACCCACCACCAGAAGTGACATCTACCTAATGACATAATCACAGATATGTGATTATGCTGGATATTCATCCTTTAAATCAGTATTACATTGCATGTGAGAGACAGTCTGGTCTTGTACTAGTCACTTAGACCAAGGCAGAGGTATAATAGTAAAGGAGTATATGGATGTGGGATATAATTTGAAATGCTTTTATTTATTGGTCACTTTTATTTTAGAAGAATGCAACTTTTACTGTATGGCAGTGCAAAATGCTTGTATTTAAAAATAAAACAAAAACAAACCAAAAACAAACCTTGATTGTTTAGTGAAGGAGCCTGCTTCTATTCCTAAATGAACTATGCTTGAAACCATCAAAATATGGTAAATAATTTGAACGTCTGATTGATTTAAAGAAAAGGATCTTAACTGAAATTTCCTAAGGAAAAAGCATGCAATTGTGGGACTTCATGTATTGGCCATTTTTTGTAAGCAAAGAGGCTCTGATACTTCAAAATGAAGTAATAATGTAATTAAACTGGCCTGAGGGACTATTTGGCCCAGGATACAGTAACAGTTGATTTCTCATGGACTTAATTATTTTCTTGGTTCTTGTACATGCTTACCAGAAACTATGGTTGCTATAGCTTGGTGTAATTATTTGTGGTAGCAAAAGCAAATCCTCAAGTGTTATGTGTACATGTCTATTAATAGGTGCCTCAGCAACTTGTACAATTGTTGGGTGGAGACTGGTTGTGTGGAGAAGATTACAGCTTTCCAAGTTGTAAGTGGCTAGCCAGCTCGGTTTTGATTGAACAGAAAATCTCTGATGGGTCAAGACTGGGTGGAGGGAAAAAAGATTCTACTTTTTGAGTGCATATTATGAACTTTAAAACTTCCCAACCTGAGGATGACTTTCCATTAGCTTCTTTGTTGCCTCCCAAATCCAGTTGCTACCTCCATCCACTGGAAAAAACGAATAAGTCTTCTTACTTCAGGGAAATTAATGTGTATTTAGAACTTGGTTTGGCTTAGTTTGTCCTAAGTGGTTTGTACTATAACATTTATTTTTGTATACCCACTGTATAAATACATGTCAACCAAGAAGGAGAAAGATCTCCTGCCAAATACAGTGGAGATTTGTTCCTAGTAGTATCCAGTAATGTATCTTAGAGTTCAAAATGTGGTATGTTAGAATTCTGCCTGTTGTAAATACTGTAATAAAATCACCTGCTGTTATGTGGATGGAGACACCATTTTGTTATAGGAAAATATTCTCAGTAGATTTAATTGCGTCAGTGTCTTCAGAACTTCGGGAATGGTCTGCCATAAAACTGCTTGTGAGTTATAAGAAGAGACAGAAAATGTTTAGGACATTCTGTTCCCAGCTGTGCCACTGACTTGCAGTGAGAATTTGGGTACAGTGCTGCACATCCAGGTGACTGAGGCTGCACGTCTCTGGGATAAACTTCACCTTTTTAAAGCAGAGGACTGTTTTTTAGAAATACTTGTGTTGGAAAAGCTTGTTAAGTATTTGCACATAAATTAGCTTAGTTGGCAGGCATGAGAAAGTATAGGAGGATTTTTATGGAGCTGAATTATGAACACCTTTAGTGATTTTTGGTTTGCTGCACAAATAATGCCGTTCTCTATTTTAAAACATGCACACACACACCCTGGGTCTCATACTGAGGACAAAGCAATGACAGATCTGGACAGGCTGAAATGTAGTGTCCATACACACAGCGTGGTCCAGGTTTGTCAGAGGTGCCTTCCCCAGAGCAGGGATCCCTGTGTGCCTGCTTGCGTCGGGTCATGTCTCTGCCAGCAAACTGGGCTGTCCCCAGGGTGTTTCTAGGCATTGGAGTGACAACTTTATCCTGGTAATCTGCTGGAATGGCTCTTTGCATGGTTTTAGCCTGTGCCAACTACTGCAAACCATTCCCAGGCATGAGTCAGGAGTTAGGATGCTCCTGTCTTGGAGGCCAGGGCAGTTTAATTTACTGGTACAGCTGAAGCCTCAATACCTTAGTGTACCTATCAGTAGCTGGATAGGTGAAAAGTTGGAAGATTAATTGATTTATACCAGGCACATAAGAAGTATTTGGGAGATTGCAGGAGTCAGCCTAATTGCCATGTTCCAGATGAAACTTGCTGCTAAAACCCTTTCCTCCTTGGGCAGGGCAAGTTCCCAAATTGTCTTCTGCATTTATTCTTGCAGAGATCCACCATGTGCCACCCTTCCTGCTTAATTGCCATTGTTTTCCCTTTGGCTGGAGTGGGATTGCTGAAAGTGATGATTTCCACTCCTCCCTCTGCCATCCCTTTGGTAGTGTCTGTCTTTTGCTCTAGACAAGTTTGGTCAAAGTCGGTGCTGAACTGGCAAGGACTGGGTGCTATTCGTGCCAGGAAATCTGGAAAGAACCCACCCTGATCATGTACTGGATTAGGCTGGGTATTATGTTTGCCTGCCTTTTTTTTTTTTTTTTTTTTTTTTTTTGAATGGCAATAAAGAGGAAAGATTTACAAGTCTGGAAGAGATTCAGAACTAAACAAGAACAGCAGGTGTCCAGATGTGTTGTACCTCTGAAATGTTTATAATCAGGAAACTTGCTGAAGTAAGAATGAGTGGAAATCAGTGCCTCTGATGGTATGCATGTTTCTATAGGCTCATTCTTAAGCAATGACAGGCTTGGCCAGTAATTGTCCAACTTGTTCATATTCCTAGTAGAGGAAAAACAACATAACTGAGAATGTGTAAGGGCATGGTTTGATCCCCAGGTTTAGATCTCATGGGCTTCCTAAAGAACAATAGCCAATATCGTATGCTAATATACACACGAACACACACAGGGATATATAGACCTTCATGTCTTGGCATGTGTGCTAGGGGAGGGTCAGACTACACGGTGATCCTGTCTTAGGTGGTAGGATGTGAATTATCTGATGTAGTTTACTGGTTCTTCAAATAAATAGGTAGAGAAAGGAGAGATGATCACATAAGCATTTGCAAGCTGAACCCTAACTGAAAATCCTACTGAGTAATTTCTGCGGTTCAGCATAACAGCATGCATTTCATTTCCAAACTACTCTGTGGATGGAGAATTGTAATTGTAAGAAAGGGGAAATTCCTGCTTACGCATGGAGCTATAAAAGAAAATTGTAATATTCTTAAAAAGCCACAGAGACAGGTGACAGACTTCAGGAAGCCAGGCTCCATTAGCTCTGTTCATATCTTTTCAGCAGTTATATGAAGGATCCGTAGAGCTTAATTGGAATACCTAACATCTTGAGAGGAGATAATATGATAGTGTTAGTTCATTCAGTTCGGAGTACCTCAGTGCCACAAAATCCTTGTCAGTTCAGAGTAGTATAAATACAAAATCACTGAAGTGCTGGTGGATTATAGAAGAGGACTTTCACATATCCTTGGGGGTCTAAATGGGCTAAAGGTAGACATAAATTGCATATCTGATGATTTGGAGACTTTTTTTGTGTTTGCAGCTGACAAAACAGCTGCCATATCTGTGTTTTGGTGGTTGTTGTTGTTACGCTTTTATATTTTTAATTACACAATTGTGTCATGAGTAGCAAAGTTTTTGAGTCTGGTGTTAAAATGTTTAAGTATGAAAGCATCCTGAGTGAAAAAGATTCATCTTGCACGATTCCACTTTTAGTAGTAGAAATAAGGAGGTTTAGAGTAGAAAATGTTCTCGAATATCATTAAAGAACCCTCCTGAGATGATATAATTGAATTATTCTGTAGTCATCCAAAATAAATGGAAGGCCATTTAAGACAAGACAGGAAAATATATTGAGAAATGTGCTGCAGAAATCCATTCTATAATGGTATGGGGAGATGGGACAATTAACCCAATAGGTCTTTCCTATATATTGTTCTATGAATTTATAAGGTCTGAAGTCTTGTAAAATGAGAACACTATTTGGATGATTTGAACTGTTAATGATTTAAAAAAGAAAAAATTGCCTCAGCCTGAAAAATGAGTGAGTCAGACTAGAAATCTAATAAAGCTCCGAAAGGCTGGGGGTGTGTTTCCATTGCCACCAGTTATAATTCTTCACCCCAGGAGAATATGAGGACAAAAGATTGCATTGTTAAATCTGCTCACTGCTGTGAGGAATTACTAATACATATGTTTATTAATTTATGCTTGCCTTCAATAGCTAACATGTTTCATGCCTGATCTTTTCTAAAAAGCTGATTTCATTTGGGAGTTCCTGTTCCTCTTACACTTGAGTGTCCTCTCTCCTTTTTAGCTTGGTGCTCCAGCCCAGTTTTTAACACTTACTGAAAGCAGGATGCAGCTGAAATAGGGGAGAAATTATTGCATTTGGCCTTAGATGGCTTGATAAGTGACAATGTGCTAGTCATGAGCCATAGGCCCAGAGTCTTCCACTCAGTAAAGTGGATGAATTCCCCTGTAGCCTTCCCCAGCTGGAGAATTTTGACTTACATGGTTGCACCCTTACTGGTGTAGTAAAATAATTATTACTGGCCAGTTTCTGTTTTCTTACGCTAATGCACTATAAATAAGCATCTGTTTTCTTTGCATGAATGCATGCTCTGATGAAGTCTACATGGAGCTGAGGGAGCTTGCTAGCTAACCTCGGTCCCCTGCACCATGCAGTACTGGCACGGCTCTTTGGTTTTGTAGTAGGATTCTATTGAACGCTTACCACTCCCCTGGTATTCCTGCCTTCATCATGTGTTTGCTCTGCCACTCACTAGGGGTACTGTGGAATTAATGCGTTCTCATTTTAGCCAGCACATCTGATGAAATCCTGGAAAGTTTTTAAAGCAATATTAATTGCTTTTCTAGTGGGAATTTAAATCAGCCATTTTGCACTTTGCTTAGCAGGATATATGAATAGACCATTTCCATCAGTAGGATAGTGAAGCACAGGACGTCTGGGGAGAGTCAGTCACTCTTTCTTTTTCTGTGGTCAATAGATCTGTAGGTAATGGCTTTATTTTGCAGGCAACTTGAAAATTTAAAGACAAAATAAATAAAGGTCTAAAATCAGGCTCCTGTATCTATGTTTAGGCACATTAATATCTAAGTTCTTGATTTTTAAAGTTATAAAACAGGAAACAGTTCCTAGAAAAGGCAGTGAGATTTGCTTAGAGCTCAGTACTTTTGAAAGTTGGATCATATATCCTGGTCCCTAAATAAGGACCCAGGAACCCAACTTCACTAGATAACATGGTATAGCATCAAGATCTAAAAAGTAAAGAATTATTAGACTAACAAGCCCCCTTATCCTGCATCCTTTAAATAGAATTGCTTTTATGTTACTAGCATGATCTAATTGCTAAGTCATCCCTGCACATACCATAGGGTATGGTGACAATTTACAGGAAATCAGTGTAGAGATTGGAATACTGTATTCTTATTTTGCATAACCTAAGTTATCCTGCTGAAGTACGTGGCACAGTTTGTGAAGTTAAAGGAGTGGATCCTCAGTTACTGAAGGCCAGCTCTGCCACCTTCTAAGAGGTGCTATCTGAACCTTTTGTAGACTGATGTGTTAGGAAGTAGTTAAAGGCCTGATCCAGAGTGAATCACTAGTCTCTTATCCATACCATAAAATGACATGTTTTCAAGGGTTCTTTTGAGAATCCCGTTTCTCCTCCTTCTCTTCAAGCATTGTCCTTCAGCTGTCACTTTCTCTTTTCTGTGAAAGGATGGGCACAACTCTTACTGGAACACAGTACTGGCAACTTGTCAAAGTCTTGCACATTTTGGCTACAAGCTGAAATTTCCATGTGCTTCCCTGTATTTTGGGAGGTTGAATATCTTGAAATACTTTTTTTTTTCCCTTTGTTTATTGGATGATTTCCAGTATTTTCTATGGGCAGGAGTGCCATAAACACAAGTTTTTTCGGTTTCTTGTTCTCTTCGCTACTTCCAGAAACATAGATGTGTTTAATTTTAGATAGCCATTGAAAGAAAGTGAAGCAATTTAGTGAGCCAGGTTTGAAATCCCAGATTGCCTTTCTCTGAGCAGAAACCTCTGACCATTAGGCTGAAGCCAGGCTCCTCCTTGCTTGTTTCACCTCCTAGCAGCATTCCTTAGCAGTCCACTATCAGCAGGAAGGAAAAGGAGAGTATCTTCACACCCAATACCCAGCAGCTTTGTGCTTAGGATACCTTAGGATGCAGGAACTAGGGATTCATCCCCCTCCTACTTCCTGAGGCAGAGGACTGTACATTTACCCCTGGCCTTTACCACAAAGTGTGGAATTTAATCCACTACCTCTCTTCAAGAGGCAGAGTGGACACAAAGGTACTTGCTTTGAGGGCCTGATCCAAGTGCCTGTCTAGACGTATCCCCTTCCTTATCAGCTGGCTCTAGGTCTCTCCTTACTGTACATTTAATTGTGTACAGATGTGTATATTCACTCTTTATAATGAGTATATCTTAATGTAGGTTTTTTTACTTACCCTCTGGAGGACATGGGCAACATCCGTCTCCACTAACATTTCAGGTTATATCAGCCACATTCCTTGACCTCCCAAGAAGCATCATCTTTTCTACTCAGAAAAGTTGCCATGCAGAATCCGAGAAACTGTGTTTGTCCGGGAAGTTTGGGGACCCAGGGAACCGCTATGGAGCAATTCCCCATAGCTGCTGGGTTCTGTGCAGCAGGGGAGAGTGCAGAGAGGAATCGTGGACCCTGGAAACACTGGATTTCCTCTGTGCTTTGCTGTAGATCTGGTGATTGCAGGAAGTCTGACAGACTCACTGTGCATGCACTTTACATTAGCTTTGTGTTTGTATGGTAAAGATGTGTCCTAGAAACATGGAGGTTATCCTGTCCCTGCTGCTGAGCACACAAACACCTATTTCTCTCCTGGAAATGCCAGACAAAATTGTGGTGGCCTTGAGATAAGAGATGCAGCTGTGTTTCTCATTCAGGACAATTTTTGCCCTTTCCCTGCCCCCTGGCCCTTGGATTTTTTCTTGTATGTATTTCTTATGTAAAGAAGCTTCCTGACCATCTCTGAAATACATATTCAAAGCTGTGAGGTATTTGTTACAATATAAGTGGAATCCAGTAAGAATCCATTAGACCAGTAAAAGCACTGTTCAGAATTGCTTCTCTTCACTTTGGGTAACAGTAACTGCAAAAATTAAGAAGTGTTTCCACAGTGCCATGAATTTGTTTTGTCCTACTTCCCTTTTTCCAGTTCTGGATAATACATACAGCCCATTGGTTACCTTGTTCAACACTTTTAATATGTAAAGAGCTCTGTAAATCCCTAAAACTGCTATTGTAAAGCTGATAAAGATTGCTTAGAGTTAAAATTAGTGATTATATTTTAGTAGGGCCTGTGCATATCCCAGGAATGGACTCCTGCTCTAACAACATGCAGTGTTGAGTTAGGTGCAGTTTCTGTCCCAAAGAAATCACAGCCCAAGTAGACCAAGTAAGGGCACACTAACAGAATATATAAGCAGTGTTCACAAATGTTATGACGACTTAAAGGTGGGATTTGAACAGGCAGGAATTAGTCAACTGGAAAGGCAGAAGAAGCAACAGGCTGGGAAAGGGGAGGCTCAAGATAGCAGAGAAGAAAATGGAGGAAGTAGATTGACTGTGAGAACCTATAGGGTTGAGGCTCTAGCAGGCACACAAAAAGGGGAGGTGGAGTAGAGTCATGGCAACATCTGTCCAGACCAGCGAAATAGCGGAAAGTAGCAAAATAATCCATAAATGTCATTAGCCTGTGATGGAAGTGGGTTGCTGAACTAGCTGTGACTGCATTGATGGGTCCTAGCAGCTGGCTGGCCTGGAAATCCTTTCTCCCCCCAAACCTGAATTGGGTTTAAGATCCTCCACAGAAGCACAGGGTTCACTCCTACACAGTTATGGATCTGGGGAGTCATCATCCTTATTTCTTTCTGTCATCCCAGTGCTGTGCAGGAGCTTGGGTTTCTATGACATAATGAAATACTCCCAATGCATTTCAAAGTAGCTTGCTGTCTAGTGCATGATATGTTGGAAGAGATACATGCTCAGTAGTTTTAGAAAATGAGGTATTTGTTCATTCTTTTTGAAGAACCGCAACTATAGATTTAGTAACAAAATTCCAGGATTATTAGGTAGTTACTTACATGTACTTACAGTACTTTATTCTTTGAAATGTGCAGTTCATATCTTTGATCGCTCAGTTCGCTTTGCCAAGATTTCTGCAATGCAAATAGGGAAACTGTCAGGCAAGAATATTTTTACAGTTTATTTTTCTTTCTCCTCTGAAGGTCAAATGGTCTTTCCTATATATAGCTACTACGGTTGTTGAGGATTAATTCTGAGGACTTTTGAGACTATACCTCTGAAACATGCTGTGTTCTGAGAGGGATACCTTGTGCCGGTTCCTGTCTCAGGGCTATTCTTGTCCTTTGGTGTGGTAGTCTTTTAAGGAGGAAGGGTAAGCTCAGCCCTCGTGTTTAAATCCTCAACAGTTTCCACTTCTGAGATTCTGAGAAAGCAAAAGGTGGGAAAGGAAAATGAAAGTAAATAGCCCCAAATGAACTGGCCACCTCCTATCTTCTTTTTGTAAGTTGGTACAACCTCCAGTGTAGTTTGATATCTGCTAGCCCAACACCAATTAACTTCATAAAGGTCCACTCCTTTTTGGAGAGCTCTGACAATACAGAAAAAGGAGAGCAAGCTGCCTCCTTAGCCAAGAATCTTCCTGGAGGGACGAGAACTAGGAATCTGTATGCCCTCTGGGCTTGAGATTCAAAGTCTTTCTCCAGTTCTGATACAGTTGGCAGAGCTCTTAAAAGATGTATTAACTCTGTATCTTCTTTTATTATTTTTTTTTCCCCTGAGTCTCTCCAACCCTATCTGACCATTATGTGTCCCCTGCACAGATTTGCTCTGTCTTTGCATTTATGATTGAAATATATTTACTTTGGTAATAAAAGTCATGAAGCCAAGCCTGTAGAAAGGAACATTCATATTAAAGAAAGAGATCAGTGGATTGTCACGTTTCCTAGCTGAACAGTGTTGGCAACCTTCATTTTTGGGTATTTGTCCTTTGAATATTTGGTAAGCTGAAGAGCATTACAACTCTGAAAGAATGAATCCTCCAGCTTGAAAAGTCTAGTCATCTATTCAGGAAGGTATTGGTCTCTGTTCTCAACAGCAGGAGAAAGTAACCATGATCTTGACAGCATCTGGGTTTCTTTGACGCGAGGAACATGTTCCTGTCCTCTTTCACTCACTGGTGGCTGCCTTGTTTAGCCATGACAAACTACTATAGACATTTGTATAGGCTTATAGACTTCTCACATATTCCCCTTATTTTTGCTCCTTAAATAGCATGACAACATAGTGGTATGTTGTCCTTTCACAGTTCCTAGCTTTATCAATCTGTTAAATTTCCTAAATAATAGTCTGTACCAGAGTTCACAAGATTGACAGTGGTTCCATTATTTGAGAGTATTGTTGGTATGTAACAGTCTTTGTAATTTTCTGTTGCTTGTAGGATGGCAGAAATGTTTCCTACGATACATAAGATCTAAAAAAAAAAAAAAAAAAGGTTTAATTCCTTATCTTTAATATAGGCTAGTGAATATGTTTGGTGCATGATTTCCTTCCTTGCAATTCTTAGGACTGAAAATAGTTTCATAAATAGTTTACTTTCTGTTTCATTTTCATGCACATGCATGGGGAAGAGAAATAACAGTGCCAGAAATATTGTGTGAGCAGTAATTCTTGTCAGATGGGAAGTGGGAATGGATTGAGGAAAACCTCTGGGAGAGTCTGGTTTTGGTGAAACTTCTTGTTCAGTTAGAAGAGAATAAAAACGATTCTGATAAAGATGAGATTTGTCTGCCCTTGAATTTCCTTAACACTCACACCATATATCCCTGTATCACAGATTTTGGTGGCTTTTTATTTCATCCAGGGATGTTCCTTCTTTGAATTTTGATCTTACTCTTCTCATGCTCTAACAGTTCTTTTTTTTTTTTTTCTCTGTTTTTCACAGACTGTTTTTGAGAGGAACTGTCAATCTGATGACTGTGCTGCTGATTTGAAACTTCAGGGTAAATTACTGCTGTCTAGGTGAGTAGGTGAACTTTTTTTTTCTTTCTTACACGCTAGTATGCCATTCATTTTATTTAAGATGACATTGAGAAATCAAAATACAAACACAGATGTTTTATATCCAGACTAGAAGGATGACGACAGTGATATCATCTTTAGTGTGGAAAGGTCTTGAGAGGTACACAGAATCTGAATTCCTGTGGTGGTGGGCTCTGTGCACATACGCGCCAAGACACATGCACCTTCCCAGTCACAATAGACAAGCCTGGAGAAAAAAAATAGCATAGCAGAGAGGGGCAGGGAAATAAAGATGCGTGCCCAAATCAATTACCAATATGGACCGTTTCAAAGACGGTAAAATACTGTTTATGGCATGATAGGAGTAAAACTGCCTGTGGAAAAGCAGTTTTGTTCAGAAAAAATGTCACATGGAAGATTAAAAAAACCCCCTCAGAATGGCAAATTGTCTTCTTCAAATTATCTTTTTCTGTTTCTGAACTTGTAGTTATGCTAACTCTTCTGAAATACTGCTCTCCTTTGTCAGATTCTTCTTATTAGTAACTTGGGAAGGGGCATCTGATTTCACTTTCTTCTGGGATAATAAACCTCATCAAATAGACCAGAGGTGAAGTTTATGTTCCGTCCCTTGTGACGGGTGATCCTAGGAAAATGCCTATTGTTTTGCCAGAACGTAGTTATTCAATTTTGGGATAAATCAGGCTAAAGGTGAACTTTACACATCACTTCTGTTTCCTTTTTTTCAGCATTTTTAGCAGATGGAAGTGCTGATGTGAGTTATTTAATTGTGTGCCAGAGGTTTTGCTGTTTGATGGAGATGCTTTCTGTGAAATGCTTTGCTTTCAGGTCAGGAAAGAGAGGGAAAGAGACTCCCCTGCTTGGGGGGGCGGGGGGAAGGGGGAAGGGAAGAAGTAATAGTAGGGAGATATACACACATTTATATATAAAAAGACTTATATATAAGTCTACAGCGTGCTGTAACCGTACTTGGAGACAAAACTGAACCAGAGTCAAGTCTGAGAAGTTACAGACTTCTCCAGACACGACTGAAGTCCACAGGAATGTTTCGGGGCATTGGCTGGGAGCAGGGTTAGGTCTCAGGTTGCAGAGTCCGAGCTTTGACTGCGATTAGTCTGGATTTTTGACCTTTCCCTCGATCTTCATGGTGAGCAAAATCTGTTGAGGGCTGGAGACGTGTCTGTGTGGACTAGGGAAGCCAGTGAGGGATTTTGTCCTGCAGTCGAGGAATAATCAATAAAAAGCAAGGGACAAGTCCTAAAAACTTGTCAGTCAGTGTATAGTAATTACAGCAGTAAGAGCTATATTTGCAATCGGAGCATTAGACTGTTTATTTTTTTGTCTGTTATTTATGTTATCTTGGCAATTTAAAAGCCACAACTGTCAAAAAAGCTTAGGATATTAAAATACAATTTCTGCGTTTGTATAGCAAAATGTTGAACAAATGCTCTCAAATCTTCTTTATCCAGTGACAATCTGAAGTCCTGTTTGAAATAAACAGGATGTCGTCAAATCCATCAAGTCTGCACAGAATGGGTTTTCTTTAGCTAAAGGGCTGTGTAAGGTTCAGTTATTAAGAAACATAACACAATGGGTATCTCTAAAGAAAATATTTTTAAAATTATTATTATTATCATGCATAAAACTACAAAAACATGCTATGGATTCTGATTAGAGAGAAGTGCCTGTCTTGAGGAATATGGTAATTTTTTCAGCCCCATGTGTTTTGTGCTAAAGAATCCTATCAGCATTTTTCCACATTATTCCTGTTTATGCTAAGTCTGTGTACAAAGCTTTTTTTTTTCTTTGTCGAAAGAGCAGAAAAGGTGGCTCGTTTATTACTATCTGCACTAAACAATGGACTTCATTGTTAGCAGGGTTATGGCAATGCCTTTGTCTAAATAATCATGTCTGACTAAATTTGGTGGACTTATTGGAAAGAATGCAATTAATGACACACAGATACATTGGATTGAAATAAACAGGATGTTTATGGGAAGGCAGCGGTAAGTGCTGTCTCTCAGAACTGCTGCAACTCTTTGAAGATATCACTGGACATGTGGATAGAGTGATCCAGTTAAGATCATCTACAAAAGACTTTTATTGAGATTTCTCAACAAAGGTTCACAAAGAAAGTTGCCCAAGTCTGAGAGGAATGGTGCCTGAGCATTACTACCTAATTAAAGGGTAGTCAACAGAGAGAAGAAGTAAATTGTGTGTTTTCCTAGTGGAGAAAACTCCACAAGTTCTTGTGCTGGGGCCAGTGATATTCAACATATTCATAAATGATCAGGGAAATAATCTGCTAAAAATGAATAGCAAGGTGATAAAGTTTGCTAATCATACTGAACTATTCTGAGCAATGAAAAGAACAGACGAGGAGGTATGTTTTCATGAAGTGTGTGATTAATCTGTGGTTTTTACTGTTGGGGATGCTGTAAATGCTGAGAGTTTACATGGTGGAGAAATGGCAAATATGAAAGCCGGAAGCTGCAGAAATATATCGGCAAAATAACACTCTGCTTGCCTTGTTCTTCCATAGGCCTCTTACTTTTAGACATGGTTGGATACAGGGCGCTCTGCTAGATGGACCGACTTGGTCTGGCTGTTCTTAGACACTTTTCATGAATTTGTAGCATGTTAGAGACAAAAGCTGTACAGAGATCTATATGTTGTAAGGTATAGTTTTGTCCATCACTGTACATAATACGCTTCCAAACATGTGCTGGTTGGAGCATATATGTGCATAGGAAGTTAGCTCAGATTACATTATCATCAAGAGAATTGCTTGCTGAGGTCATTCTTATGAGCTCAGGAACTGCACAAGCTACTCTGATTTAGAGTTCACCTGGGATGCGTTTGAATCACTAGAATTACCCAGTTAAAAGACCGCACCCAGCTTTGAAGATGCCAAACTGGCATACCAAATGACTAATAGGGAAACCAGCCCATGCTGGCAAGAGCTAACCAGGTCTGCTCTGATTTTGCTTTTCTTGGGATCCTCCTTCTCTTCTGAAAACTTATTCATGTGCCCTCAAATTAGGAGCACTGCACTTTGAAAAATAACAAATAGACAGCCTGGGATGTTAATGCTTGGTCTAGGCAACGACCTAATATATGGCCATTTATCCAAAGTGCTTGAACAAAGCAAATCTGCATGTGTAAGGTAGAAACTTCACTGCTGTTCTGACCAGATATGATTGGGTTTGCCTCATTATTTCCTGTTGCTGAGGTGCTGCTGCATGTGGAAACAGTGCTGCTGGGCAAGCTGAAACCCTCCACTGTGAAGTTGGAGAAGAAGGTAGGGTAGGACTGCTTGAAAGTGGGCAATGATAAAAAACCTTAAAGCCTTCTAACTCCATCTGGAAGCTTTTGCAAAGATTTGGGAGGGTAGGGGTGGGATGTGGTGGTGATTCCTGTATTCTGGTTTTTTTGAGTACTTCTGTTATAGTGAAAGGTGTCCTTGGAGACTTGGACTGAAGACCAGGGTAACATGCTGTACTGGAATGAAGAAGAGTTAGAATGCACTTACTCTGGAAAGAAGAAGGTTTGTTTTCAGTTAACAGATTAATTTCTTCAAGGCTCGTCCACCTTCATTAGCATCAGTTTGCATGTAAACCCATCCCAGCTTCCTGAAGGGATTGTGGGACGAAGGAGCCAAACTCTTCCTGCTCGTGGCAGATGGCAAGAGGAGCGAGAGTCATGGGCTGTGGCTTGGCAGGCTCAGACCAGAGATTTGGAAAAACCTTCTTGTGTAGGCAGTTTGTGCTGTACGGGAATGAGCTGTGCAGAGACAGTGCGCTCTGCCATCCTGGGTTTCAGGACTTGGCTGCATAAGGTCCCTGCTGACCTCATCTGTTGCTGGCAATAGTCCTGTGTTGAAGAAGATGAGAATGGATTGTATGACCTCTAGAAATCCCTTCCAACCAACTTTTCTGCAGTTTTCTGTCTTGTCTCAAGGTAAATCCTCTCTGTAACCTGAGCAAAATTGCCGCAACAAAACCCAGCTTTTTGCCAACATGGAAACACCTGCCTAGGATGGTTATGGGTGTCTTCCAGCACTGTGGCTGGAAAACTGCCTGTGGGACTTCTCGCCTCTTGCTGATGCCACTTCTGCCAGCGAGAACATGCAGCATCATGAGAGGGGACAGTAATATCAAAGGCCAGACCTGGCAAAGCAAACTGTGGGGATTTAACTTTCTACGGCAGACATTATGAGATAGCATGTAGAAACAGCTACAGTGGTATGTGCTAGTATTGCTACAAATGGTATTTTTAGTGGTTGTCCTGGACTTACTCATAGCAGTATGAGTGGTGTTAGCCTAAAACTACAGATGGCAACTTAAGAGTCAGGAAAAAGGAGCCATGAACTGTGCTGGGGACTTGGTGAAGGCAGTGTTGGGAGAAACTGAAGGAGCAGAAGAGAGGTATTTCATCTTTCCAGTCATGACTGTTTTCAAATCCATTTTTCTTAAAGAATAAACGTGAGGTTTTGGCAGCACAGAGCAGAGAGACTACTCATTGCCTCCCCTTCAAAGAGTCTCCAGTGTTAAATTTTGCACCTGTCGCAGGAGATGGCAAAATCTGGCCGTATCCATGCAGTAATGCACTGTGTTGCAGGGGCGGGGAGATTTCTAAAGGAAAAGACTTAAAAGTATCTTAGTGTGAAGAAGAAATTTATGTATTGCATAGGGGTAACTTTAATGACACAACCTGAAACCATAAGAGAAATAGGAATATAATATTTTGCAATAAATTTTATTTTTATGGCCATAGCTTTGGGACAGCAATAGGAAACCAGGTTTCCTTTCCAGCAATCCAGTACTGAAAAGCAAAATGCAATTAAAGAGTGTTCTGTTAGCTATTATTTTCAAATATTGTTTAATATTAAAAATATATATATTACACATCATGCTTGAATTCAATGGCTCACTCTGTTTTCTCAGCACAGCAAATGTCTTTTCCATCAGGTTTCTGTAGCAAATAGCACATTTTTATTGAGCCTCTCTGTAGCTACTTGTTTAGAAGCTGAACTGCATCTGTTTCCTCAAGATGTGCTGGGGGAAACTCTGAAGTAGGTGTTCTGTAGAAGATTAGACTTCCCTAGCCTTCAAAATCTGCTAATCCATTCCTCTGGTACTTTATATGGGAGAAAAGCACTCTGGTCTTTTAAGAAGAGTCTGAAAGTGCTGAGGGAGCAGGGTTGACAGGAGCATACGTCTTGTCTGACATACCAAGGCAGTTTCAGGTCCTGAGCTGATGCCTATCCATCTGATTGGCACTCTGCAGAGGCAATGGTAGTTATCAAGCCCTGGTTAGGCTGTAATGGGAACCAAGTGAAAACTGTGGAGAAGACATTTGAGTAACAGTGAGAGTGTTTGAAAAAACAGACTTTCTTCCAGCTATAATAAACAAACCAGCTAAAAAGACCAGAGCAGAATGGGTGGTGGCTTCCCTGCGAGATGCAGCTAGGAAGGAAATCCTGTATGGCTGTGTAAATATACTGAGAGCCCGTGTGTCACAATGAACAGAGCAGCTTTACTGAAAACAAACAGTACAAGAAGAAAGATGGTGTTGCAGCATGTCATGTAGCTGCTGTGTTCCAGCACAAGCTGTGTGCATGGTATGTAAATCAGGTTGTAAGCACAGGACTGTGAGCCTCCTTGGATAGAAAATGCTGTAATAAATACTGCTATAATAAATATTATAGCAACAGAAAATGCTGTAATAAATACTGCTATTCCTGAGAAGGTTCCAGGAGGAAGTCTGTCTTCCCATATATTTATGTGACATGAGGTTACCCTTCATCCGTCATTAGAAACAGAATTACTCACCGATTGGAGTGCTTCTGAGTGTATGTTTGGCTGTTTGCAATAAGCAACTTGCTTTTATGTGTTGGTTTAGAGCATCCTTAACGGCCACCACTCATTAGACTCAAATTTATGTTCTTCCCCTACAGACTGGCTGGGATTCCTGTAAATACTGCTGCAAATTGTTTGTTTTGGAAATGTGAAATTGGAAGCAAAAGTCATAGAAAGCCAAAGGAGTGACAGGTGCATTGTGCAGAAATTTTCAAGGTTTTTCAAATTGTGGGGTTTTTTGAGTTGGAGTCAATGCTTTCAAAAGTTCTCTTGTGAAACGGGATTTATGAGAAATGCCCTTTTCCAAATATTGGAAGGTCAAGTTTGTGGCTTGCGCTGTTTCTGCTTCTGTTGGTTTCTCTGGAATTAGCCAGAGAATGGACAAAACCCCAGTCTATCAAAAATTTCATTGAGTTTGAAATGTTTCCATTTTAATGAAATGGTAATTTATGAAGAAGTAGTATTTTCCAGTATCTTCTGGTCAGCTCCACAGAAGGTGGAGGTTTTTGGTTTTTTTGGTTGGTTGGGTGGGTTTTTTTTGTTTTGTTTGGGTTTATCTTTTTTTTTCCCCAAATAAATTCCTTCTGTGACTTTTACTAAAGGATTACCATATTTTCTGCCAACACTCCTTTTGTTTCTGTGATCTCTTTTGTGTTGTGTATGGCTTTGTATTTGATAGACATGTAAATGATTTGATGTGATGTTTTGGGATGTAATCTCAAAGTACCTAACCCAGGACTCACTGAAAAGACAAGGGAGAGTGTGCACCGCCACCCTGTTGCCCCCCCCAGCCCTTGAGCTTACAACTCTGAAGTTTATAAGCATATTATTTGTATTAGTGAAGAATGAATAATTTCACATAGGTGACTAGCTATGCAACTGCAAAACTGGTTGTTTTGTAAATGCTGTGTATAGATGCAAGGATGAATATGCTCATGGACCTATTAAAATCAGTGGAAGGACTCCTTCTGGTTCACTGGGCACATCATCAGACATTAGGCACCTGGATTTGAAAAATGAACCTCAGCACAGTTTCATATTGACTTGTCAAATTATTAGAGAACCTGAGCTGAAGGAATCCAGAAATTGTAGATGATAATGTGTTATGACAGCTTTGTCCAATTTACTTTTCACCAGCACAAGATATAATGGCACAGAACACAGATTAGTGCAGTAACAGTGCAGAAAGTCAGTGTCTTCTGAAGAAAGGAGCAATAACATAAAATTTTGATCAGAAAGTTCAAACCTTTTTGAGTGTATCTCATGAATATAGTAGTGTTTTATAAAAAAAATTAATAAAGGTTTTCACTCATCGTAGACTTTTGCAAACCCATGGAGAAAAGCTGCAAGCCTGTGGTTTAATGTGGGAAGCGAAGCTGTTTCATAAATTTGACCAGGCTCACGCCTCAGCACTTATCTTCCTTTGATCACACAACGGGGATTTGTTTCCAGAGAGGCCTCACGTTTCATGGCATGCCCATTGCGGTTTTATGCCCCTGAAGTGTATCTTAACAAAACAGTCATGATGAGGAAAAACAATATCCTTTCATTTGGAGCTTAATTACATGCTCTGATAGTATCTGTTTTTCCCTTCCTCTTCATTCATAGCAGATGAAGAATTTGTTTTCACTTATTTTATCTTTCATTGAACAAACACTTCTTTCAAAAATATTTTTGACGTTCTGTTTACCCTAGACAGGCTACCCTAAATAGCCGAGCTGCTCAGATGGAGCTAATTTTCTGCTTTACAAAAAACAATGAAAGAAAAATGAGCAAATGCTATGGCTTAGCATTTCTAGTGCTAGGAAAGTGGTCTTGAGCTTTCAGTCAAGACCTTGTGCGTATAAAGCTGTGTGTACCAACATGGATATTCCCAACTCCCAGGACACAGACAGGGAGCTGTGATTGATCCCACTGCAGTCATGTGCTGCCCACTGGTTACGTGGTCATACCCCAGTGCTGTCCTAACTCACGATCTTTTAAGCTATCAAAGGAGTTATTTTCAGGGAGAAAAGAATGACAGAACATGGGAGAAATGGATATGAGTGGATTGCTTTCTGTTTTCTCAAAAAGTCATACCAAGTTTCACACTGTGATTTAAGTGATTTCATAAATTATAGTGTAGTTTAACATTATTTCAAAGCAATTTGCTGCACTGTAAAGGATGCAATGAAAAAAATGCTTATACCATTTCATGTATATTAGTACATTTGTAATTCTGTTTGCAATTTAGTCTTTTCAGTGAATCCAGGAAGCAGAATTCTGATTTCTAATTTATGTTTACTTTTATTTATCTTTTACCGACAGTTGTTAGTGTATTGAATGCTGCGTTTGTGAGGCATGTGGAAAACTTTGTTGTAGCTCATCCAGGATCAGATTTGCAGTTTCCAGAAAGGGCTGCCCAGCAGAGCCTGCAATTAATCAGGATGTAGTACAAGTTGCAGTGGGAGCATCGTCTCAGAAATGAGTGAATGTTTTCCCTTGTTGAGGGTGAATGGGGATGAAGGAATGGTTTCTTGGTTTCCATCTGGTTAGTTGCACTCAGAGCTTCATAAATCTCTCCCAAAATAAATAAATAAGTCCAGTTTGATAGCAGTGGGCAGTCCTGTTCCTTTTGAACATATGGTGATTGAACCCATATGGATGGTCATAGAGCCATCAAGTGATGAGTGGTAACAAACCTCAGTAGTCCACATCTCATACAAGAATACAAATTCCCAATCTCTATTTTCTAATAACAGGCCACTTATGGTCAGTCAGCGATACTGTACAAGCCAGTCTTGTAATTTCTTAAATACTGGATTTGTTTTGTAAGAATCACTTGACTGTATCTACTGGAGTAGAATTTTGCTGTTTGTTTTTTAAACTAGGCCCTAAAGAGATGTTCTTTCATGTAGTTTGAATTAATTGCTCAACTAATGTATAACCTGGCCCTCCTTTTGAACATCTCAACAACCATATTTTATGGACCTAAGATAGTTCAAGTCACCATATTGTGTTTTTCTCTAGCAACCAAAGTATAAAGCTAACAAAACAAAAGCTTAACCTCAGGCAGTGCTGTCATACATTAGCTGCCTCCAGAGGTGGAAATTCTTGATACTGTACAGACCGCAATGAGAAGCCGATGCATCGTTTTGTATTTGCAGAACACATCTTGGCTGATGCATACATGCATGTGTATGTATATATACCTACACATGTATATGTACATGTGTAGGTATATATACATGCACATACACGGACTCTTTTGTGATGCAGCTACATGAACTTTTTCTGTGGTATGTCCTGCAATTACAAAATCTGGTAAGGCTGAGGTTCTTCACAGGTCACCAGGTAAATCGTCTTGCTGGTTTTGCATGAGCTATAGAGGAAATGTGCTGATATGGGTATATGTTGCTTATCACGTTTGACATTTAGACATAACTTACTCCTGACGTATAACACCTGCTACTGCAAAACGAATTTCCTAAAGTAACAAACCTGTACTGTTTCTAACATTTCATCTCTGATTAACTGCCTTTTATTGACCTCTGAAAGTGATGGCTGGATAGGGCACTGGTCTTTTTCTCCCTCATCGATGCTCAGCTGAGTATGCTTTTTAAATTACATATTGCACCCCAGCATCCCAGGAACGGGACGAGCAATTGAAGCTATCTAATGATAGGAGATGTATTTCTGAAGGCATAATTTCTATGGTAAATACGTGGTTTGCATGATGACTTTGTTAATGATCTAATTCCTAGAAGGAGTATGTTGGAAAGTGCTGCTGAGTCATCCTCAAATTCCAGGGCCAGATCTATGGTCAACAAGCACCTATTTTAACAGAGCTCTTCAAGTATTTTAACAAACAGAGGGGTTTTTTTTTCTTTCATGTCAGGCTGATGTGTGCAACTTTCAGCTATGTGCCTGATACCATTTATCTTTTGCATTTCTTTCTGCCACTAGTAACTAGTTTTTGTTTGTGTTCCAACCTTAGGATGCTTGTCTTACGTGTGCAGGGATAACTTTTTCCTAGGGGCACAGTACCATTGATTTCAAGGACACTGCTTGTGGTTATAAAAGATGTTGATTTGTATGTGTGTCTGCAAGGGTGAAAGATTAGATTAGAGCTTCTGTAGATGTTGTACCTCATCTTGCTTTCACGTGCCAGTTTCATAAACCAGGGTAGCTCCATTCAAACCAAAAGCTCCTCCCTGGAGTGAACACTGTGTGAAAACAGAGGCAGCTCTTTCCCCATTGATTCTTCAGTTCTGTTTATAAAGGGTTGTGAGCATCTGGGTACAACTTAAATTACTGATAATAATAAAAGGCACCAGATTTCTGTAGGGTGATAAGATAAGGGTGATAAGTATTTTTATGTGGATGTTGTGCCCTGCTCTGTCCTTTTTACTTAACAGTTTGAAGACATAGGTGGCTGGGAGTTATATCTATTGTGTAGTTATGGGGGATTTCTGTGGAGAAACTACATTTGGGGAAAAGAGGACAATTTCCAGAGAAGCTTTGAATATATGGTAACTAGCTGTAACTAGAAATCACTCTGTTGTTTCAATACCATAATAAAGAGCAAAAAGGATTTCCTAGAGTGGTCCTCGTCCATCTCTCCCCCCCCCCCCCCCGCCCCCCTTGTTTACTACTCAAATGCATTCATTTTTAAAATTGAAGTGTAGGAAAGATGCTCTGTGCCATATTCCTGAATTGCAATACATATGGGAACTGAAGCACTAGAGACGTGGCAGCTGTGCTCCAGAAGGGTACCAGCACGAGCAGTTCCACCTCCTTGGCCCTGGGCTCACCACAGTAAGTGCTTTTCTCATATGGGACATGCAGTCCCTTCCTATGGGGAAACATTGGCACATTGTTACTCAGTCTTCATAGGCGGCAATATTGGTATGATGTTACTCCCAAACTGTGCTCTGCTGACACAGAACCTCAGTTGACCAGTCTTTGAATTCTCTATTACGTTTTTCCCATCACCTCATGTTATCTGCTACTCAGAGCACACTGGAAAGTTTCCACTTGAGAAACAGAAAGTTCATTAATGAAATGATCTGATGGGCTCAGAGCTAGTTTACCATAGCTGGCTTAGTGCATCTCAGATAAGCTGTGGTCATCAACTGCATGCGGTCTCTTAGTGCCTTTGCTAGCGTAGGCTTCAGTGCAAGAGGGGGAAGGCAGCAGCTCAGCTAATGCAGAATAAGCCATGATATCTTGAGCATTTGGCTGAGTCCTTAGGCTGTGAACTTTGCAGAGAGAATTGACCTTGAACGCACATGAGATGGCAAGACAGGGTAATCGAGCAGTGTAAAATGCAATAGCTTTGCTCCCTGTGGGGTTGTTTAAAATTTTTACTTGGTTTGGATTTGTTTATGGGGCTGCTACCTCTCAGTTTTGCACTGAGACATCAAATGAATTCCCAGATCAGCTGCGGGTTTCAGCTTTTCATTGGCCCTTGAGGTTTAAGTATTTGCAAAACTCCTCCCAAAGTTCAACTGACCCTGGAACCTGTGATAAAAACCCAACAGAATAAAGGTTTTCAGGGTTGATGTAAAGAGTCTGTGGAGACAAAATTAATATTCAAGTATCATAGTAACTGCAAAGACCAACTGCAAAGCTGGTTGGTGAACGTAGAAATCTGGATCTGTCACAGAACCAATGTCGTTGACTCACACCTTTTACTGATTTAAAAGCAAAAGGTGGGACTCTTCTTTAATTTCATCTGATGGACATGGAGGGCAGAAGGGGCTTTAGTTTTTTGAAGCATTTTTACCTACTTGCAGTCTAACTGATCCCAGCTGTAACTTCCACTGTCCATTGAGCAATAGCAGTGATTTATCCATGTAGGTGCTGATTTGCTGTAAGGAAAGAAAGGCTCCTAATACAAAAGGGAAAGTCGGTGACCCAGAGTAAGAGGGTAAGTGTGACCCCATCACATTCCTTGCCCTGCGTATTATCTGCGCAGACTGAGAGGAAGTGCTAAATGCTTTTTCAATTTAAAAAAAAAAATTCTCTCTAGTGCAGGAAATAGAGAAATATGTCCCTGCGTACCTTTTGGAATGCAGATTATGTCTCCCCTGACCCACGTTAATAAAAGCACCAGCATCTTGGGGGGTGGGGAAATGAAAATTGCAGATCTTTTCAGTTTGCCTTTCCCAGCTGGTCTGTCTTCCCTTGCTGACCATAGTGCAATGACATGGCACAGGCATTAACAAAGAACGTTAAAGCATGCAAAAAAGATGATACTTGTTTTATCCTGGAATTTAGTTTCCTTTTCTTAATCACTTAAGAGGAAAATGTTAAATATTTGTTTACATTTGATGTGTAGTACCACAGCTAGTGAATTCAAAACCGTGGCAGAAATTTGGAGCCTGATTTTCAGAATTGCTTGTTACCTGCAAGTCTGGGTCATGTGAATGAAAGCTGCAGGTATTTAGTACTTCTGAATGTCAAACTTCTTTCCTTTTCCATGCAAACATTGATACCTTGACATCCTTCATGTGCCTGTACGTATGTGTGTACAAATGTGGTTGCCTATATATAATGTATAGATGTCTACAGAGTCTACCCAGAACTTTTACTCAGTTCATTGTTTGTGTGTAGTACCTGATGTAATGAGATGGTGGTGTTCTGTCCAATTAAGTGATTATATCTTGATTTTTTTTTGCCTTCTTTTCTTTCTTTTTTTTTTCCTTTTTTGAGTCCGTTTTTATTTTTAGCCCCTCTTCCTTGATGTAAGCAAGGTTACAAGGGCTGTGGTGAGGATGTCGGTGGCTTTATAGTTCTCATCCAAAAAAACATAAACTGAAAGCCATTGCTTGATTATGTTTCTTAAATTGTTTGGCATACCTTGTCAAGATGAAGGGGTGGCTTCAGTTTGTTTTCTTGTTTCTGGTGGGTGACAACGGTTCTTTCATTGACATATTTTGACTTGGCAGCTAGGCTGCTTAATGTGCGGCAGGCGCTGGAGGAGGATGGCACCGGTTTGGCAGCAGAGCTGCTCCAGTACCACAGCAGGCTGTCCGTGCCCCATGACGTTACTCTCTCAAGCAGCAAACAGAGCCTGGGAGCTCCCCTGTGGACAAGGAGATTCCTAATCCTCTTCTCACTGCAAGTGAACCTGATTCATTCCAGATGTACACAGATTCAATGACTCAGAAAGCTGCTCTCTTAAAATGGGACTTACAGCACAATCTCATATAGCCTTTCAGAGGAAGAACTGAACTCCTCTGCCAGCCTAAAATCAGTGAGGTTTTTCAGAGTTTATTAGTGTGTGAATTTTGTGTAGGAGCAACTACAGTGTGCTCTTAGAAAGTGGGTTTTCTTTCTCTGCTGAGGAAAATGTTGTTATAAACGTCATTTTGGTATGATGCACTTTTAACAGAGGAGTAAGAAAGGAGTAACACAACCCTTTTTATTTTTACATTATTTTTTGTGGCTTTAGTTTTAAATAGATTTTCATTCTGAGTATTTTTTTATTATTCAGTAGGAAGGAGAGTATTCTTCATTGTCTTGACTTTATGTTAAATCTCAAAGTGCTGCTACTACCAATTTGGACAGGATTCTGTAGTGTGCATTTCATTTAGTATCAACCCTGCATAAGATAAATGTCTTGTGATGTTCCTTTGCTTACTGAAGTGATACTTCCAGATTTTGCTGAGGAGTTTGATAGATGCTGATTAAGTTTTGAAGTGATTGCAAGAAGTGAGATTATAAAGTTCATGAGAAATAATTCACAGTAATAAATGGTTGTTTTATTTCTTTGCTTCCAAATATGCACTTTTGATTATTAGAAAATCCCAGCAGATTGTTTAGCATCTTCATAATTTGTCTGCTTTTCAACAGTAAACATTGAAGTTGGGGCCAAAAGGTTAAATGCTTCCAAGTACTCTCACATAGTTGTGCTATTAATTTGGTATGTAAGGAGCAACAACTCAAATGATTTGGACCTCTCAAACTAGTTTTGCAGTCGATCCTGTGCTGCATACGCTTTTGCAAATGCTTATTTGCACTGATAGTTGACTATGAGAATAAACTATAATGTTTAGAAAGCAAAGTGTCCAATTATCTGTAGGATTGGTTGGTGTCTGCAGTTGATTGTAAGCGTGAGAAAGGAGGCACATTTCCTGGAGGCTTATACCTGCCTCCTAAGAAGCTGTCATTGAACTGTAAGCCATAATTTAGGGCTTAATAAATGAAGATCATCATAAATGAAGTAAGTACAGGAAACAAATGCTATAAATATTGTCTGTGTTACATGGAAAAATTACACTCGCAATCCACAGCCATCATCTTTAAAGCCTGAATCAAGACCATCTTCCTCCAAACTTCTCACTCACCAGAGCCCCTGGCTGCTTTGGGTACGTACCTTTGGAAACCCACATCTGGAAACTTCTTGGCAAATGCAGGGAGATGGAGCCCAGCGAGCTCTGCCTTGGAAGGTCTGGTATGGCTGTGGTTGGAAGAAGGTGCTGAAGGGTTTATAAGCACCGCGTCCTCGGAAAGTCCGCTTTTAGGCAGATGCTCTGGTTGCAGTACCATGAGCAAGGCTGGCAGATGAGGGCTGGTGGCGATGGAGGGACAGGCTGCCTTTAAACACAGCTCAAATCCTGCACCCCAGCCATTTTCAGAGAGTTGCTGATATGCAGAGGAGCAGTGTATGCCAACATGTATGTCCCCGGCACAGCCATTCCTTCATGGAAATTGGGTGAATGAAAGGTGGCTTGGTCAGCTATGGATTTTTACATGCCATCGCATGCTGCTGTGTGCACGTGTGTTTTGCAACATCTGGTGGGGTGGGTGGAGTGAGGGTGCATTTCCTCAGAGGTGGTTCCTTCTTACTCTTGGGCTGGCTGTCCCCTAGAGGAAATAATTGAGAGCATCTCCCTGCTGTGTGGCTGGAGGTCTCTACCCTTTTCTGACCAGCTATTTGGTGTTTTCTCTGTGACACTGTCTCTGTTTCTCCAGGATGTATGAATGGTCTTAGATTCCAGTTATGATAACTGTAAACAATTTGATATTTTGGCTATTTTTGCTTATTTTTACATTTATACCTACATATTTCATATTATCTTTTACTATACTTTTAGTTCTTAGACCTGCAGATCTTTGCATTGATATTGTATTTTCTTGTGATTTCTCTTTAGCTTTTTTTCCTACTTGTTAGCTCATCTTCTGGATAGCTTAGTATGATTAAATATCAAATAATAAATGTGTGTGTATGAATATTTATATTTTCCTCTATGTGTGCATGTGTGTGTGGGTTCATAATATGTGATGCCATTTTACAATAGTGTATTGATTAATGATATATAGCTGTTATTTTAATTCAACCATTCCCTTGGTATTCCACTTACAGAAGATGATGCCATCATGTTAGGTCCAGCATAAACACCTGAAGAAAGATTAGTCACATTCAGTGGACCTTTGTTGTAGTTTCCATACATTTTTCCACTTATACCAGTTTCTGGATTTTATTTGACCCTCTTTTCCATTTTTTATATCCATAGCATAACTCTAAGATTTTTCAGAAAGTTACTAGAATGTTAGAATAAGTTTGAATTATTGAGAGACAAACTGAAATAGCTTGTGTATTTGAATGTGGGCATAATATCTTGCACTTGTTGCATTTCCCCTGTCCAATTACTTTACAGTCTTCAACTATTTTATTCTCACTAAAACCATATTAAAAATAAGTCACGTGAAATAGTTCCACATGAGGATCATGGGGTTTCCTTATAGTCACAAAAGGCAGTGTCAGAACGAGGACTCAGGAGCCGCTCATTCCCAGTACAGCCCGCCCCCCGCACCATGCATTGGCCGTACAGCACATTCCTGAATTACTGACTGCCGAGCTTTTAAGCAGTTGAGTTGTGACACTTCCATAGCAGGAAGAAGAAGGACCAGAGTGTGAAAGTTGCCCAGAGTTAAACCAGTGTAACTGTTTCTGCCTACAGTGTTGATGACAGAACTGCCTACCTGGCCCTGGGAGCAGTGAGGAACATCTCACTTAACATTTCCATCTCTAACGTTGGGGATGACGCCTACGACACCAATGTTTTCTTCAATTTTTCTGGAGAGCTCTTCTTCATCAAAATGTGGCAAAAGGTAAGAAAGACCAGTCTTGCTGTGGCTTAACTTTAAGCCAATTTAATTGCAAGATGTAGGGACGGGGGGTGGCCTGGGCCACACTGCTGAGACATTTGGAAGTTATTTCTGGTTATGCTGGGCTCGAATTTCTTCCAGGCTCTTTAACGAGTTTTTCTTTTGTGGGTTTGATCTGTGTAAATTACACCCTTTGTGTTTCTGTAGAAGACGACACAGCACTGTTATTTGGGGTGCACTAGTGAAAAAGAAAGACCATTTTGTTGCGGTATTAAGGTATTAAGAGGTAGAGGGAGACTGTTTTGGAAACTGGTAGGGTACCAAATGGCACTGAAAATACAAAGGGTGCCTATAGTTTGAGTGGTGCCACACTGCACTCAGCAGTCCTGGTCATCTCCTGACTGGGGCTCCTGCGTTTTCTCTTCATTGAAACCAAGATACAAGGCTGTTCTTTGCTCGCGTCGTGGTGCAAGTTTGGGTTGTGGCCAGGGCACATCACTAGATCCAAGAGCTCAAAAGTGCTTTTAATTTCACCCGCATGGAGTCAGGTGAATATTCTGACTTTTAGTTTCTTTACATTTAAATTGAAATATTCAGGTAAATATTCATTCGTATGAGTTAATTTAGAGGTAAAGTTGTTGAAATATAAACACTGAATCGAGCTTTTTTGCAAACTGATGGCCATAAAAGCTGTCTGAGTGTGAGTAATGTGACAATAATTGTGCAAAATGGGAGCTGTACAATCATACCAACATTCTGTCTGTTTGTTCCTGCTTTTCACAGTTGTTTGTCTCTCTGCTGGAGCTTTGCTTTGCTTTGTAAGCCGTAAGAGCAGTATTACAAACAGTAGTATAACTGTTGCGAAGTATGGGATTAACTGGGTGCATTGAACCAATGACATTTTGCCATTATTTGAAATGTTTTATGATAGATTTTGGTTATTGTAAACCTCTTAACTCATTACATAATAAAACAAAATATGATAATTTCTTATACATGTTAATTCTCTTAGTGTTCAGTTTTGACTATTATGTTTAATACAGTTGCAAGCCTCAGAAAGTTGGTTTTGTATTATAAGCTTCATTTTCAGACATTGTGTGCTGCAAGTGTGCAGTTTACCAAGAGGAAAAAAGCAGGGGATGAAGTAGAAATGCCTTATGCCAATATGCAACTTCTCCTTAATGGAGGTTTTATGTGAAGACTTTCAGGGTCTGGCCCAGCTCCCATTGAAGTCAGTGGGAGGGTTTCCATTCCTTTGCACTGGAAAAGAAACAGAGCTTGATGCATGTTCTTTTAAAAGGTTGTTGTGTGGGGTTTTTTTTTTTTTCTGTGCTTACATGTTGAATATTTTACACACACGGATTAACTGGAACACCAATTGCCTTCGTTGTTCTTCTTGGCCAACACTGTGAGGGAACAAGCTGAAGATGATGTGCTGTTTCCCTTGGTATTTTACCTTAAGTCTGGGTCTATAGCAGGCTTGAAACATCTGTGCTGAATGCTGCCTAGAAGGAGCAGTTTCTGGAAGCAGATGACATTGTTGTAGGGTTATCTCACTACTCAGTGTGTCTTCTGCTAATAGAAGCTAGCATTTCTTTAAAAAAAAAAAAAAAAAATACAGCACACATCAAGGAAGCATGTAGGCTTCCTTCTTCCTTAGGTCTTGCAAACAGGATCAGGGTATAGCCTGCTATTATTCTTGCTGTTCCACTGTTCTTCTGATTGATTTGTTAGGGTTTTGTTTTTTTCTGATAATTATTTTAGTAACAGTTTTGAAAAACCAAGTCACAGGATTGTGTTGGGCTATTTTACTCTCTCTGTCAGCTTTTGCTTTAGGACAAACTAATATATACTATTGGCCTCACCATTTGTCCAGTTGGGAAACTGGATTACAGCCTCATAGCCTCAATTACAATGTAACATTTTCCCCAAGCTCTTTGAACAATGATTTTTTTGTAAAATATCACAGCCTCCATGTTTCATAACCTACCCCCATCCCTTGACATCTATGCATAATATGTACTATGCATGTACTTTAAATAGATTCTGTTCCTGGTTGAACATTGCCCAGGCAAAAATCCAGAATGTAAAGCCAGAATAAAAATGACGGCTCCTAAGACTTCCCTTAGTGGAGCAATTTTGGAATCAAAAGAGCTTCTTGTTGTGGGAAACTTTCAGCAGCAGCTGCCTTTTAACGAATAATGCTGAAGTGGAAGAGAACAGTCTCTTCCATGTGGTTGCTTGATCCTTTTTCTGCAAGGTGACTGAGAACGATGATCGTGTGGTGGGCTTTTGTAACCTGTCTCTGGAGTCCTTTCAAGATGCTGTGTCCCCCCTGTGTGTTTTCCCTGTGTCCCCACTGGGGACATTTCCAGTGGATTCAGTGCAGTTTTATTTCTTTCTATGGAGTGGTTACAATGAGACCTAACAGCGCAAAAGTTTAATGCTGGTTTTTTTCAACAGAGTTGTTGAGACAAAATGCCATGTCTTGTGTTTGAAAAGAAATGGGGTAGCCTAGCTCAGGGATGATAATGGTAGCGTTCCCTGAAGGGTCTGATTAGAGCTAGCCCCACTTTCCTTTCTGGAGACTGAGATTTCATGAGACGTGGTGGATAGAGACCTACCTAGAGAACAATCAACCATTGGAATAATCTCCCCAGGGAAGTGGTGGATTCCCCAACACTGGAGAGTTTTAAGATTTGGCTGGACAGGGTGCTGGGCCATCTTGTCTAGACCGTGCTTTTGCCAAGAAAGTTTGGACCAAATCATCCTTGAGGTGCCTTCCAAGCTGGTATTCTATGATACTTGGCAAGGCTTTGCTACACCTTTGTGAGGTGAAAAAGCATTTGCCGACTGATATTTAGGATACTCCGCCTATTCCACTGTCTGATTTTCCTGTTGTGCTGCAGCCAGTCCTCCCCGTCTCCATGGACAAAGCCCAGTGTTTTCTTTCCGTAGCTCCTGACAGACAGTCCTTCTCTTTAGAGGCACAGCACGTGGCACGAGCTGACTTCTGCCTGTGCTCCCTGTAGTGCTTTTAACTCTCTCACCACTACTGCACTTCAAAGGGGCTGCCTTCACCAAAGTGTCACTGTCCTCCTGCACTCAAAGCATCCCTTCACCCTTTTTAAATGCAGAGGGACTTTTCTGGGGAAATGGGCATGTAACTGCAAAATACCAAATTTGTTAACTGATGAAATTCCTGAAGACTTAGGGTACAGCTGTGGGTTTTGTCTCCACTAGCTTAGTGTGCATATTCTTTTCCTTTATGTTTACATTTAGTGCCTTACAGTAATGCCAGTTATTGTATCTCTTACCGGGCATGACAATGCTTTTGTTATGAACCTTATTTTTCAACTCCTAAATTTGGTGGGGTTAAACTGTTTGAGATGAGATTTTAAAAGCTAATTACAACTCACATTGCTTATTTAAAAAAAACGTTCAGCTAAAATGACAAAGTCCTTTCAGGGCTGGGCTCAGGCTGGGTGTGTTTTTGAGAGATTGGTGGAGATTGGACATTGATACAACTCCTGTGCAAAGCTTCAAGCTCTCACTCTGTGAGCGCAGGTTGTTTTACAGGTGCATGGAAGTACTGCACTGCAGTAAATTTCAAAATGTGTCCACTAATAAAAATGTTCCTTTTGAAATACAGAAAGATTTAATCATGTTCTCTTTAAAAAAGAAAAGATAGGGAGAAAGACACCTCACCTGTCTGCTTAGATTTTGTTTTTCTTTACTATGTTGACAAAGAAATGGTGTCCCCCTCTTCTGTGTAAAGTAGCTTTTTAATATTTTTTTTTGTTTTAATCTTAAAGCTTATTGTCCCATAATCTTAACCCAGCTTCAGGAAAGCATCCTATTTCAGAGTCTCAAAAATCCACTTAACAGAGGTGATACCACTTTTCCTATAGAAGAATGCAGAGTGCTGCTGTGTGCTGAGTCTGGAAAAAGAATAAAAAGCTATTGCTACTAATTTCTACACCATTTTACATCTATTGGAATTGCCTCCTCGCTTGTGATGTTTTGCTGAAAATGCTTGTCAGCAATAGGCACTTTGCTAACCGTTTGTTAGCTGCTGTTCAGCGAAGAGGGGTATTTTCAGTACAGTTGCAGAAAAAGCAAAAAGCACTGTAAGCTTGCTGGCAGTAGCAGTTAATGTTGTGTAGGGCAGAGCTATATCTGTATTAAATCAGTTCAGCTATGGCATGAGATTTTATAGCAATAGTATAAAAATAGCACATGTAACATAATAATAGCAAAAACAACAGCAATAACCCAATATGTGCAGCATTAATCTCTCACTGCTCTGCAAGGGCTGGCAGGAATCTATCGGCTAACCCCCTTTCAGTGCTGGTTATGGAGAGAGTAGGTCAGGAAATCCCATTGCTGACTGTCATTTCCAGCCATGGATTGTTCCTAAATTTCAGACAGGCTCCCAGCATCCAAGGCCAGCTGTGTGTAACATTCCTGCTGCTTCTCACAGCAGCTTTCGCAAGCAACAGCTGAGTGAAGTTATCAGGGCCGGGCCAGGGCAGGGTGAACAGTGAGGTTATGGTTTCCTCAGGCGCAGTAATTTCCATGATTCCTTTGTGAGTGTGTACCTGAAACTTTGGTGTTGAGTATGAATATTGCTGATAACCGGAGTCGTGCTGCTTATGGGCTCTGGGGTTTTTCTTCTGATGAGTAATGTGGCACCGTCTCTTTCTGGGTTAGCAGGAAGGTCATGCAATTTGGATATGAACTCTTTCTTCCTTGCTCCCGGAGCGCTTGCCCGCGTCTCTTGACTAGGATTGCTCAGAAGAGCTGCAGACGCAGGCAGAGTTTAATTTTTTCCAAATTGGAAATTCTCTTACACCGGTTTCCCATACTGCTCATACTTTCTAAGAGTCTTAAGGCTGGCAGGGGCACGATACTAATAGGGCTCAAAAGCCAGAGACATGTGCCCTCCTTTGGATCCAGCTGTGCCACTGAAAGAAAATTTAGGTCCTGGGTATCCATTATGTCTCTTTTTCCAGCAGTTACTGCACCTTTGGATCTGCTGGCAGACAAGTTAAAGTGATCAGTCTCAATTCACATCCAGCTGGTTAGCAGAAACCTTTTAAATTAGTGGTTTGATTTAATGCAGCTGATTTTGCATGGAGTGAGTTGGACTTGCTCCTGTAAACCACTCTGCCAGAGGGTCAGAGGAGAGTGATGCCAAGTAGTGTGGAAGCTGTGACCCCTTGTGCTGATACAAGTGTGTCTGGAAGATTGCCTAAGCCATATATCGCTTACGTGAGGGGATTTGAACTCTTTTGCCAGGAGAGCTTTTCTAGCCAGGGCTTAGGAATATGAGTAGCATGGCAGTAACCATGCCACATGCTGCCTCTCTCTTTTTGCAAATCTGAATGCTTAACTTTTGCTCCAGAGCACACGAAAACGTTTTGTGTCCGTGGAGTAAAATTGCCCAATTTCTTAATTGGGAAGAAAAAATACGTGCAGTTCAAGCTATCTGACTTCATTATTTATGTTAATTTTCTTTTTCTGTGAATGTTCAATGAAAACCTCAACTTTCATGCTTCCCTAGGGATAAGTAAGGAGCAGCATCTTTTTCAAGCCAGGGGCTGTTAGAGCCATCTAATATCCCACTGCTCTTAGCAGGTAGGAATTGAAGGCTAGACTTTTGATCCAAACTTTCCACTTCAGATTCGTGTATCACTCCTGCGTTCAGGGAATGGGCATTGGAGACTGGGTTTAGTTGTGTAATTAGTACTGATTGGAGTCTTGTAAATTTTTCTCCCATACTCTGATTTATCATGTATATCTGAAAGAAGTCTTTGTTATTTTTCCTGACAAATTAACTTGATGAATAGAATAAAAAAATCCCTAAAGGTTTTTGGCAAAGTCCTGATTGGAATAAATTATTCAGAAGCCATGATTTTGCGGGACTTTAGATCTTTTTCTGCTCAGTGTTGGAAGAACCTATGTGAGCTTGATTGTTAAATCCTGTTTTCAGGAGCAGCTTAACACTTAGAAATCTCACTGAAGGTTGATAGTGTATAACGTTCCAAAAGCCTAAATTATTCCAGCCTTGCAAAACTGAATGCAGGTAACTCCAACTAGCTTTAAAAATCCAAGTTTTTGCAATCTTAAGCTACTTGCAGGGAAACAATGAGTTGCAGTGGGGGATCACCCCAAGCATTTCCACAGAAAGCAGCAGAAACTTCAGATTCAAGAAGACAGGACTTTTGATTATATGCCTGTTTCTTTCAGGTTAGGTTAGGCAGAGTAAATTTTATTTTGCAGTACAAAAATGTGGTATAAATTTTTGTGAGGATTTGGAAAGGGGGAAGTTGGTTGTTTGTTTTAAAATAGCTTGCAATTAGTAAGCTATTACCAAACATCTCTGTTTTTAAGGACTTGATGGTCTGGAATAACATATGTGACCAGATACATTGAGAAGTTTTATGCTGTTTTAAGGTGGGGCTGTGCTCCGGGTTACGTGATGTGGAAAGTGTTTGTCCTAGAAGTAGCTTGTCATGACTCTTAATATGACTGTTTACGTATATATACATAGTGGTTTTGAGGAATAGCCTGGGATGCTTTGTGTGGCTCAGATTATTAAGGGAGGTTTTGTTTGACTGCCTAGCCCTGCTTTTCCCCTGGGGCTGTGAGGAGAATGGTTTTCTAAAGGAAGAACAGCTGTGTGGATGAATACAGTCATGTGAGATCTACTTTTTGTAGAGGCTAGAAGGCAGCCTGTGCTATAGCAAAGCCCATTTACAGTGAATCCCGACCTACCTGCTAGTGTACCACCCAAAGTGGGGTTTCACCATGGCTGGGCACCAGCAGAGTTCCCGGTTTCCATCCAGGTGAGGGAGGGAAAAAGAGATCTGAAGCACTGAAATTATGAGACCTCCTCGAAGGGGTAGAGAAGGGCTCGCTGAGCTGCAGGTGGTAGCTGCCCATGCCTTTTTGGTCCTTGTGTGGCCCATAGCTCACTGGCTGAGCTGCTTCCCCGTGCACATGGTCAGGAGCTGCGCAGAGCTGGGAGCCACCGCCACAGTCACATCAGTGCCAGCCATGGGAGAAGGCTTTGGAAAAGGGATTTGGCTGCCTCAGTTGTCGAGATCCACCCCAATCTAGACTGTTATCTTGATAAACTGCATTGCTAGGAAAAAGGGAAAAACCCTTTGCAGAGGGTAGAGCCCAGCATACAACGAGCTCAAGACACTTGATCTTGGATGTGCTTATTTAAAGGCTATGCTGTCCCTGCAGAAAGATCACCAGTGACTTTCCTGTGTCCCAGTGTCTCTCTTCATTATCATATTTTGCTCTTAAATGCAGTAGAGAGACTTGCCAACGTTTTGAGGTGAGAAATCTATGGGACAGGGTTTGTCTCTTGTGTTCTTAGGATGAGGTTTAAAATTTTCTGAACTTTGACATCCTCTGCAAAAGAATTAAATAAGAATTGATTTGCATGGCTTTCAGTGGCTTTCATTACAGCAAGAAATGGGGGTTTGTTTTTGTTGTAACTTGAAGCTTCAAGTTTATGGAGTTTCTGGTGTGAAAGGTCAGTTCTGTTCTTGCAGGAGTTTCTTTTTGTCACTTTTAAGACAGGCGGCTCAAGATGGTGCCAGAAGATAAATGATACCCGGAGTGGAAAATACAATAGAATTGTAAACAAATAGATATATGTTTACACTACATATAAACAAATATATATTTACATGTATATAATGTACATGTATACGTATATATGTATTTATGTTGCTTAGTCCTGTGGGATGTTGTAGTCATGGTGCTGCGTGGCTGGAAGTGGTGGCAATTGCTCTTTCACCTAGTTGTTCAGATTTCTCCTGTGATGCTGATAGGATCTATAAATAAAAATGAAACCCTCTTTAATTAATCTTATTAAGCACAAGGCATGATCCTGCATTCATACTTCAGGCATAGCCTCTCTGAAGTCACAGAAGTTTTGTCTGTAGAAAGACTTAAAAAAACCAGCTTCACAATCAAAAAGATGAGTAAGGGTGTGTCGTGGTTTAACCCCAGCCGGCAACTAAGCACCACACAGCTGCTTGTTCACTCCCCTGCAGTGGGATGGGGAGAGAATTGGAAGAATAAAAATGAGAAAACTTGTGAGTTGAGATAAAGACAGTTTAATAGGTAAAGCAAAAGCCGCACACATGAGCAAAGCAAAACAAGGAATTCATTCACTGCTTCCCATCGGCAGGCAGGCATTCAGCCATCTCCAGGACAGCAGGGCTCCATTACGCATAACGGTTACTTGGGAAGACAAACACCATCACTCCAAACGTCCCCCCTTTCCTTCTTCTTTCCCCAGCTTTATATGCTGAGCATGATGTCATATGGTATGGGATATCCCTTTGGTCAGCTGGGGTCAGCTGTCCCAGCTGTGTCCCCCCCCAGCTTCTTGTGCCCCCCCAGCCTACTCGCTGGTGGGGTGGTGTGAGAAGCAGAGAAGGCCTTGACTCTGTGCAAGCACTGCTCAGCTGTAACGAAAACCTCCCTGTGTTATCAACACTGTTTCCAGCACAAATCCAAAACATAGCCCCATGCTAGCTCCTGTGAAGAAAATTAACTCTATCCCAGACAAAACCAGCACACGGTGTGAAGAGTTTTTAGCTGCAAATCCAAGGAGGGGCCAGCGCAGCTTAAGAAATCCCAAGCTTTCCTTTCCTTGGCTTCGACACCGGGGCCCTGAGGTTTTCTGACTCTCTTGTGAACTCCGTGCTTTCTTCTGGTGTGAAAGGAAAGTCACGGCTTTTTTTTTTCCTTTCTGTTACCTCTCCCTCTTTCTTGCTCATTCTTTGCTCTTTCCCTTCCTTCAAAAACATGGTGGAAAAGCTCTCAGGAGAGTCTTGATTTCTTCTAGGGAACTAGGTGAGGCAGGCTCTCTCCTCCTGGAGCAGGTGACAGTCAGCGATGTAACCGTGGGTTCAGCTGGCATCAGTCTGTCTTCCTATTAGCAGAAGCAGGCGTGTTAACCACCCCCGAAGGAGGCCTTCCAGGCCCCAAATGTGTTTGGGGTTGGTTGGTTTTTTTTTGGAGAGGGAGCTTCCTGTGGCGTTTCATCAAAACCAGAGGTGTTGAGCAAGGTGGGGAGGAAGAACGAGAAGCATTTCATCTGGCTCTGTTGCAGGCTCCGAGGGTGAGCAGGGGACCCCTTCTGTGCGCCATCTCAGTAGACCCTCCACCCGGGCTGCAGGAGATGCTGAGCCAGGCGCGTTCCCAGCCGGCAGCGCTTTCGCAGCCTGCCTTTGGGAGGGGGCCAGAAAACCTGTGCTTGACTTTTGGCTGTAACCTTCTGCAGAATAGTAACAGAGTGATTTCCACTTAGCAAGGGAAAAAGGAGGAGCACACTAAAAAGCTGCTCTATAAAGTAGAGAGGCACCTCTCAAAGTAAAGCCTTACAAGTGAACTGCTAAGCTTTTGTTTTAAAAAAAGAAAAAATATAGATATTAAAAAAACTGTTTCAATATCTCAGTGCAGTAGGTAATGGATTATACCTTTGCATTTCAGCAGTGTCCCTATGTTATGTAGTATTTATCATGTCATCAGGTCTTTCTGTGGAAAAAGCCCTGATGCGCCTTGTATTTGAGTTTCTGAAAGAGAAAACCCAAAACCCACAACCTGTGTGTGTTTGCAAAAGGCATTTCCTGGGGTTTCACATTTGGTTTTGGTTGTTGGGGATTGTAGGTTGAGCTAAGGTTTATTAATTCCAGGAAAATACCCAGTGCCAAACTTATTATAATTGTTATTACCTTTAATATTCTTCTTTACACTTGAAAATTACCACCAGGGAAGAAAGGGGAGGGAAGGTAAGGCTTGATTTTGATTGTGTTTCCTCATCCAGTTTGGTTTTAATTTTTTTTTTTTAATTATTTGTGAGGTTTTCCATTTGCTTTTTCATTGAACTATGTGTGGTTGATGACATTGGAATTTATTTCCTGAACTTGTTATGAATTTAAGCTTTTCATTATAACATTAAGAGCAAATAGCTGTGCTACAGTTGAATACACAAATATTCAGTAAAATTGATGCCTTACACACAGGAGGTTGTCTTACAGTATATGTGAGCATATGTTGTCCATGCTTTCAGAAATACCACTAGGAAATGAATGCTGGTTCATTTAATTGATTTCTGATGCTTTATTTTATTTATGCTTTTAATTTTAAGAGAAGCACATTTTGAAGATATGTTTTTGTTATTATAGAATAATAATGTGCATAACCCATGCGTTATCTGTAATAATTAAAAAACAATTCTCCTGTTAATGTTGTCATGCAACCATGATTTAGCAGTGTGAGATACATGTGTGTGTGTGAGCACATATATACATACATCTACAGGAGTGAGATGAAGGAAAGCTTACCTCAGAGCTCTTTCTCCTCACAATGGCTTCCCTGTCTCTGATTTTTTCATGGGTTATTGGAGAGCATGGGCTCATGCGCATGATAATGCACTGCTGTTATGAAGCTTATCTTACTATCTCTATGCACTGATCACGAGGGAATAATCCAACCCATAAAAAGATACATGTTCATCCACAATTTTTTTGAAATAAAGGTGTAATCAAATGCAGTGCACTGCTGACAGGTTACAACAGCGTATGTAGTTTGGTTATACATGTAATGGTATGAAGAATATAGGAAAATGCAGTCTATAATTCTAGACATGCTTTTTTTGGACTCTCAAGGCCTAATTTTCTTTTCTGGACAATCGCATTGTGTCTGGACAGGCATTTAATCCTACAGAGTTTCTGCAGTTTTGTAGATAAAAGCTTTTTTTAGGACTAGCACAGTCTAGCTTACTGCTGAATTTAGCTGAACATGTGTCATAGTAATTTTTTCTGTAATAGTTTTTATGGTTGTTTTTTAAATATATCAGTATGGAGTCAGGAAACCTGATTTTCCCTTAGTCTTTATTTTCCTCAGGGCTTTGCTATGTTTTTATATGTGGAACTTGAAGGACATGACGAGTATGTGGAAGTTACCTTAGGCTTAGTAGTATATTAGTGTACGTACTAGCCAGTGTAGTGTTTTCAAAGGGTATGTCTTCACATCTGTATGAGCAAAGGTTGTATCCTGGTTGGCAAACTGATAGTTCATTACTAAGTAGGCACCATTTTGTAACACTTTGGTATATGTGGATTGTGGATTTTGCCCTTTCTGCACTTAAGTCTCCATTTTTCACGAAATCTTTGCTCTTACTTGAAAAATTTTGTGGCGATGCATGATTTGTAAGACTGGCAGTTGTGCATCAGGTTACCTTTTGCAGGTTTCTTTTTTAGATGGGACTTGTAATCAAGGGATGCAGAGAGGAAACAGACGTATGTCGTGTTCAACCTTTTTTAAGCATCTCTTTTACAAGGGTTGGTCTGCGTTGAATTTCCTATCTCAGTTGGCTCATGGTCCAGAGGTCATCTATGCATGGGCCTCTAGCTGCTTGGCAGAATCGTTGGACCAGACCAATAAAGGTACAAATTCTAAAATAAGGTGCAAGTACATGGAGGAGATGGGGTTTGGATTAGATTTAGTCTGAGTTTCCAGCTTTGTATTTGGCTGCATTAATATCTCAGGGACTGTTCCTGATGCTGTGGCACTTGCAGCCAGCACTGGCATCCCGATGGAGAGGAGCATCCAGGCCAGTGCTCCAAATGGAGAGGAGGTTGCTGAGTCTGTTTTCCATTTGCCTTGCAGATGGCGGGAGTTCAGCAGGCCAGCTTGCTTCCCAGTTATTTTTGTTCCTGTTTACTCGTTGTCCTGTTATTGGATGTAAAAGGCTGTTGCCCGCACCATGCCAGGAAATGACACCATGTGCTCTATATCTCTTGGAATAAATGAAAAACAGTATTTCAAATGATGGCAACAGAAGATTTGTTTTTCAAGGTGGCTACGTAAGAGAGCAGCTGGGGAAGGTGTCTAGTAAATCAGTTGAGTGGACTTAGCAAGGGGGCAATGAATTTTTTCTGCTATCCTACTGTCTATGGTAGGAAGCAAACAAAAGAAGGGTGCATCACACCATGTCTGGTCAGGCTGTGGCAGTCCTCACCACCGGATCAAGTGGGTGCTTAAAAAAGTGTGGGGGAGGTAAGCAAGTTCATTGACAAGGAATCCACAGATGGTTAGGGGATACATAGCAACTAACTCTGGCTCAGGACATCTTTGGGTTAAAAACGTTTGGAGGCGGGGAGAATATTTTGGGGAAAATAGATCTGTATGTTTGCCTTGCTCTCATACCCTTCCCCAGGCACTCAATTTGGCCACTGTGGAGGCAGGTTACTGGGATGGAGAGCTTATTCATCTTCCCATTGGCCTCTCTGTGTGGCTGTGAGCTGAACTGTAAGCAGTCTTTGAAAAGCCAGCAGTTCCTACTGAAAGGGAATAAATGATACAAATAAATACAGGGATGTGCTTTTTGTACCATTAGACGCTGATTTATTTAGATCCTGCTGATACTGAATTTTAGATGTGTTTAGATTTGTGTTGCAAAAAGTGGGCAGCAGGAATAGCACCAAGATCCCAAGTCCCTTGTGCAGGCTCTCTGACTCGGTTAGCTCCCATCCAGCACTTCGCTGTTGCTAGGCCTGGACACCCATGCTTGCAGTGCAGCTCCCATGGTCTTTCTCCTGCTCAGTGACAGCTCTGTACCAGAGAGAGGACTGGTCAGACAGATCGGTCAGTCGACCAGCTCTGTTGGACCCTCAGGGGCACTGGGGAAGGGGCAGTGGGCCCCCCGTCAGGCTGTGTCTTAGCTTAGCTGTGCAACCCATGACACTGGTCCTGAAAAATAAGAATATTAAACTATCTGTGTGATTAGAATTACTGTTAGAAGTGATGGTTGCCATCCTTTCAGTATTGAGCTGGAAAACTCATGCAAAAGTGAATAATGTGTATAAAAAAATCTACTGAGAAGACCCTGCAAACATAAGCATAACCTGCACGTGCTTGGCTCCTCAACTATGATATCTACTGAAGGCAATAACCTGTGGGGTACAAAATACCTTCTGTAAAGTGTCTGTTTTCAGGTCATTTGCAGTGTGTGTGTGTGTGTGTTACTGATTTTGGCTCTAGGAAATAGTTTATTTTGCTTGGCTGCAAGTACACAGTTTCCTTTTTATTTTGTCTTGTGCCTTGCTAATGAATGGGGCAATGTATGTGTGCGTGCATGTGTGAGTGTGTGTAAGGAAGAAAGCAGGTGAATTTGTTCAAAAAATGGTACAATATTAATTGACCAAAAATATAGATACTTCTGACAACACTGGGTCGACTCGGGGATCCTGTATGTCCCTAATCCTTCTCCAACTAAGGCAGAGCAGTCTTTTTTTTTTTTAATCAAAAATAAACTTTCAGTGGAATTGATGGAATAGTCAGAACTTCTGAAAGTTGAATGATTGGTGTTTCCATTTGTGTCAGCTCTTCGATCCAAGAGGAAAAAAAGTCTTTCTTAGCTTTATTATTACCCTCTTTGATTTTTGTCTTTTTTTTTTTAAATGCAGCAGCCATAAATCTATCCATATGTATTTATAGGGCGAGGAGTATAGCAATGGGAGCAACATATATTTTGGAAGTATCTGTGAGGTCAGATATCTGTGCAGGTACCTGTGATAGTGTGATATCTTACCAGCTCCGTTATAATCATGATATCCATCCTCCCGTTTCTCATCTGAACTGCCTCTGGAAGAGAAAATAAAAATTATTAGGTTATGGTCATGAGTGGAGCCAATGGGTTAATCCCAGTTTGAAACTAGTGTACTTTAGTCTGCCTGCCTCAGCTGGAAAATAGTATGAGCAGTAGACCTCAAATGCAGTTTGATGTTAGCTTTTTTCTTTTTTTCCGTAGTGACTGTACATAGTTTTGAAATGCTGCATGCAAAGAAGAGCAAGAGCAAAGGGGCCTGTTTATTGTTTTAGCCAGAGAGTTCCAAGCAAGGAATTCTTTCTATTTCTATTCCAAGCAATAATTACATTTTTCCACTATAGAAAGTACTTGTCATGTGAAAGGCACTTGTGCCTTAATAGAAGTTGTTAGCCTGATTCTTTAGTGAGGATTACAAAGGACAGGTGAAAACTGGATCACTTGAATGGCTTTTGATTTCTAAGCCTTTCTAAACAGGCTTAGAAAGAGTAATTTCTTGTGAATGATAGACATGAATTACATTAAACTATTCAGTACGTAAGTCGAGCTTGCAAAGCTGTCTTGTATTCCAAGCTTGATGCTTCACTACTTCTCATTTTTAGTAGTTTTTTAATTGTGGAGTGACAGTAACTGCCCCATCCTACGAGCAGGCAGCCCTTTTGTCCTCACTTGGTTCTCTAAAGTGGGGAAGTGACACAGCGAACAAGAAAGGCCACTTTCAAGAGACAGCTGATCATAATACAGTCTTAAATGAAGGTGTCTTGTTAGAAGTACCTTGTCATTGCTTAGCATCCTTTAAAGGAAGGAAGGATGAAAGAGGAGGTCAATTTGCGAGAGGCATGCCACAGAAAGGCATCCAAGTGCAAGCGGGGCTCCCTGCCATGACCTGCTCAAGATGAGTTTTGCTTAAATACTGCAAGGGACAGAGGATTTAATCTGAATCCTTCCTGTGAAAAGAACACTCTTCCTTTTTTGGTAGAAAGTGAACAAACTGACTTCGGGGCTGGTACTGATCTTCTTCCAACATTTGACGGATCATTGTTCCGTGGAAGCAGGCAAATCCCATCCCAAAGCCGCCCCCAGCCCGAGACAAATGTTAAAAGCAAGGAGCAGCATTGGCAGAAAGTGGCTGGGGGAAGCTCTCAAGCCCTCGCATGCTTCTCCAAAGCCTCAGATAGCAAGACACCCAGAAAATGGCATGACGAGCTTCCTTGGGAAGTTTCCAGTGCCTGCAGTCAAGGTAGCTGCTGGTGTCCTTCTTGCAGCCTTTCAGCTCAGGTTGTTCTTCCCCAGTGGGATCTAGGAAGCATTAGAGGCTCATGGGGGTGGGAGGGAAAAGGCAGCTCGAGCTCTCTGACCCTGGGAAAACATTTGGTTTGGGTTGTGTTCAGGAGTTAGAGAGGCCTTCAGGAGCCTGAGGTTATCCTGACTGGACCGGCAGCCCCCTGTGCTGAGAAAAGAGGTGCAAGTGCCAAGCCTGAGCTAACGCACCTTCCCTGGGGCATGGAGGTAGCTGTAGGGGCCAGAGCCCTAGCATGAGTTCCCAGACTGATGGTGTCAGCAATGATGTCACTTCTCAGATGCTAATTGCTGCTGCGGGGGGGAGGGGTGGCCTCAAATGCAAACTTGTCATTAAGAGCCGGATTCCAAAAAATACATATTTGCTCTGCTGAGAACTATTTTCCTCTGTGACTGCTTTTGTACCACTGTCTGTGGAAAGGACGTAAAAGCAAGAATAAGGCGCTCATCTCTTTTCCAAACTTTTATGAGACATAGCAGGGAGACATCACAGGGAAAGTCTGGTGTCTCCAGCCATTACTCGCCTGGACAACTCCACTGGGGACACTGATCATCCACCACTGTAAAATAGGCTACCATTCTGTACTTGGGGGACACTCTATCAGTTTATCCTAAATAACAAGCCCTACACAACTTAGTCATATGGCCCACTGTGCCCAAATTTAAAGGGCATTCCTTATGTTATTAATAGCACCCAGGTCATGCCCAAGGGTGCTCCAGTGGATGAGCATTGTTGTGTGGGCAGGTGGAAGTCTGACCTTTAAGCTGCTCCTGCTTTGCTGGCTGAGTATGTGTAGCCGTACATTAACACATATGGAAAAGGGTCATACAGTCAGGCCTGACCAAACAGTGTAGTTGAAATGTGGCCAACCTTGCAATGAATGAGGGACAGCTGACCTAACAGTTCTATGGGGACGGTGGATTTTGGTGATGTTCTCTGGATTATTTCCTATATCTTGAAGACATTAAGTTCAGCAGTTCTCAGCAATTGGGGAAAAGAAAGATTTAGCTTGCATGGTACAGTGAAAGCCAATGTAAGTCTAATTGGTCTGTTAAAAATGAGAGTTAGTGTAACAGCAAAGGAGGTGAAACTTCTCAGGGTGGTACCAAATCCCCCTTTCTCCTTATAGCTTCACCACCTGCCCTGCAGGTCCCGTAAAAGATGGGAGAAGCAAAAACAGAATCAGTTTTGTTGACTGGTTCTGAAACTTGTTTTGGGGCTTAATCACTTATGTGAGGTGAGCGAACAATTTCTGCTGCTTCTTCAGCTTCTGAGATGGTGTGCTTTAAAAATCTGCTGTGCTAGCTTTTTCTCTGTTAAATGTTTATGAGAGAGAAAGAGAGAGGAAAAAATAAGAATGTTGGGAATATCCAGTAAATAGAAATGTTTTTGTCTTTCTCTGCCTTTTAACTCAAAGATTTGCTGTGTTGGCTGGGATTGGTGACCTCATGATCTATAAATAGGTTCCATCCAGGGAGGAGAGGGAAGAGGCGGGAGGCTCTAATTAATTATATAGAAATAGTTGTTTTTACAAAATAAGCAGCAAATCCAAGATGTTTGAAGCCAGGCTCACTGGGCTTTTGGGGGTGGGGTGTGCCTACAGCGTTTACTAGTGAGATCATGGAATAGGACAGGAAATCTCTCCCTAATGCCAAAGAAAACCCCCCCCCCCCCCCCCCCCCCAGTTCTTTTTATGAAACAACTGTTGAGGTTCCCCAACCCTCTTTCAAGCTTTTTTTCTGATAATGAATCAAAGCATCAATTTGTTATCAGAATACAGGTCCAGACACCCCGCTCCCCCAGATCTTTCTATGCATATTTGGCTGCGTGCATGTCAGTTTACTCAGGTATGTGGTTTTGCTTGCTCATGTAAGCGGTGGGATGACGAGGGTCTTTGTCAGTGAAACAGCAATTTGTGGAGCTGCAGAATTTATGATGTGCAACACTCATGTTTGCTGATTCAGTTTGTTAGGGCAATATCTGTGTGTTGAAAAGTAAAGCTAAGCTTTCGGTCCCTGTGACACCTTTAAAACAGACCCTTGCAACACACACACAAAATCGTTTTATTCCACTTTATAACTGGACTGGATATCCAATATTCTTCAATCATTGCATTCAAGAGGTTGGTTAGATGCTAGTTTCATGACAATGTCTAGCTGAGCAAGTCTGTATTGAGTCTGTATCTCCCTCTCTGTAATGTTTTTCCTAGCAGGTAATGATTAACAATAATTTTCACACTATAGTTGCTATTGCTGCTGATTTATCATTGACTTGTCCTTCATGTTATTCACATTGTTACTTGCATTCCACCTGTGTTTGGAAATTATTTACAACAGAAGAAACCTGTGAAGCTCAGGCAACAGAGCTATTATGTTAAAAGACTAAAGCCATCTTAATTTTGTTCCGTCATGAACATCTTTTTCCTCCTTATGTGTGATTTTGTCACACACTTTGCTTTGGCAAGTGCAGAAGTGCACACAGAAGAGTTTCTGAACACAAGGTGTTTGCTTGAAGTTGCTGAGTAAACCATGTGTCAAAAAACTGGAATAAACCTCGTGAGATTTTTGCTCTGAAAGCAGAAGTTCCCTGAAATGCACATGAGAATTTTTCCTGGACGTTTGATTGCTTTTAAAGCCAATGGCCACCTGTGCCAGACCACTGCAGTCCATCTTCAAAGCTACTATCAGTAATAGGATTTTTTTTGCCCCAGGCCACATTGCATGCTCACAGCTCACCAGAGGCCCTGTGGCCTTCCCAGGTGGCTGGGTGCCACCACTGTGTGCCGCTGCTGCTGGGAAGCTGGCCTCAGGGAAGCAGTGCATCTCGCAGCCATGTGCAGCTTTCCATGCATCTTCCTCTGTCTGACCCCCTGTTTGTGCAGTGTTGGGAGCTGGGCGTTGATGGCAGTAGGTGTTTGAATGCTTTGTGCATTTGTAACTCCTGAAACAGATGAGCAAAAAAACCGAAAACCAAACCCCAAAACTGCTGGCTTAGTTTGTGACGTACTGAGATTTCCAAATGTGAGCAAGTTGCTGATGCCGTCAGCATTTGCTGTGAGCTGAAGGAGTTGGGGAAGGTCTGTGCCTGGCAGGGTCCAGCCCAGAAACATAGAGGAAATATTAACTGTCTGTTCAGCAAACAGAGAGTACTGCTGACAAAGAGGCAAAGCAGACATCAGACTGCTAGTTGTACTAGTAAAACAGAGGCCCAAAGGGCTTTCAGGGATGATAATCAGAGCAACTTTTAAGAGGTATCTGAGGTAGAGCAGACTCATCATTTCAGTCATTTCAGATGATTTTTTTCTTGAGTTGTTGTACAGTGCCAGGAAGAGTTCCCAGTCAGTAATAGCACTGATCCTCTTTGTGTTCTTGCAGTTTTAAAATACCCAGCGAAGCCCCATTTTGGAGGAAAGCGTGGTATCTGTGGAATTTTGTGTTAGAAAAACTGAGCTGTTGTATGCACAAAAAGGGGCCTCCAAGATTAAATTACTCTGAGCTGCACTTGCACACAGTCATAGGGAAACTCAGCTTGGACCAGTCTTTTTATCTGAAAAATTCCCCAAGCTTTCAGGAGCTCAGGCATCCCTAATTGCTTTGTACATGTGGGTAACTGTGACCCACATTCTTTGGTGACCTCAGTTGCTGTGGAAGGTAAGTACATTGGTATGCTCAGGGGGTGGCTATTAAATGAATTGACAAATGTTCATATCCTTGAAGCCTCAGAGAAGGCATTAGGAGGATTGTGAGGCAGGGAGAGATAAGGGTAGGAGCAAAATAAAAATTACACTCTGAAAACCCTAGGGAAACCCACAGTGGGGAAAGTTGTTGATAGTACAACTGAAGGGCTTAGACCAAGATTATAAAGAGTGATTTGAAGAAGCCACCTCAGACATCATCAAAGATGTGATCCTTTATTTTAGGTTCCTGACATGGGAGGTGTTTGTGCTACCCGGCTTTGCTAGCTAAGTGCGTAGGAAGCAGATTACCAGCTGTGATCAGACATATGTTCAGTGATATCTCCCAAAAGTAAGAAGCTCTTAAAATGCGGGTCAGGTCTATATAATTGTCCTGTTGGGTGGAACAAAACATCCAGATGTTCATCTAAACTCTCATTTGAGAAAGTGTCCCTCTTCACCAGAAGTACAAATTGGAATTACTGAGGTATAAGTATGTGCTTTAAGTCAGGGTCCATGATGAGAATAAAAAAACTGTACAAATTTAACAAAACTGTATTTTTCCCAGTGCCTGATGTAAGCCTCTACCTTTGGTGCAGGTCAGAGAACCTACATTTCCAAAATAACTAGTGGGGAGAGTTAGTTGTAAAGTCCATATACTGGAGGGCATATAGTAGGTAGATGCATCATATCTAACTTTTGAGACTTAGCATAGCATGCACAGTGCACATAGCCCTCCTTTGTGGTATTTTCTTAGCGTATTTGTTTTAGGACTTCTCAGATGAGGATACTGTTCATGGTCCCCATAATGTCCCCACAGTGTAATGGTTCACAGACAGGTGTTATAGAACAAGAAAACCAATAACAACAAGAAAAGCAGGAACAAGAATGTGTGCTCTGGCAACAAGTGCAGGGTTCCTCAGTATTCACTCATGTCATTCTTCTTTTGTACCCTTTGGAAAATGTGCAGCAGCATTAAAAAAAAAAACCTAACAAGTTAAATAAATTCTCAACATCTTCAAAACAGGAGTGTTCTGCCAACATATTATCAAGGCTTCCAGGACATTTTCTCCTCTGTTCCAGAGCATATGTGCTAGTAGCCAGGATTTGCAGGGGAGACTTTTTTCCATCTAAACAACAACAAAAAAGCTTTAATTTGCGTATAGCTAAGGAAGGAGAAATATAAACTGCTGGTAAGTGCATTTTCTAACAAGTTGGGGTTTTTTTCTTCTAAAAAATATAATTATCTTAACAATTCTGCAATGAAGATATTTTCAGTGCCTTTCATTAGTGACTTTAGTCCATTCAAAAATAACAGCTAATCAGAATAGTATTTAAAAGGGTGAGGTCAACTCTGGCACAGATAATCAACAGTATTCAGAGCAGTACTCAACTTACCCTAAGTTCAGAAATTAATATAACTTTCTGTTGACTATCTTGGTATGATTTTATTAAAAAAATCAGTTAGAGCCATATCCAGCACATCATTTTGCAAGTTTAGGGTTGTTAGTTTGCATCTCCCTTTTGAGATTTCAGATGTAGCTTGTGTGCTTAGAAAAGCAGAGAGCTGGCAGGCCATAAATGAGTGTTACGGTAGTTGAATTCACACCTTCTCTGTGAGAGCACTGGTGAGTGCAAAATAATATGTGACCTATACTTTTCTATTTATTTGCTTTGCTGATAGTCATAATTTGTAGAAGAGTTGTCAGATAGATAAAAGCCTGGTACTGGAGACTGTTGAAGGGGAGTTAACAGGCTGGGAGAGATTACTTGAGGAGATGCTTGAGGCAAGGAGCTTGCAACCAGTCATGAATGAGGGGTGGGAGCAAGTTGAGGAAGCGTGCTGATGACTCTGGGTTGGGGCTAACATCAGTTCAGAGGAGTTACTACCTTTGGGGAAGAAATGAATGATCCTAAGGGTGGGAAAAATAAAAACAGAATATGATTATATGAACTGCCAGATCAGGCTCAAGAAGGTTGGAGGGTTTTGGTTGGACATAAGTGAGGCAGAGAAGGGTCAGGGTGTATTGGCTGATCAATAAGTCATCACATAAGAGCTATGTGAGATTCCCTTGGGAAAAAACCATGTGTGATCTGATTTGACAATGGTTAGTCAAGGTGAAGCTGAGGAATTTTCAAAATTTTCAATATCCTTCTTTGGGCTGTGCCATTTCACATATGGTGGCTGTTTCTGGTCATCTGCATTCAGGAAGAGGGAGCTCAATTAGGAGCAAGATGTTGGTTTGTCAACATGAAGACTCTTCCCAGAGGCAGAATCTCTGACATGTGACTGTGTTTTATCTGGAGCTAGGCAACCTTTCTTCCACCAACAGTTCTCTCTTACTGTTTTCTTAAGGCATTCGCTTTTCCTTCTTTTTAAGTCTTAGATTTGGTGGTTAACCAAGTTGAAAAGGACCCTTCAAGGTCCAAGTAAACAATATTTAAGAAATCTTCTAAAAATGTTTGTTTCAGGAGGAGGAGGGGACAAATGGCAGCTGTCTTTGAGCAGGGTTTGGTTCTCATAAGGGACCTGTTCCAGGATCATACCTAAAGTAGTCTGGTCTTGTGCTCCAGCTGGCACTGGTCCCACCTTTGTACCATGAGAACATTGGGCCCATCGAGTACTACTGAGGGAAGATAAGCTTTTTAAATGCCAAAATACCTGCAGTGAAAGACTTATTTGGTATGACCTGTTCTAGTGCTGACAAGCTCTTTTCTTAGTGATAACCTACCTTATGTGGCCTGAAAAATGTGTGGTTCTCTTGCAGTCCAGTTATGATCTCTGTGATAGGAAAAGAGCAAAACCTGGAGTAGTTCCATGTGTTATATCCCCAGATAATTGGTTAGGTGAAGTCAGCAAAAAGGTATTGCTCTTGAGTTATTCTGGGGCAAGATAATGATCCCATAATCCAGTATCCCAACTATGTGGTTAAAATGCTTTATGCATGTTGAAATGCTTTCTAGACCAAGCTGAATGCATTGTTTTAAGCATTCAGCTTGATCTAGCTTGTCTACCTGTCTGAAGCAAATTGCTCTCTGTGAGCCCCTTACTTTCTTCTGGTTAGGTATCTTAGTTGATTTGGGCAGTAAGGATTTGACTGCACATAGTGTATGGGTTAGGGACAAGAGTATGAGGAGGCATTGCTGTGAGGCATATCCCACATTGTCAGCTTGTAGTCAGATATACTCAGAGCTCCCATGTTCAGCACCTGCCCACTTCTGCTAAGACAGGTACTGGCCAAAGATGCCAGTAGAGTAGGCAGCTGGTGTCTCCCAGTGAAGACTGTGTGGTGCACCAGGCAAATATCTGAAATAGCGGAGAGATGAGAAGAACATGAGCATTGCTGAAATTTCTGCTCTCAAGTCTTTAAATTTAGCAAATAGCAACGTTCCCAGGTTGCTGCTTCTATGCACTATATTAATATGATCATTACCAGCTTCCTGCACTAAGTTGAAACCACACATAAATATTTACACTTCAAAACTCTTATGTCTAAAAATAAGGCCATTTTGTTACATCTCTGCTCATACACCTGATTACATACCCCAGGGATTATGTTTGACAGCATTATGCTACAGAATTTAGGTTGAGTTGTTGTTTCCCCATGTGCCCTTTATAATGGTGTTAGAACTTGACTGTTTCATTGCTTATGTTATAATTCTCAGGAACTTTTATTTCTGCAATAAAGGACTTTGAGAAGCAGACTGTGAGCCAGCCTGAGCGTCATGTTTCTCATACACAGGCCGGCATTTGTTATGCAGTAATAGTACAGCTATTTGGCTAATTAGCTCGCTATTTATCTGATTGACTCTCCTAAGAATATGAAATGCTGTGAAATGTTGCAGAAAGAAAACGAAGTTTTCCAGATAAAGCTTCACACTGTCTCATTGGAAGGGAAACTTCCAACCCCTTCGGCTATGTTTTCTAAGCAAACTAGAAACTGCTATGGAAACTCGTGCAATAAACTGGGTTCTCAGCTGGGTTATATTGTCATAGAGAAGCATTGCACTGTAAATGCGTTACCTAATATCAGCGAGAAGTGGCATCTAAAATTTCTGGAAGCCCTGAGTTGCACTGTTTCCGTTCCCTATTTGTTAGATAAGATAGCACCAACCCTTCAGCTTGCTGGAATAGTGTGAAAATTGAATTTATTTAGTGCTTACAGAGTACCCACGTGTTACAGAGCAGAACACCATACGAAACAATTTTCTCTCTCTCTCCAGAACAGGGCACTGCAAATAAAGCCTGAAGCCAGACAGCGAGCAGTGAAGGAAAAACAAAATGTTTAGTTGTTAGCTGAGCTTTTCCATCCTAATTGCAGAGCAAGGCAAGGGGTCCATGGGAAAAGTTTTCTGAGTAACCTGTGTGATTTAGAAATGTGCAGAAGACTGAATCAGTGTGGTGCAGGCAAACTTATTTATGCTATTTCCTAGCATTGAACAGTTTGACTTTGTAGCATTAATAATGTTGTATTACTATTAAACATTAAACTGGATGGTATGCTAATGAAGCCAGAAGGTTGTTCAAGTCAGTCTTACTGCGTCCATTAAGCTGTTGCAAGCAACAACAGCAAAACCAGCCAATGCAACATTATCTGTCATTTCCTTAGCAGGCCATTATAAAATAACTGGCATCTGCCTGTCTGCTGTCAGGGCTGCAAAGGCAGGCAACTGCCAACGTGCAAAATGAAGAAGTACTGCACTTCTTCCATTATCAAGATGAGAGTTCTTTCTGTTATCATGTTTTTTGACATCTCTGAAGTGATACAGCCTTGAGGAGAGGAGGCAGCCTCTTGGGTCTGTCTGGTCACTGTCACCACCAGACAGCTATGTAAATAGAAACTCCTCTTGAATGAACAGAGGCTGGGAGTTGATGAAAGAGAGTTCATAGGTTGCCACAGTTAGACAGCAAGGGACATTTGAACAGCACAGAACCAAGAATGTTCCCAGAGGAAACAGCTGTGAAATTTTTCATTTGGTTACGCAGCTGCTCAGAGTTTGTGTTCACTTGATCACTCGCATAAAACTGGAGAACCTCCCAGATTGCCAAGAGGAAAAGGCAAGTGAAGGGGTGCTTTACCATGAAGCACTTGCTCTGCTGTTTTGTGTTAAATGGAGGAGAAAATCTACCACAGCATATGAGGATGGCAGTTTTGTATGACTGAAGCTAGATATTTGATTTGCTGGGCGGTACTATCTTTTGTATTTCGGGAAATAGAAGCCTACTGAAGGTTGCAAGGAAACAAATCCATAAAGAAGATGAATGTGGAGGCCACTGCTCTGGCATTTGAGTAGTACTGGAGTAATATCTCACCATCAGGCATCTCCAAGTATGCATGGATTTTCTCCTTACGTTATTTTCTTTTCGTATGAAACCAGTGAAATACTGTCTGAGTCAGATAAGAAAGGGCTATATTTTCTATAAATGGGTGCCCTGATTTGAACCATGATTTTGAAGATAAAGGAGACCTTGTCTTTCAGATATCACAGGAAGCAGTTAAAAGATCAAGAATCTGAATGCTGTCAGACTTGTAATTAGGATAATAGTAATGTCTGTAGAGCACTAATGCTGTGCTTGGGTCAGAATGTGAAAGGCAGAAAGACATTTCCTAGAGATGCTTATAGCCTGAGTCCAAGGTTCGGGAAGCTACTTCTACATGTGCTTGTTCCAGCTGAGAATGGTACTTATATAAGTGCTTAATTTTAAGTGCATGTTTAATTTAAAGCAGAACTCATATTTGAAGTGACTTGGGAAATGTGCATAAGGAGACAGAGCCTGGGCTTCGCAAACTGCTGTAGATACTGAAAATACGTCAAATCGTATGTCCTGTAGCTAAGAGATTCTCAGCTACATGTCTAGTATAGAGTTAACTTCTAGATTCAGATGTCTAAATTTAGGCATTCATATGGTAGCTGCCTAACATCAATACTGTAGCTCCACTGATGATCTAGTCAACACTAGGGCCTAGAGAAGTGTTCAGCCCAGTCTAAACTAAACATTTGCATTTGGTCTGCTGAATCATTTTCTACATCCATTGACTATGATGGGAGCACTGACGCCTAGATCACATAGCAATCACTTGCTGTGTAGGCACCTAAAAGTGCATATCAGATTCCAGAGCTGAATCCCACTCCTAAGGTTTAGCGAGATTAACTTGTCCACAGTGACAGAGCATAAAACTGTTCCCTGATAATCTGGAGATGAGAACGTGCTAAGCTGGAGCCAGCCACTTATTTTATGGAGCAATGAAACACTCTCCATTCAATAGAATTACTTCTGTTGTTGTAGCGGAGTCACCAGTCAAGCAGGATAGGGCTGCTCTAACCTTTTTCATTTGTATTATTGACAATGTTCATAGACTGTCAATGTTTAGCATAAGGAGAGACTCATCCCTCTACTTTTACCTATGCCACCATTGTATCACTAAAGAAAGTTGGTATCCATACCAACGTGGCTCATCCTGTGGACCAGAGAAAGATATCAGGGCAGTGAATGACACCAGGACCAGATTAACATTTTCTTCAGCATCTGTGTGTGGGCATGGTTCGGTCACTGTCACCCAACACAGTTCCCTCTTTATGATACTGGTACTTGGAAAAACTACCTTGGGGAACCTGTATTCTGGACCATTTGAAAGCTGTCTTTTAATAAACAGAGGGAACAACTGGTGGTCTGAGTTATCCAAGAACTTGGGCTGATTCCCTGACTCTAATGTGTTTAGGCATGTAGTATTTCCCCGTGGTCTGTCTCTCGGAGCAGTGTTCTGGTGATTGTCTTCTTCCCAGTGCTGGTGTGACTGAGGTGGAGTAAGGAAGTGCAACACTGCACTTTTCCTTGTTCAATGAGTATTAGTTTTCTGGAAATAACAGTGCTATGGTGGGAAATGTTTAGTTTTCTACGATACTTCATCACAATGGTATTTCTTAGTAATCCTCTTTTTCTCCCCAAATCTATCATCTCATGGTCTTTTTTATTTTCTTACAGGAGGAGCTGGGTATTGCCTGTGAGTTGCTGGAGTCAGACTTCCTCAAGTGCAGTGTGGGATTTCCTTTCATGAGATCAAAATCTAGGGTAATGTTGTGGTACTTGCATTTGCAGAGTGACGGTTTGTTCACCTCTTTGTCTCCAAGGAGCATCTGGAAGGGCAACTGCTCTGTTAAATGTCTGTGACTGATATTTTCTGTAGCTTTCTAACCCAGATATCCAAGCCTTTCACAGTTACAAAGGGTAGCTGTCCTCTTTCCCACCAGATAGAGACAATGACAGTACCTTGTGCACTGCAATACAATGCTTTTGAAAAATCATGTAAGAGTTGCAGCTACGAAAAACTTACATGTTTTCTCTGCAGAAAATTAGAAAAGCACTCTTTGTCATATTTATGTTGCCTTATTAGGTTTTTATTTTTGTCTTCTCTTGCATATTAAAGTGCAACTGAACTCGTATGAATGACAATGAAAATGTCCTAATGGCTTTTTCATATTATGATCTGCTGGTAGCTTTTAAAGACGATTTTGCTTGGTATTAGTAGATGAACTCTCTCATAATGTTTAGAAATCCAGCTGGGTTCTTTCTGTCACTAAACCGAGCTGTACAAATGACCAATCCAGAAAGGTGAGAAGATGAAGAATAACTTCAGGATGACCTGAACAAAATGTCTGAAATTTTTCAGAAAATTTCAATTTCAAAAACTAATCCTTACGATTTCAATTGACATATCCTTTGACCTGACATGAATTTTTTTCTTTTATGTGTTTTATTGACTGTAACATGCTCTTTTGAAACATTTAAAAAGATTTTAAATAGAATGGAAAAAATAAATGCAGTAGCAAAATATTATCTGGAATGTAAGAATTTCAGTGTTTTGCTTCAGAATGACATAGATGGGTTATCTTCAGGTTTTTCTCAGCAAGCCATTGAAATTAGCATGAATTTGGAAACTATTTCACTTGGCCAAAAACTGTTTTGGAGTTAGGTAGAAAAGTTGTTGCATGGAAAAGTTAATGTAGCACTACAGTGGTTATCAAAGTAGATTCTCTTTTCAAAATTAGCACCTGATTTTATCCATTATGATGGGTGGCCTGAATGTTGCTTTAGCTTGTGCCGGTTGTTCCAAGTCTCTGTGCAGGCCTATGGGATGATCGGTAGTCCCCCTAAAGATCTCTTCACCAGCAAGTAATATATACATTGGTGCTGAGGTAGTTTCAGGTAGCAATCCCCTTATACTAGAAGACCTCTTCCCCTGGCAGATGATCTCCTCAAGAAATATCTTTGAATGGCAATTCTAGTAAAGGCCTTTTCACAATGAAGGAAAAATCGGACTCTCTAGTATTTGAACAGAGACAATATTGCTGAGATTTAAAAGCTACTGTACAGTAGAGGAGGCTCTCTTACATGTATCAAAATAAGCTACTTTTGTACAGCTAGGCTGGTAAAATATATGTGAAGTTTCAGAATAAACACATTTTGAAACAATGTACCATGTCTCTAAATACTGCTTTTTCTTTGCACAGTATGAGTTCAGTGTGATCTTCGACACAAGCCACTTGTCTGGACAGGAAGAAACGCTTACCTTCCTTGTCACTGCCCAGAGGTAAGGGAACCTTTGTACATCTTGATGACTTGGATGTTCCTTGTTGCATGAAGTGTGCATGACATATGCTTGACAATCATGTGATAGCAGTCATAGACATGTGTATGTGTAGTAAATAAGGTTAAATTATAGGGCTAAATGCATGTATTTTGATAATGGCAGTTGGACTAGATGATCATTGTGGGTCCCTTCCAACTGAAACATTTTATTCGAATATAGAGGAACCATGTGATGCACCTTCCTGAAAAATGAAGTAGGATCGTGCTTAGGCTTTCTTTGCCCAGGCAGTTGCGATTCTGAAGGAGCATTTTGTGTTCTCTGTCAGAAGGCCCTTGTGTTTCTGTGCTTATCCCTTTGGGCCCTGTATCAAGCTCAGCTCAGCTGCGGTTGACGATCAGCACCAGGCAGACCCATTTGTTCCAGCATTTGAATGAAACAAGCATGCTTGGATGCAAACCAGAAAAGATAAGATAAATGCTTTCATCAGATGGTCAGGGATCTCACTGGCAGTTTCCAAAGTTGCATGTCTATTTTTTCCTCCTCTGGATCTTCAGCGAGCTATGACAGACTGCATGAAACAGCTGAATAGGGTACTTCCCCAAGGGCACTTGGAGCAGGCATTGAAGTAGGGTGTGATGCTAAATATGTGTGCATAGGGATTTTATCTCGGGCAGAATAAAAGGTGTGACATGTGCTCTGTGCCTCCTAAGACAACGTGCCACAAAGCAGCAGACTCCATGGGTGATTTGGTCACTGGCACTGTCTGGGTGTGTATGGGAACTGACAGTAGTACAGGTGCATTAACCTGGGCCATAAACTGCTGCTCTGACATGCTGGGTGTGTGACTGGTTCCTGCTTCCACATACTGTGTGAGTGGGCCAACTTCATACCCTCCCATATCAAAATCAGGATCTCCAGCCTGAATTCTCCTCCCCAATTTGATGACACCTCATTGACCGGCTGAAGATGAGAAATGAGATGTAGCAGTTGCTGAGTGACTGCTCTCATAAGGCGTAGTCCTCCCCCTGCAGTAACAGCTGTAGGTGGGAACAAGATCCTGCAGCACGTGGGGCTGGTATGAAACACTGAAAGTGAGACCTCGCATCAGAGGGGCAAGACCATGTCTTGCATGTTAGAGAAGTTTTATTCTTCGTGAGGAAAAGTTCATTGTGTGTTCAGATGACCCCTCGATGCTTCTAGGTCAGGGAGATGCATCAGTATTTGCTAGGTGAATGCCAGCTGGTGCAAAGATGGGTCAGCACTGCTTTAAATTTGCCTAGGCAGAGTTTTCCAGATTGTACCTCTAATTTCCCTGCCTTGGATAGCACAGGGCTTTCCTCTGTAAACTCACTCCTCAAATTTCTGTGCCCTACTAGTGAGAAGGGTTAGTCAGTGCCTTTAGATGGAGCAAAGAAATAAATAGTAGTTTGTACACATAGTGCGAATGCTCAGAGGGGTTAAGAGAAAGTTTCTCATTTCAGAAGGATGGGTGGGAGGACAGTTGTATTTTGAAGGATTCAGCTGAACCTCCAAAGCCAACAGTGCAGGTCCCAGTGCTGATTACCCTTGTTTTTCTCTGTGACTTTGGGCAAATTGCTCAATTCCCTTGCTGTCAAATAAGTGTAATAAAATCTTTCTACCACAAGAGTTGCAGGGAGCCCTGGGGTAAAGTCAGTGATAAGGAAATGGAGAGGAAGTGTCTGTGCTGTGGCCAGACTGCAATGAGTGGGCACATTGTTTCCACACAAAACTGGAGCTAGTCTGGCAGAAATGGCTGGATGCAGAGAAGCTATGCTGTCATGGGAAAGTAAGTATTGCCCTTCAAGTGGCCACTTAAGCCTGTCCCTTGAAGCTGCAAATTTGGCAGTAGCATCTGTAACAAGAGACTGGTTCAGTAGTGGGAGAGATCAGTTGGAGAAAGGACTAAACATTACATTACATTTACTCTTTTTGTTTTTGTTTTTTTTTTTTTTTAAAAAAAACAACAGACCCTCTTCTGTGCTTCCTGGCATGAACTGTTTTTCTAGAGCTAGGTTCACTGAGCTATATTCTCCTTTCTTGACAGTACCTTTGCTCCATTTGAAACAGATAAACACATACCCATGAACCCTATATGGAATTCTACTTGCTTATTCTGCTTGCCACCATGGTATCTCAGTATTTGTGTTGGATGAGAAATGTCTCCATTTTGGACTCTTCTTTGAGCCTATTCAGAGGAAAAGCTTTTATTAAACGTTTTTTTCCTGGGACTGAAAGTTCGTGGGTTTTTCCATCTGGGCCATAGTTTTATTAGCAGACATGGCCAATGTGTCAGTTGCAGAAAGCTGAGCTATATCTATGCATGTATGTAGCCAGCAGGCTCTGTTTTTGTAATCTGAGCAACTCATCATTTGCATGGTATCACTTGGGATGTTACTGCCTGCTGTTGCCTCAGTGATACTGTCCCCAAATAAATCGGATCATATCTTTTGTTTTGCCAGTTTGATTTGTGAGTAAATCCAATGAATTGCAAGGCAAAAGTGATTCCAGAGTCACTGCTGAAGAAGTTGGAAATATATGTAACATATCTTTCAAGACTGTTCTTCTGAGCTGTCACCTACCAAGCAGACTCACCATCAGAATTGGAATAATTACAAGTTTGCGTGTTGGACGTGTATTTCAGGAACCTTTCCCAGACTTCATACATAAGTGTTCACACTGAAATAAACTGACTCAAATGAGAGATGATTGCTCACTTTTCTCTTTCCTTCTCCTGCTTTTGACCAGTTGAGGCAACTGCCTTTGAAAACGTAAAATAGAAGTGCTTTCATTTTGGTACTAAGTACAGTCAGAGGGGCTGGAACTGCTGAGAGGTTACGGCCAGTTCAGTACAAGGGTCTCAACCAAAAAGCTGCTTGTAGTGGCACCAAATTGGTGCTGTAGTACAATGCAGGTACAATGAAAGTGGAGTTTCATTTACTGAGTCAAGACCCTCTGTGGGGTGTGTGTATCCCTCCCAAACTGATGTACAGTCAGGCTGGGAGAAGAACTCTTGCACTGGAAACTAAATGTCCTTGTTTCTCTCCTCTGTGTATGATGGCTGCTGTAGTTCCGCACTGCTGTTTGAATTCACACCTTGCTCCAAGACAGGTTTTTTTGGTGTGAGCCTGATCATGTCACAGCCACAGAGGAGCAGACGCAAAACACATGCTTTATGTGTGCCCCCTCTCCAAGGTGGGATGAACAACTGTAACTCGTAATCTTTAAGAGGCTTCTTAAGGAGAGCTGACATCACTCAAATAGAGGGGCTTGGAGTACAAGGCAGAGAGGTGGTAGCTGTGAAACTGTGTGATATAGTGCAAAGGCTGTCAATTTACAGAATGTTTATTTTTCCTTTCTGGCACAGTGGAAACCTAGAACGCACTGAATCTCTGCATGATAATACTCTAACCCTGTCGGTGCCTCTGATGCATGAAGTGGACTCATCTATCAATGGGTAAGTACCAGTCACCAAATGAAAACAACAAAAATAATAATAATCCTAACAATAACATCTGAGTTTCTTCCAGTGAAAAACTGAATTCTTCTCTTTGTTTACATGTAGCCAGACTGTTGCTTTTTCCCTGATTCCCAGACTCTGGAAATACAGACAACCTCATTCATTATCTGGGAATTTTATTTGTCGTGCCTTTCGTTCCAACACTGTACCTCTTTCTCACTCCTTTCTAGCTAATGCTAATTAGTTACCATCACTTTTATAGTAGGTATTTTAGTGATCATATTTGAATTCATGTCATTCTGTAGATATGATGTACCTTAAAATAAAATAAAAACAGAACAAGTAAATCACGTCTTGTTCCTTAGAGCATGTCTTTAAGGATATGGTTGAGAATCACCAGGCCAAAGGTTAGGGTCAAATGTTCTGGGATTTTAAGGAGCTTGGTGGAGTCTAGCTGTATGCCTTTCTGTTTAATTTCACAATCAGAATTCGTTTCTGCTTCTGTTATTTTCCCACTTCCTCTGCTCCCTAGTCTGTGAGGCATCTGAATACCAACCGAGGAACATCACTCACCCTTTGACTGAAATACTTGTATAACATGTAGCCGTTATCCTCTCCCCAGGGCTGCCCATGTACAAGTTTCTGGCTTTGTACTCAGTGGTCTTCCTTTCCACTTCTGCATTACTATCTAGAATGAAAGGTTTGCAGTCAGTCCCAACAGACAGACGATCCCCTAGCAAGGACAGTGATTGAGTTGGAATTGGGGGACTTGGTCACTGGAGGTGAATTAGCACCCATGTAGACTGAGAAAGTTGACATTCACATGTAGACTGAGAAAGTTGACATTCACTCCTAAACTGGGGAAGCAAAAACTCATCGGCAGTGTCCCCAAGAGGTCAGTGTGTATTTTAGCCAGCATTTATGGCAACCCCCAGGGAATACGTATTGTCTAAATGACCAGTGCAGGTTGGCATCAGTGGAAGTCAAAGATTCCCTTGACCAGCATGCTACATGTGTAGGAACAAAGTTACCTGCACTGACATGTGATTTGGCTGAAAAGCTGGGTAAAATCAGATTCATGGCCTAGTCTGGGTTTTACCACATAAAGCTGATTTCCCCTCTTGTGGCATAGAAATAAAAACCCTTAATGACTGCCACAATAGTCAGAATGGCTTGAGCGTGCTCAGAGAAGTGAAGAGCGCTGTCAGACCTCACAAGATGACTAGCAAGGACAGAAATCTCCCCTATATTGAGAGCACAGTCTCAGCAGCATGTTTTGGAATTTTTTGAATGCTTTCATTGTTACAGATTGTGTAGAAATTTAACTCTGTACCCCTTGCTTCTTGATACTTTGGTACAGATCAATTTTTCTACAGGTTTACAGATACGAATGCTTTCATCTGTGTCTTTAGATCTCTGTCCCCTATAGAATACTGCATGCCAAAAAAACTGATAAAAATTGGGGTCTTTTCTTTGTCTTCAGAATGTACTTTTTTAAAGCACAAGGTCTCTGAATTTATAAGCCCCACCCAACTGACTATGTGGAATTTTTTTTTCTTTCTCATAGACAAAGCTTAGTTAATTCAAGTTCACAGAAATGTCCAACTACCAGGGAAGAGTTGGGTTTATTGGAGGGCACAACATTCACAGGCATGGTAATACTAGTAATACTCTTTTTTGGACAGTGTATTTTTGAAGCTTATTTTTATTAGCTATCCTGCATTTGAGTGTATGAGAGCAAACTTCATCCCTGGTCATAAATAGCCCAGAAGGGCTTGTACCATGTTTGGGAGGAGCCTTCTGGCACAACACTGTAAATGGGAGGAGTAAATCTGTCTCTCGCTGTTTCCCCTAGCAATCCCTGGCATAGGAGGCAGGCAGGAAAAAAGGAAATGTACCTAAACAGGCTTAAAATCCTGTCTCAAAAAACTCTGACCCAAAAGGACAGCCTGGGAAGGAAGCAGAGTTTTAGGGAGTCCCTCACCACGGTTTGTCTGAAATTACACCAGGACCCTTTCCAGCCAGTGGAGCAGCCTGAGATTAGAAGGAGGCACAAAGGATGCTTAAAGCACTCCTAGTCCTCTTCTGCAGGATTTCCAGGTACTGTGTTGTGCTTCCACGTCTTTTCTGAAAAACCCTACTGCGTTTTACTTTGTGATAAAAGTAATAAGAGTAGTTGAGGAGACTTGGCCTGTGCTACTGTAGTTGAAAGCAAGTTATATCCCTCTCTACTTTAACCATCTGCTAATCATAAAGGTAGTGAAGCGCAGATAATTAATGAAGTGTTTATTCCTGCAATGCTATGTAAATAGTAGATAAAATTGAAATGTTACTTTAGTGAATATGTAACTGAAAGTATTGCTGTTACTAACTGTTTCTTCACATTAACTTGGTAGTGCAATGATTTCCTGTGTTACACAGGCTATAGGACTTGCACAAATCATTCATGGCAGGGGACCCTGGAGAAGAGGTTTTGTGATAGGAAAGGAGAAAAAGAGATAACTAATCAAAAGAAGTCTGCTTCAGTGATGGGGTGTTAACCCAGGTCAGTTGAGATGCTGCTTGTGTAGTCTAGTGTTGTCAAGAGGAAATCAAACCAGAAATAATAGATTAATGTAAAATGATCCCATAGAATTTCACATGACCAGAAAGCAAGGGGTGCAATTCAGCTTGCCACAAATATATTTAATTTTGGTGACAAACACAGCTTACTAAATCTGTGTCTTGATCTTTCAGAGAAGTCTTCCCTACTTCATTTTTCTATGGTGATTCTGTGGAAGCATCCAACTTCGTTCAGTTGGAAAACCACGAATGCCTTTTCCAGTCTCTCAACTTCACACTGCAGGTAAAACTGATCCTTATTTTGACTGCTTTCCTGCTTGACAGCACTTTCTGGTTTTGTATCTCTTTTATTCTCAGTGTGGTATGGGCTTTGGTGGATGTTTCTGAATCACGGTATGCTGCGCAATGCATTCTTGATTGGATGCCATATTTACAGTGTGCAGGGATGGTATATTTCCTTATCTGAATATATTATAACAAGAATTGCAAATAGGGCATCTCACTTCCATAGGAATGAAGCTGCTACCATTTGTTTCTCTTTTGCCTTTCATTATGTGCCGAGTAAAGAGCTCTAGTTACTCAAATGCCACATTTTGGATGACAAGTCACTGGTTCAAAAGGGAGCAGTAATTCTTTTTAGTGGCATGGTCACTGAGCAGAGGAGTGGGCAGCCTTTATCCCTGTGAACAAACACATACCTGTGCAAGGGATTCAGACTTGCTAAATGCCCGTGGTATGAAAACGTTTATAACACTACTGATAAGAGTACAGCACAGAGAAGAGACTGACACACTAAAAAGAGAGGTGTGAGAAGGTTTCATTAAATGTCCTATAGCATCTCAGGGTTATTCAAGTATTATTTATAGATTAAACTTCACATGGCAGTTAGATGGGTTCCTAATGTGGCAAAACATACGGATGATTTATTATAACAAACTCTTGTGATGCGGCCGAAATAAACTTGTCTTGCTGCCATGACTGTATCAATTACAAGTACTTCAAATCCTTTTTGACCGCTAGATGGAACTAGGGAATGATAAATCATGCAGAGGTGGGAGAATCATTTATTGTGAAAAAGTCTTTCATCTTTTTTCCTCTTTCTGTTCTCCTAGGCATGAATGCCACTCGGCTCTTAATGAATAATACATGTCTTCCTCCGTGGACAGACTGTGATCCAGAGCAATTAAGCCCCCACTGTCATGCAGTGCCCTTAGCTATTTACTGAAAAGGAGTGAAAGCAGGATTTCAGGACTTTAATGCTTTTGTGAACCAGGCTATTAATTCTTGTGATTCTGATTTCATTCTTGAGAGTTTATAGGTCTTCCCCCCTCCCTCCCACCCATAGCCAGTTATTGGTTAAAAACAGATGAAGAACAGATGTACTGATACTTTAACTAGATGAATATTTTCAATAAAATGGAGTGATAACAGGTAAGGGAGAGAGAATCTATATATAGGCAGAGCCACCGTTTGTCCTGTCCCATCCTCTTGTCTCTCATGCACACACTTACAAGCTGCAATACTAATAATTTTTTTTTCCATATAGAAGTAGAAAATTATACTGTAACAAGTCACAGATCTGCTCTCCAGTAACATGGTAAACCACATAACTGTGTGTGTCAGAGAGAAAGGGTAGAGTTTCATAATGGGCAAAGCATGGTTTATATCACTGTTTGCTTAATTGTTTTTAATGATTTGCCTGCCATTTATTAAACTTCTCCAGATGGAGAAAAGTAATAGTTTCTTAACCAAGAAAAAGACATGATTTACAAAAATACGGGGCTTTATAGCGCGCTTTATATGTGAAAATCTATACCATGTCCAATGTTAATAAGGAAACAGATCTATGCATCATTTTTGGGGGTTAACAAGATGTGCAATGAAAATGTCTTTTCTGCATTAACTCTTATATCTGATCTCAGTGAGATAACGAAGTTTTTTTAAACGACTAACATGAAACATTATGTTTGTTTTTCATGCAGCATTTATCATGCTCCATTGTAGTGGGATTTCTCCCCCTGCCTGGAGCCTCAGGGTTTTTGTAAGGATTTGGCATTGTGAACTGATTCTCTTTATCAGTCAGGCATTTCTTCAAATATAAACAGTGTTTGAAGAATGAAAACCTGTTAGTTTTAATATTTGTACTTTACACAATTAACAAGTGATTGCTACATATTTTACACTACTGTCTCAGTGCAGATAAATATTCTAATGGGCTTAATGTTTTTACTGTATGCACTTATATGTGTTGTTGGAAACAACCAGGAAATATTTTTCCTAATAAAAAAAATGTAGACAGACATGACAACTTCTTTTCATTGAAATTTTTCCATGGATTGTTTCTTTTTAGCAAAAACCCACAAATTTGGGAATTTTCACTGGATACGTTTCAGTGGTGCACTGGAAATTCTTTGAGTTTTTGTTGAAAATTTGTGGGGAGTTTGATAGAAAGCCAATATTTTCCACTAAGAGTTTCATTTAATTGGAAACCCCAGAACTTGAATGGAAGTTGTTCACATGCATTTCCTGGCAACGCACTCAGCAAACCCGCATTCTGTAGTCACAATCATCATTACTTTGGCTTCTGCTCCATAAGGAAAACATATGCAGAATATAATGCAGTGGTTACCAGATGGAAATGAGCATGTTAACTGAGACAGCAATATTTCTTACAGTCTTCCGGATGGTGTTACCAAAACACTCAAAGAGTACTAGCAGTGTCTCTGTATATAATGTAGAAGTCTCATGCTATTTGTATTGATGACTGATAATTATCCTGCAAAACTGCTTCTCACTTGATATATGAGCTGTGCCTAAAGACTGTTAGATAAGCTAAACCTTTGACTTCATCCCGATACTTATAAAAGAAGTCTTAGTCTGAAGACATTGAAAAAATGTGTATAATATTTGAATTTTTTCAAATTTACCTATACTCCCAGCTCTGGTTCTACAGTAGTTTCCCATTTCCGAGCTGTCATATATGTAATTTTATTTTTATTGATTTTTTTATATATTTATATGCATCTTTGTCTTACAGGTTTACAATGCTGGACCAAGCACTCTCCCTGGAGCTTTTCTTGACATATCATTTCCAAACCGCCTCTCTGCCACTGGAGCTGAAATATTTCACGTTCAGCAGATGATGGTGAGTACGTTTGAGAGCCCAGAGAGGCACTGAGAGCTATCGATGACTGAAATAAAAAAGAAGTCCAGCAGGACTAGATGAATCAGTTGCTTTTTGAGACAATAAAAGGTTCTTTGTGTCTGTGGCCAGATCATCATAAGCAGCTGAGCCCCTCCAGCTGTTGACTGCTGTCCCTCACCTAGGGTAAGCAGCTGGTTGTGTTCCTGGTTTCCTACAATGCAGTATAAAACTAGGTCAGCCTAATCCTGAAGGAAATGTGGAGAACACTTCCCTGAGTCACACCTCCAAAGAGGATTGAGTCTTAATCGAAGTCTCCCCTGATTATATGGTGTATGTAATAGCAGCAGGATATTACCAAGCTGACTCATGTTCCCTGTTTTTTTTTCTGTGGTTGTCTGCAAAAATGGTAGCTAGGTCTGAATACATTATCAATATCTATTTTTCTATAGCCCATGTTATAATTTGCTCTTTTTGAGTGTTCTTTTAACAAATGTAAGTAACAGAGAAATTTATTCTTTCAACATAATGTTTTTCAAAGATGATTTTATGTCAACTACAAGGAAAATCAAAATATATTGTGGCAAAGGAGACATATTCTTAGATTTTATTTCTAATATTTATTTATTACTTTCAAAGCTTTTGTTAAACGACTAAAATACCATCATTTATACTGTGGTGGCCAAGAGAGGGAAACCTCACTGCTGAGGTAAATTTATTGCTGAAATTCAGAGTAATCTGTCTTTGTGAGATGGAACCAGCTCTTTGGGCTACTTGAAAAGAAGTATTATACTTTCTTTGTCGTTAGCTACTTTTCTAGCCTTTTGGCTGAAAAATATTACCATCCCTCATATGCCGGTAACTGTGTCACTGAATCTGTGTAAATATAGATCCAGTAAGACCTTTCTGAGCAGGTTTCCAAGATTTGTGCTGTTGAAAGGCATTAGATAAATATATATATATGGCTTACAGATGGGCACTAAAGACAGAATCACTGAGAAACAGATTTGGGATATTGTATGAGGCATCAGTGTTGTATAGACTGAGTCAATTCTCCAACTAGACTGAATTAATTCTCCAGCCTATGTCTCATTTTCCATGGCATTGCATTTTAATGTTTTATTTAGTCCAGCCTTACATACAGAAGATCACCTTCCCTTTGACACATTGCCTGTCAAAGGATCATGGCCAGTTTCCTTGTCCCTTCCCTGGCCTCTGTGTGCTGTGGGAGAAGGTGTGTGTGTGTTTGCAGCAGCAGCAGAGAGGTGGTAGTCTCCTTGAAAGATTTTGTCTGCCCAAATGCTAGTGTCTCCTCTAAAGTCAGTCATCCTATATATTCCTATATAGCCAAGAGAGGGGAATAGAAAACTCATCCCATCTAACATAGGGTGTGATGAATTCCTTCTAGGCATTGCTTGTTTCTGTGTTGACTATTCCAGAAGTCTGGGCAAGTTGTCTTAGACAAGACACCTGTTCTGCACACTTGAATTAGCTGAGGTGTGCACTACCCACCAAGTGGACAAGGGCGAAATTCCAGGCATAGTTTGTCATCATTTCTACACAAGACCCTAAGTCACACTAACAAGGATGGGATGGTTTTGAATAGCTGTTAGAAAAACAAGGCAAAAACCTTAAATCTTGTGCTTAACTTGTTTTTCATTGTTGTTGTACCTCTGATGGCTTACCTAAAGGAGGTCCATCTGGGTGGTGTGGCCTTGGGCCCTGTGCTAATAAATACTTGTAGGGTTTGCATCCCTTTTCCTCAACAAAAGGTTGCATTTCCCCCAGCATTATTTGATGTCTTTCTTCTACTTTGCAGTTTGTCTTTGTAGAAATTTCACACTGCCGTTGTGAGACCTATTTGCATTGCAGGCTGAAGAGTGGTAGTAGGCAAGTATGGTTTTATGAGAGATGCCTGCATGATACACTGGCGTATCTTGGATCATTTCAACGACTGTTTTTTGCGTATATGGTCAGTAGGAGTCTAATGCATGACTTTTTGAGCATCTCTGACATGTTAATAAATGTTATCCGAGCAAATCCTGTCTGGGATAGTGGTTGTCCCTGCTTTACAGATAAATAATTGAAACACCAAATGGTTTGCCTGAGGTCACACAGGAAGTTTGTGTCAGAGCCAGGCACTGAACCCATGTCTCCCAAGTCTTACTACTGTAACAGGAAAAGCATCCTACTCTCTTTCCTCCTGCCTCTCTCCCACTGAGTTTTTATTGACTGAAAAGGGAACTAAAATAATGGAGCTTTTCATCTTTTCATAGACTAAATATACTTAAACAAACAAACAAAACCCTAAAAGCAGCAGATTGGCATGAACTTTGGAAAATTGGTTAGAACAGCTGTTTTTCAAGAGCATTTCTGGAAGCATAGTCATTAAAGATTTCAAGCTTTTGCTTATTTTGAACTTCCCAGAATCTAGATGGCAGTAAAGGTGATAGTGTCCTTTCAGACAGTGCAGGTTCTGTAATTGTACCCCTATACCTATAATCCAGCCATTCTAGGTGTTAGTGTTGCCAGACCTTTCAGAATAGCTGTTATTAACACAGAGGATTAGGAACTGTCATTTATTTGTAACTGAAACTGTTGATACAGCATTTGGGATTTGATGACATCATGGTTTTGGTTTTTTAAAGCTAATAATTCTTTTGTCACTTCTCTGATGTACAGTACAGCAGTGAAACTTATGGGTGAAAATGCATAGTAAAAGCACTAGAGTTGGTGTCTCAAATAGACATATACCACACAAGATAGTGCCAGGAGCTAATTCCTTCATAATGTATTGACTGATCTGATCTTTCAGGCACAAAAAGTAATAAAAGGAAGAGAGTCACATATGGCCCACTGGAATGGTCTGTATCTCTGTGAGGTGTTAATAGGAATTATTATCTTGCTGCTCTTAGAGGAAATGACAGCCCTCATGCTTCCTCTGTTCCTGTTGCTCTAAGCTTTTGGCTTTATTGCTGAAACCGCTTTAAGATTTTTCTTTCAGAGAAATTCAGGTCACAGAGATGTTTTGACATTTGGAGTTCTGCATTAGAGATGTTCAGACGCTCTTCAAAGGGTCTTGGGAGTTTCTGCAGCACTTTCCCCAACAAAACCCCTAATACATAGAGGAAACAAGTCAACAGTAAAAGCCAGAAGTAAAAGAAAATGGATAACTGAAAGAAAACTAGAAATAAACCAAGTGAACTTCCTCCCTATCAGAAATTTTAAACCAAAAGGAAATGCTAGAAATTTCAGAAGTCACTTTAACTAGGGAGTTTCACCATTGACATTGATTTTACATAGTAGATACTCAAATTCTGCAGTGGTAAATGGTATTTTGGAAGCAGATAAGACAAATTAGTACTTGTTTGTTTTTATGTATTTTTGTATTTGCTTTCTTGCACAGGTTTCAAGCCAGGTTATAAACATAATAAATGAAATACCTCAGCTTGTTGGTGCAAGTGTTGTGATAGGAACAGTATAGGTGATGACACAGAAGAGCACCCAGAGTACAGTAGAGTTAGTGTTAACAGAAATGTATATGCTCCGCTTTTCAAGCCATTGATTATCTATTCTTCCACAAAGGAAAACAGTGCTCATTATACTTGTGTGTGTTTTGGTTTTGAACTGAAAGATTAGTAATTTCCTTTGGGTATTCAGCTAATTTGGAGGGCAAGGGAAGCGCTACTTGACTTGCCAGCCAAGGAGCTGCTTTCTGGGGCATCCAAAAAGATTTTCACAGTGGGAGTTCCTACCAGATTAAGCAGGGTATTTGCTGAAGCAGTTGATAAATTAGCAATGTGTCCGGGATTACTCTGATGCTGGCTTTATGGAACTGGATCAGATTATTGCCTTCCTATTTATTTTATTTCCAGCGAAGGTGAACAGAATTATGAGGAATGAGGGACTAATGGTTGGAAACTGAGTTTGTCTGAACTGGAAGCCAGCTGCTGTGCAGCAGATGACCCTCACCCCTCCTCTGGAGGGACCAAGCTCTACAGGGCTGCCAAGTTGTTTAGACTCCAGTCAGACAATTGTCACCAGAATCAAAAGTGCATGGTGTTAACCCAGAGCAAGTGCTGTCTGCACTTGTGGGTTTTTGGAAGGAGCTATTGCTTCTTCTATTGCATGCATCGTGCAGGCCAGCAAGCATTGATTTTTTTTTAAGAGCCTGTTTAGGTGAATCGATACCGAGGATATAAAGAACTGTGTTGTTACCATTGCTGAGATAAGAATCTTGTTGGAAAGTGAGATGCACATGTTGCAAGACAGTCTCTTCAAAGAGTTTGCAGTCTAGGCAATGAAATAAAGGGGAATTTGGAGGAAAGAGGGAGAAAGAAAGAAATACTGTCCTCAATTTTCTGATGAGAAACTCCCTCCCTGCGTGTAACTTTTGATACCTAAATGTAGTAATTACTGCTTTAGTAATTGCTAGTAATAGAATATTTTTAAATTACTATGTTCTCATATGCTAGTAATTAATGGAGAGAGAGAGAGGCATAGAAACAACTCTGGAGAAGCACTTGCTGGTCTCCACTGACAACACAAAAGCCATCTAGTCTCCCTGAGTTTCCCTAGGCGTCTAAGCTTAGACTTTGAGAATTATCTCCAGAGAGCAAAAAATGGGTTAAACCTCAGTCTTGTGAATCCTGCTCCCATTAACCTTGAGTGTGACAGTTAGCTCAAGCCCCTAGTTCCTGGTCCAGCGTTCCTATCACTGGACCAGGTTAGGGAGCAAAATAAAAAGTCATTCTGTTGGAAGGACAAACAGAAGTCCTCCATTTATCCTATTAGGCTTGCATATTCATTTCACACTTCTCCTTTCTTCTGTCTGAGCAGGTGAGACCTGGATTGTGCCTTTATGAAAGGTGTGTATCAGTAAGATTTAAAAAATAAAGAAAAGCTGAATTGGAAATGAATTAATGGCATGGAAGAGTTGAAGAGAATTCCCTTTCCAAGTTGCCTTTTAAGTTAATGGCTGCCTGAGCATGGGACTGTAGAAAAGCTTGTCATGTTCAATAAGGAAAACCGTTGAAATAAACATTATTCTCTTCCTGTGAACGTTGAAACAGAAAAAGTAAAATGGAGTCAGTCCCAGAGCCACAAGTCTTTCCTGGCTGATGACAGGTTACATTTTTAAGGCCAGTTTTGTGTAGCACTCATGTCATTTTTCTTCCTGCCATTTGCACAGTAATGTCTGTAAGGAGCAGGAAGACGTTAAGGGGAAGAGTTAAAGCTTGCTGTCTTGTTCCATGAAAGGTCCCAGGCTGCTTGAGGTTTTTCTTCACTTATATAATGGAAAAGAAATCTTTGCAATTTTAAAACCTTAAATGTAATTTCTGCTTATTATCTGTAGGTTGCTATCCTCCAGCATAAGAATAAGATGCTTTGGCACTGCTGATGTTTAAAACCATAAGCAAAGGAGGACTGTCAAAGCTCTCTGAAATGCTGGTAGTGCATGAGAGCTCCTTGAAGCATATGTTGATATTGTCAGCTCAGTATTGTATGCTCCACATAGAGAAGCAAACCTGTATATTGTTATTGTTATGTAGAAAATGCCTTGTTTGTTGGCAGCCAGTTTAAAATTGTTTAGTTTCTGTCTTTTGAAGTTTCAGGTCTTGGCTCTGAAAACATATATATGCAGTCCCAGCATGTGAAAATATAAATATTTGCTGATAGTACTTGCTGTTGGAAAAAAATTTTCTGACATCAATTTATGCTGCTGTTGGTTGCCACCGTTGATACAAGGTTTGTATAGGAACGTTTTGGACTTACAGCAAGATTTATTTTAGCCCTTTGTATTAGTCATCCCCCCTGTAGTCTCTTCATTTCAGTGATTGCTGTACACACATTCACATACGCATATTTTGGCACCATATTTAAAGGCACAGCTAGGCTGCTGGAGGAAATTATTCATTTCAGGGAGTGTATTGTACAGAAACTTGCTGACCTTCCTGCCTCCTTTGCTTTAATTGCTTCTTTAAATGACTGTTCCAAAACATTTTGCTTAGGCAGTTGGAGGTGTTCCCCCCACCCCCGGTCTAGAGCATCTCTGTGATAGTGATGGAATCTGGCTTTGCCTGGGAGCCCCCTGTCACTTGCAGAAGAAACTAGTGCATCCACCCTGTCCCAGGATGGCTGTGAGGGGAGGTAGGAGCATATGCTGTGGTCCAGCATAGCACAGTCGCCTCTAGGCATGGGAAACAGTATCTCAAAGCAGCTCAGAAAGAGCTCTCATAAACATCTTCCTAATGTCAACATGATAAACTGAAGGTCTTTCAGTGAAGAGGAACTTACCTCTCATTTAAGATTTCATTTTTATATAGGAAAGGGTGCCTGGCCATAAAATGAAGTTCTTTCCTGAGTTAGGACCTTAAAATAAATCCAAAGAGGAAAAAAAGAATCATGACATTTTTGCTTTACAGGAACCATCTGAATCAGTATAAAAAAGCTGTGCCTTGGTTAGAGTTCACTGCATTTGCAGTGCTTGAAAATGATCTTTTCGTGCATTGCTGGATATTGCCTTCAGGGTACAGCAAGACTACTTAACATGGCATTAAGCTTTCTGTGATCTTCCTAGTTTGGATTTTTAGGTGAAACCAGATTTGGACAAATTTTGTGACTTTTTCTATTTTTCTCCAAGTCTTCTAGCAATGAGTGCTGTAGTAGTTGCATAAGCAGTGAATTTTTTTTGCAAATGCTAGATAAAGAGAACGTTCATGGAAAGCATATTTTGAATGTAGAAAGATAAGTCTGTCTTTCAGGTAAGACTGGTACTATAAAGATCAGGGCCATCAAAACATGGACAAAAATGCACTGTGATCTATGTATTAAATCAGACCATGGCAACACTTGATGTGTTCACTTGTGGCCTGCTCACAATTAGCTTCTAAACTAAGGAAGTGAAATTTGTCAAATTACTTAGTTATTGCAATTTTCCAACACTCTCTCCCCCCAAAACTCATGACCTGTCAATATCATGTGGCAGTCTGATTAATATTTTATGTTGACTGAATGTGCTGCAACTTTGTGAACTGCCCATAGTTCCTATTTTCTTGGCTGAATAAGTGAAATTCCAATTTTGAAAAAGACGGCTGATTTGCCTTTTTATAAAAGTGAATTTCAGATAAAGAAAGAAGTCTTATGAAGTGAATTGGGTATACATGTTAGCTCTTATCAGATTCATGAAGGAAGCAGGAGGTTTGGTAGATACCACAGTAATCAGGAGTTTTGCTGAGGTACGGAAAAAATATACAGTAGACTTTTCGTAAACTTCCCAGGCAGAGAATTGCCTGGTGAAGGAACTACTGACTGAGAAAAAAGAGAGGCTACAAAATTTAATTTTATTTTACTTTTTTTATTTATTTATTTTATTATTTATTTTAATTTTTTTAAATTTCTTTTCGAAGGAGTATAAGAATTACATCCTTTCACCATTTTCCCATTGGTGAAGCTGTTCCTGCTGAAAAACAATGAAGAAGGAAATTCAGGAAGGAGCTGATTGATTAATTCTTTTAATATACACACCTGTTTTAAATGCTGATTCATAAACTAGCCTTTTTCTTTTATAAATAACATACAAGATTTGTGGTTTAAATGTAAATTTAGAAACTAAGAAAGGAAGAGTTAAAAACAATGGTATCTGTGTGTATAAAATCTATCTCCCATTTGATGGAAGAAGGGTTTACCCCCCTGTTCATGTATCAGAGTGGAAATAAGTATCTTTTGTTAGATTTCTCTCCTGACTTTGAAAGTACATCATTCCAGTCTCGTGCAAGGTACTGGATAGTATCAAAAGTATCAATAAACCATTCCTTGGGGGAATGAGAACTCTGAGGTTGTCCTGGAAACAAAGGACATCTTCTGCCTAACTTAAAACACACCCCCACCCCCCAGGAGGGTTTTTTTTAATGAGGACGACTCATTTAATCTTCAAGTGTCTACAACAGATCAGTAAAATCATCCTCTTGGAGGTCATACCTTCTCTCCACTGCCTCTAAAGAGAGCTGATGTGAGATACCTTGCTGATACATTCAAATATCTGCTTTAGTGAAACATCCCACCTGAGTTGTTGGAGCCCTACAGGGAATGTATTTATCTGCACAGTCTTCAGAATTTCTCATCCTAACATTAACACAGCCCATGAGGAAAGTCCAACAGTTAGGTAAAGAAAAAACATGGGCTTATTTGTGTTTTATGCACCATAGGAGAGGCTGTAGAAGGGGATGTGCTGGAGATAGGTAGAACGTAGCTGAAGGAGCACCAAACTCTAAGTGATCTCAGGGGCTCTTTCAATAGAGATGTACCTTGAGATCGATTTGCCGCCTCATGCGTTAAGCATTTCACAGTTCATCATAGGGAGAGGAAATGTACCTGTCAGTGACTCTCTCTTGGATTTCAACTGTTAAAGGCTGAGCATGTAAATGTTATAGGTAAACTGGTTTCTATGTAAGGTGGTGTTCAGTCGTTCTTAGGCCTGAACCTTCTGTGGACCTCACAGTTAAAGCATACAAGTGGTTCGTCTTTTTTCTCACTGTGTACATGTGGTGGTGCCCTCTGTCTAGGAAAGAAGCCGCTGTCTTGTAAGTCAGGAACTTTAAATCAGAAGATGTTTGCTTTTCTTCCTAAACCGGGTAGGCAGCACTAGTTCTTGAGAGTAGTACTTCTGGGGATTGCTGCTAAGTACATGCAAAGTGGTTGCAGGGCCAAGACCAGGCAAATGTTGCAGGATTATGCTGATCAAACCCAGTTAACAGGTTATTTAATTAAGCTGCGGGGTTAAGTGCATCAGAAAAACATCTACAGGCATTGCAATCAGGTTAGCACAGATTTATGCCAAACGTGCATCTTGTGTTTTCCTTTTGGCTGGAGGAGCAGGAGCCAGAGCTATGGTGGAATACTCCTCTATCCTGATTTAATGCTTTAGCATCTCCACTTTGCTGTTTAAATCTTGTCTGTCATGACCATGTAAGTTTACCTGTTGGATCTGTGGAGTACTGGTTTTGGTTAACAGCATTGCTATTTTTATTCAAAATCTTTCAAGAGTTGTGTAAAATGGGTTAATTTTAAAAATTCTTTTCTGTTGTTTCAGTGGCTCTTAAATTTATTGCCAGAATCAACAAAACTGCTCTGATTCAAACATGTTTCATTATCTGTGAATATTAAACATTTTTGGCATATGGCGCAAGTACTCAGATAACATATTTACATAACTTATTTGTCCACTGTTGAAAGTCTGACCTTGTCTGGAATTTCTTGCAAGTACTCTTTTTTTCCTCAGTGTGTGTGATATGTTAGATTAACCGTGCCTATCGATTCATCTCTGTTCACCTACTATAGGGTCAATCAGTGTCTTTGAATCAGGACACACGTATACATTTTTTTCCCTAGTATTAGGGTAAGTGTGCTATGGTTAGCAACAAAGATAAACAACAGTGGATCTGTTACATATTATCCAATTTACAAACTTGAACTGCTGATTAGACATGCATAAATAAATAGTAAAAAAAAACTAGTAAGAAAGGAGAAATATGTAAAAACTATCTGGCAGCAATTTCAAGAAGTCTACGGCCAAACTGTCCTTTGGAGCCAGTGTACCTCAGCGTTGATGAGAAAGGCATCCATTTCAGAGTTGAACAATGTTAACAATTTTGTGAAACAGCTGACCTGTGTTCAGACCTTGAGAATGTTTCCTGCAGCTAAAATTGCTGTTCCAAATATCTCGTGTCTCATGATGTTTTCCCTGAACTTGCCCCTGCACTTTTTCCGTGTTCGGACCTGGGCTTGGTTCTACCACATGCACTCACGGCTGGATTCCACCTTCACACTTGCTTTGTGTCAGCTTAATGCTGCTGGCTTCCAGGCTCTTGCTAATAACTGGTGATGATTTAGCTCAATAGAGGAATCGGGCTTACTGGAAGAGCCTGGGAAGTTTAAGTTTTAATACCATAATGAATTCCTTTGCTGTAGTGGAAGTCTAGTGTTGTCTATAAGGAATGAGCTGAAGGTACACATTTGCTCGCCTGTTAAGCTTGTAAAATGCCAGTCATTGAATATGGGATTAGGACTTGGTTTCTCCCTGCTGCATTGCTGCATATAAGATTGTACTTAATGCTCCATTGGACGTAACGGCTAGTTTCCTCATATTTTTCAGTCTCATTCTCCCAAGAGACTCCTATCACATGCATTTACGTAACCCCATGCCAACTGCCAGTTTCCACGTCCCTGTGCTTGGTCCTCAGCTGACCTTTCCAGCCCTCTGTTCGGAAATTGTATTTAATTTCCCTCTTCCAGGGAAATCTTGTGCAGGGTACGAGCCTCTGAAAAAAATGGAGGGTCTCTCCTTTGATGCATGTTAAATGGGTTGAGGTTAAGTCTAGAAGGGGCCACTGGCTTTCAGTCCACCTGTGAAGTTTATGTTGCAGACAGTATGGCCTGAATGCTTAAAATGTTTGCTAACAAACCCCAACAATTTCTTAAAGGCCCCAAAGGCTTGCTAGAAATTGCCATGTTCTGAGAGTAGCTACAGATGAGCAGAAATGATGAGTACCCTGAAGGTGGGGGACAGAACTGATAGTAGAAGGGGAATGTGCTGAGGCAGCAGGTGTATTATTTCTCCTAGAAACTCCAAACCCCCTAAACCCATGGCTGACCTGGGTTAGAAATGCAACAAGTGTTTCATTGGCAGCCCTGGGTTATCCTCTGTAGTCCCAGGGGAAAGCGTGGTGATTGTCCCTCGTGCACTGGTGCCACCTTGTTGGAGCACCAAGCCCGGCCCAAGTATTCTTATAAATCCCTACACGTGCAGGGAAAGTCAGAGAGGATGATCTCTCTGTGTACATAATAAATCCAACATGCTATTCCCATACAGCCCTATTAAATATCCTGCAGTTTTTTAGGATGTAATGTGTGTGATGTGTACTTGATATGTTTTACATACAGCTGTTTCACTCTGAAATGTCCTCCTGCCACTTTTTCTTAAGGGTGGTATAATCTGATATGGTTAAAAATCTTTGCTACCTTATGGGTTTGCCCCTGCTCCGTAAGACTTTTCAAATATTCAGAGTCCACTAAAGTCATCCTGTGGGAATTTCTTCCTTGTTGCAGATACAGCATTTTTAAAGCATGAAGTAATGCACATGCTTTCTCCAGTGATTACGTCTTGTCTCTGAGAAGCTTAGTGGTTTGTGCTGACGACAAAAAGTTGGCAGAGTAACCCATTGTATAGGCTGTCCTATTTAAACATTGTCTCTCAAGCATGTTTATGGGCTCTTTAAGGGGACAACAACTTCCAGTAAATTAACAAAGCTAGAGACTAACTTGGCTCTGACCGTGTGGCCATTTATGGGTAGGGTAGGCAGCCTAAGGGATATTCTGCTTTTCTGCATGATGATAGATTAGTAATACTATTAGCCTTTGCAGAGTTATGGTGACCTTTAGAGGCCTGTTATGCCATTTACAGTCTGTGTAGTACAAATGTTCTGGCTTATATCTCTCTGTGTTTATGCATTTTGCATGTATATGCACACATGTTGAATACAATAGGAGAATACACATATATATGTTCATGAGTGAGTAGTGATTTTCAGTCCCTTAGATTTTGGATGTCCAGCTAAAACTCTCTAAAATATGGTCATTTTTAAGCGTCACATGTCTGCCTTCTGGAAGCAGGCCTGTTACGTGTCTAAGTGAGACACCCAGCAGTAACGTCTCACTATTGAAAATTGCAGGCTGTACTGGCTTTAATCACTCTGATATTCCACACTGGGAATATCAGAGTGATTTTTTTTTTTTTTTTTCACCTTTCTTTACCTTGGGGCTGAGGAGTTTGACAAAAGTGCCTTTGAACTTGAGATACAAACTAAAAAAAAATAATACACAATAATACAAATGATGCATTGATGTTAAGTGTTTTGCAGTCTATGACAAGATGTTCCTAGAGAATGGGAACATCCCTACACACGGACAGCCTGTTAAAAAGAAACCATTGTCAGTAAAAACTTGTGTGGGAAAATTTTACTTTTGTTCTTGATGTTGGTTTGCCTCACATGAAAGTTGAAGACATTATTCAAGATGGTCAAAACAGGCTTCATTCTAATTAGAACAATGACAAATCATGATAAATATATCAAGTTATAAATTTGTCATGGAAAAATTTTTAAAAAATGTTTGGGTTTCCATCAGAAAACCACCCTCTTACAAATTTTTAAGTTTAGAATTGAAAATCTGAAAATGTAATTTTTTTGCAAAAATACAGTATTTTTTTTCAATTGGAAAGGTTTTCCAGGAGTTGAAGGCTAGGATCAGTAGTTGGTAATAATTTAGTTCTGTGTTACAAAAATTTTACACTGTTACCCTAGAAAAACTCATTATACATGTGGTAGTCTCAACTATATGTGAGAGCATAGACTATTGTATATAGAGAAGAAGAAAAAGTAGAAAATCATTTAAGACCTCTGAAATTATTTTTATGCCACTTTTTCTACAATGTAAAGCTGTTCAATGAAATCTGCTAGGTCAGATTAAAAATATATATATCACTTCTAGTTATGGAGGGATATTGTATGGTCAAGACTGATTGTAGCTTTTTTGTTCCAGAAGGGTTTGCTTATGTAGAAATGCAACCATTCTAGTACATAACAAACAATATGAATTCCAGGAGTCCTGCTTGTAGGAGTTAATGTAATATCCACACTTGAGGTGAAAAAATTGAAAACTTCTTCTTAGCAAGCATGCATAATGTGTATTTTGCGCACCTTTGGAGTCATCACCCTTTGCAGAAGTTCTGCTGGGCTGAAGACCAAAGTGTGCCTTAGAGTGCTTCTTCACTAGCATCTCAGTTCAGTCCAGAAGTGAGCTTATAAAGCAAAATGTAGCCCTCCCCATGCAGGGAGCTGTAGTTTGCATCACAGAGTGCCCAAACTGGATTCCTTTGGGGCAAAAGAAACACAAAGGAGCATCGAAGAGTGCACTTAATACTCATTTGTGGCTGCAGCACATTCAGGCCAGAGGACCAGACTCAGAGTAAGTTAGAAAAGTATGTAATGTGGACATCAAGTGCTGAGGATGCCATGCAGTTAGCCTGGTTCACCTTTTTGTTTGGCCTACATTATGTGCTAATGTAGACTTTGTCTACATCTGTCTGGGTACAGATTTTAGGTGCGCTTCCAGTACAGGAGATTTAACTGTATTTGCCAGTGCACCAGACCGTGAATGATTTTATGCAGGACTTAAAATGGGTAAGTACCTTCTGGAAAACAAAATGAAACAACCTTCAGCAGACACAGCTCCTTGGAAGTCCCTCCTTGGGAGACTGCAGGGCTGCTCCTGCTTGGTACCTCACTCAGGACAGGGTTTTTATTTCCCAAGCTGCAGTCTTAATGTAGGATTTAAGAGAGTCTCCTTTCTGTCCCTGTTCCCTCTGCCCCAGTTTTGTTGTTGTTTGTGTTAGGAGTTGGATATTGATTTTTCTCTGTGGCTTCCGTATAGTCCTTGTACTGAGTGCAAAGGCAACGCACATCTCTTTCTACATCCTCTGCACTGCTCCAAAAACCCCCTTCTGCTATTTCTGTGATATGTTAGATCCCAGGTCCTGGGAAGATCACTTTGGGGGTAGTCCTTTTCTGTTTATAGGCTGCTGAGACCACATGGAAATTTCCGAAAAGCTCTAGTATGTCATGTACCCTGAAACTCCAAGACTTTGTCAAAGAGCTTGGCTACCTACTCCATTTCAAAGACTTGCACAGTTCTTGCATCTATAAATCATAAGCGTTTGCTCATGCAAAGCTCTTAAACCTTGCCAGAAATTTTCTTCTCTGTGTACCAGATTATGAGGTTAGTCACAAGGAGAAAAACAGGTGGCTGGGGTAGCACCATGGTTGAACAAGGAGAGGCTCACACATGAGGCCAGATCCTGATTTGTATTTCAGAGATGCAGTTCGGTCTCAGCATAATGCAGGCAGGAGCTTTGTGCTAAGATTTGATTTAGCAGGTTGATTTCCTAGAGATGAATTTTTCATTGAAAACAAAGTTTAATGAAAAATTACCATAGTTTTGTCTGACTGGTTGACTGAACCTTCCCTTTTTGCATGTAAAAATTGAGGAAAATTAGAGATGGTGTGAAATACAAGTGTCTGACAGTCACCCTAACAAAACAAACAAAAAACCCCCCAAACAAATAAAAAAACCAACTGTGGCCAATCCTTTGGAAAGGCTGGATTTCCTTCTACCTCAGCATGATCCACCCATTTCAAAGTTTTTTGTTACTTTTTTTCCTAGTTCTGTGGCTGTTTCTAAGAGTGCTAAAAGAAACTGAGTGCTTCTCAGCTGCCTTGCATCCTTTCCTGCCTACTAGCTGTCAGCATACACTGATTGATCATAGATACACAGATTAATAATTTCTGTCTGGTTGAATTCCCCCAAATTCTGCAGGCCAAGTAGTAGCATCTGCCTTCTCCTTCTAGGAAGTGGCATCTGCCTTTAGCTACTAAAGCAGGCTGTAGGTCACCTGCTGGTCTGTTCCAGAGCAGCGCAGGTGGCAGGAGGTGCTCGATCCTTGCGCGTGTCCCTGCAAACATGGGCAGAGACACTGAATTTAATAGCCGCCTTGTGTAGGATTGCTGCATAGTTGGCAGAGAGGAAAGGGTATTTCCAAATTCAGACTTGGTCCTCTGGAGGTGCCTTTCTCTCTTTCAGATGAAGTGCTTTAAAAAGGATGAGATGTAGCCAAGCTTCAGTTTAAGAAAAGATAATCATTTAGAGAAGAAAGGACCAGATTTATGTTGCTTTATGCCAGATAATTCCTTTTAGTCTCGTGAGATATTTCTGCTTAGGTTTGTTGTTACACCATTTTTGTACAGGATATAAAGCAGGACTATTTGGAGAATATGCCAAAAGCTGGGATAGTGCAGAAGCTCATACTGTCCTTTCTGTATCTCTTGCATGAATCTAATGACATCTGTCCAAGTGTCTGGTAATTCAAACTTTCAGGAAGAAGGAAAAAGTACTGAACAGATCTTGACTCTTCGCTGTTCTTGATTTAACATAAACCTTCTGGTTGATCTGGATCTAATTCCCATGTGAAAGTTCAAAGAAAATAAATGTCAGTGTGCTTTGTGAATCTCTTACCTACAATAAATAACAAAAACTCATTCCAGGTGATCTGGACAAATGAAGAACATCATAGTCTTAATTTTCAGTTGATCCCAAGGAGACTGTAAACTGGGTAGCTACCTGTGCCTGTATCTGTTGCGAATGTAAGGACAGATTATGTGAAGACAGGTTATGAATATGTACTTCAAAGAACAGATTATGAAAAGCTTGTGGGCCAGTGAAGCAGAAAAGGTTTATCTTACCAAGAGACATAGACATCACTTCTCTGGAAAATAGCATTTAAGATCTAGATAGACCTTTGGTTTTTGTTTCTTTTTTTGACAATACTTTGTCTAACTCAGCTAAAAACTGTTTAATGCAGAATTGGGCTCAGAGTATGCAGTAATTTCATATCTATAACAACTTTTTTTCTCCCTCTTTCAAGGATTTGTGATTTGAAAAGGTACAAGTTTTCATCCTGTTAAGAGTAGAGGATGTGGGGAGGTCAACAGCAGGATGTATAAGCATGTCACTTGGTGGTTTATGGGAAAATCTCACTCTCACAGGTTTTAAGGATAGCGGCAGGAGGAATTTGCTGATACTTTGTTGTCATAGTTTGTATTAAATTCCAATAGATTTTCTTCAATGAATAGTCATAAGCTGCAAAAAGTGAGAAGGGTTTTCTAGTGCAAGGTTATCTGGACTCAAGATAATTTTATCAAAGCTTGGTACGTTTTGCTTGCTTCAAGCATCTACTTTTCTGGACAAGTGAATAAGCTAATGATACAAAAAGTTTATTTTTGTACTATTTATGCTGAAGGTATAATAACAGATTTAGTGTCCAGGCTTGTGCATCTACTCAAAGATTTCATTTATCTCATTAGTTCTGATACAAACTGTGAAACAGTCAAGGTGGGCAAAGCACCAAATGCTACAGTTACAAAAAAGGTAATACACAGGGTAACACAATTGACTTAAAATGCTATGTGGTGATTTATATCTTTTGCTGAGATGTTCTCCTCTATCTCCATCTCCAGACATGTAGAACACAGACACCTACACGTGAGCTAGGTTAGATACGCTCATATCCTATCCAGTCAAGAGAGACAAGCATTTCCAGAGCACGGTTCGTCTGTCTTGCTTTAGATATTTTCTTTAGGAATATTTGACTCCCAAAGCACTTATTTCCCTCTTTTGACTATTAATGCGAGTCCAGGCATCCAGCTTAGATGAAGGTGGGATTGGTCTGTCCATAAAAATACACCTACTTGTGTAATTTATTTTAACTCAGAATAATAATTGTGAATATAATTGTACTTGCAGGTTGGTCAGGACAAAGGAAGCTGTTCTTTTCACAGAAACCCCAGCCCGTGCGTTGTTCCTCAAGAAAATGAAAATATTTTCCACACAATATTTGCTTTTTTCACAAAGTCTGGCAGAAAAGTATTGGTAAGAAAGTCCACCTATGACAAACTTGAACATATGGTGTATCTTACAAAAGATTTTGCATGGCTTAGCATGAAGAACTCGAGCAGATAGTTCATTATAAAGCAACTGTTTGATGCATGTAGACTAATACTGATGTTGTACTGGGGGGGGATATTTAGCGATTTTAATTATCTGATTTTTAAATGGATATAGGAAGTTTCAGGAAGTGCAGTGGGGAGGGAGTTACCTAACATGGCAGCGCACACTTAGTGACCAGAGCCCTCGCTCCTCTATTTTGTCAAAGGCACATGGGGCAGCGGGGCCCTTGCACAGTGCTCGGGGCCTGAGCTGTGCAGAGGGCTGATGTGCGGCAGTAGCCCAGCCCCAGACACTCATGTGTCTCAGCAGCTCTGCAGAGGGCTGAATTTCACCTGCCTTGCTTTCTTGCAGATCTCTGTATCTGTCTGTCTTCAGGTCTTGAAAGTTGTTGCTATTTCAGTGCAGGAGTGCTGTATTTTAGCAGTTTATTGTGTAACTTAGTCAGCTGGCATGTTTGCTGTCGCAGTTTGTCACTGAATTTTTTCCTCCTTTGCCTAACAGCTTTTTCCATGTTTCCTGTAGGACTGTGAAAGACCAGGCAGGTCCTGCTTAATTATACGCTGCAACTTAAGCTCACTAGCAAAAGGAGAGTCCTGTGATATAAGTGTCTACACGCTGCTGAATACTGAGATACTGAAGAAGGTACGTGCTTCCTTTGTAGTTTGTCTTAAATACCAATTTAAGTATGTTTATGTGCATCACTGGACTCAAGAGTTGCATTCCTTCTTCTCTTTACTAGCGTGTTATAAAAAATAATGGTGTCAAAGAAAACAGATCTATTTATCGACAGCATGTATGGAGGTGTTAATCCTAGTTCTTACCCATTGCCCATTAAGGCAGAAGTAAATTAAATTCAGAAATTTATACATTGAGAAACAACAAATGAGGCCCCTAATTGTATGCATGGTGTTAGGGCTAGAGAATTCTGAAAGTTGAATTGATTTCTGAAAGTTTTCATTCTGAAAAATGAAAAGTAGAGTAAGTACATGTAAACTGTGACCAACTATCTATCATTCCCTCCGTGTAAACAGAGACGTGGCAGTTTTTCGTAATTTTTTACTTCAGATAATTATTATTCAAAGAAGATACATCACAACCATATTAATGCTGAGCTTGACATTTGTGACAAGAAACAAATGGTTGCAAGTTAATTCCTGTCTTCTCTGAAGCCACTGAATGAGACAGCAAATCTCTTAAATTTCTAGTGATTTACTACATTTTGCCCTGTTTTCCTACACTTAGAAAAATGCTGACTGTGTAATTGTGGCAAGATGCTGTAAGATTATGAGGGTATAAGATAATCAGAGGAGAAAGCTGATAACATGACCCTACTAAAATAAACCTGTCTTTGATAGCTGCTAGATTAAAAGCATTGGAGAGAGCCCTTTTTAGAAAGCAGTTCCTAAAGCAATTGATAGCTCTGAGCTTTTCCAGCTGAAACCAACTAGTCTGCTAATGTTTGTTCATATTTGAAAACAGGAAATATAGGCAAGGCCAGAAGTTTCAGGTATTTGTTACATGCTTATAGAAATGCTGAAATATGTAAGCAAGTAACTGAGCACACACAAAATGTGCTTCTGGGAAATTCAGTCCTGGGAGTAGTCAGGATTCATCCCATCTGCTGGGTCCTTTCCAACGTGACCATTAGCAACACTCCTTTAAAAGACATACAGTGCTTACACATGTCTTTAGATCAGTATCACTAATTACATGCCATTTGCTACTTATCACCTACCCTCTCCAAGGTGAACAGCATACAGATGACTAACCTATGAGCTGAAATGGCAGCTTGTTGGAATGTGCCTGTTAAAATGCACTGTGTAAAATATAGGAGAAATATATACTAATAAGGGAGGTATACATTGAATATTTAAGATATTTGCAGTACACAGATTCAAATAATTAAGAAATTTTCACCTTAGGATATACTTGAGTTTATCACAGATTTCATATATCTTTTTTCTGTTCACTTGAAAAACAAATAGGAACTTTTCTTTGATGGTTAATATTGAGCCTGCCTGGGTTGATTGGCAATGTTCTGTCTTTTGCTTTTGCGGTAAATGTGGGAAACATTAACTGGCCAAATACAAATTATGTGTTTAAAGTCCAACATACCTGATTTTGTTTTAATCTGAGATAATGTGCTTGGTTTTGTCTGTCTGTTATGAGCATAAGGTATATTTTTTTCAAAGCAGGGTTTTAACCAGGATAGTACTTAACCCTCAACCCAGCATTGTCTGGATGTGTTTATTACACTGGCAAATGTTTGATGTTTTTGTCTGGGGGTTTTTTGGTGCCTTTTTTTTTTTTTTTTTTGCACCCTCAAATCCCATTCTTCCTCTTTTTACTTCTCAGGACAGTTCATCAGTCATCCAGTTCGTCACAAGGGCGAGGGTGCGGGTGGACCCTGACCTCAGAGTTGTGGAGGTGCCCAATGGGAGCCCAGAAGAAAAACCAGTAAGTAAATAAACCTGAAGAGAAAGGTTTCCTGATCATAGTGGGCTGGAGATCATTAAGAGCTCTACAGAAACTGGAATTTGTGGTTGTGGCTGGGCTTGGGCTGCGCTAGCCCATGAGAGTGCCCAGACTTTGTCTGGCTAGAGTAGCAGTGCTGTGAACTGTGCTTCTGTGGTTTTGCTCTCTGTGATAACCATGCCATCACAGTGAATGATGTTATGTGGAGCAGGAGGATCTGTGTTTTACTAGCCAAAATTGTAATACTCTTGAGGGATTTGTGCCAAAATTAGGTTTAGCTTCCTGTTCTAGGGTTAACGTCTGCTTTAATCCAATTCAGATTTTCCTTGAAAACCTAGCAGAGACTTGAAGCCCCAGCAAAGTCTTTTCAGATGTGCCAGTATGAAATATTTAGAAGTGTTAATCACGTTTTGGGAGCTGTGAAAATGGGCAAGGGGGTCTAAACTTTCAGAGATTAATGTAACTGTTCCATTGTGCTGAGCTGGTGGGATTCGTGTATGACCTGATACTGCATTTTGTGTTGATCTGCATGAGGCTGGAATTAAAGTTAAAGGTGAATTCGCTGTATAGTTTTAGCTATACATAAAACTGTACAGGGCCATGTTTACAATCTACTGGAGAAGGAGGTGATGGCTTTGGTTTCCTACTACCAAGTCGCTTAATACCTACACATGAAAATTGAACCAAAATTCAGCTTTCTTTTTGCCTGGTGAAATGTTAAAGTTTCATTTCTTATTTCTCTCTCACGTGAGGATCAGAGGTAATCTGGACTACTTTCAATTTCTCCTCTTGCTGTGTATTTTTGGAACATGATCTAGATCCCATCTCTCAGTTATCCTTTTATCCCCAATGTTTGTCATCACCACCAGCCAATGCAACCATTCTCTCATTGGCTCCATTTCAGTGAGTACTGTTGAGGTTTGAGTGTGAAAGCATTGAGTTCAACACGCTTTTGGAAGACACTGACGTCCCAAATTAAAGCACTCATCTCTGAGATACTGGATTTAAAACCCTACAGGCAAAGGAAGAATTGAACCTTCATCTACTTACTACCTTCAGTCTGAAAGTAGACACCATTACAGTGACCATCTTCTCCACCATCATGTCTGCAACCCTAGACATAACTTTCTATTTTATTAGACCTGTCAGAAAAAGAAATTCATTTATATGACAGGACCCCATTTTTTTCCTTTCCGTTTTATTGTCTTTGTCAGGTTTCTGGGCCATTCTAAAGAGCGTTAAAAAATAGGCTTGGCAGCTGAAATGAAAACATAGCTAGCCTTCCCTGGGAATGTGCCTTATAAGTGACCTGCAGCCCTGATTGTTTGCTTGATCTCTCTTTACTTCTGCAGTTTGCACAGAGCAAATCTTTCAATTTTATGGCAAAATTTCATTAATGACTGAAGTAACACCTGACTGTGATACCCATGCCCCAACTGAAATGGAAGAAGCCAGGATCTCTCTGCCAAATATTTTGATCTATAAAGGGTTTTAGAATCTCTCAGAATGATAGGCACAATGTAAAATGTGTGGGATTACTATTATTTAATACTCAAAATTTAGAAATGCTTTTATCTAGGAATGCAAGCTCTGCTGTATTTCATTGTTATCTAATGCTTGGAGGAAAAAAAGAAAACAAAAAAACCCCAACATTGTGCTTTTCCTGTTCCCGGAACGCCTTTCATCAAGCCTTGAGTTGCAACAGTTATAAAGTGCACTGTGTGTGCTGGGAAGCTATATTAATCTTCAAACATGAGCTTGCTCCTAGTTCCTGGGAAGCCCTAGCTGTAAAGAAGCATGCTTGACATGTTGTAGCCATGTAACATCAATTTGTAATTTCAAGTCTTTTCTAATGTGAGTGCCATTTGCTCTCTCCTTTATGCTATTTCCATATGTCTGTTGGCTTCACCGTTGCTGTATGTTTTGCATAGGGTCATATTCAGAGAAAAATTTAAGACATGTGGTTTGGCTCAAGGTATTAATTTTTCTCCCCCTCTCTTTTCTTTTGGAATGCAGAAGGAAATAGTACTTGTTGCAAGCCACAGCTATTCAGCTGGAAGTAGAGACAGGAGAGAGAAAATGTCTTTGTTCATACTCCTCCCTCCCTTTTTAAAACCTATCCTGTATTCTTTTCATTGACCATGGACTGCTGTACTGTATCTGTTTGGATAGCAGCTCTTTCTATCCTGAACAGTTGTGCATGAACTTCCTTTGAGTCTGTTTATGAAAGTGTTCCCTAACAATGAAAAACATTTTCTTAGACACTTTATCATGGTAAATTTGAAGAGGCCTTTTTGCTTTCTACAGCTGAATATAGACTTACTAGCCCATTTAAACAGTTCTTTTTAGAACCAGGTGCCCTTACTTCGCTGGGCACTTTTACAATATAGCGTACAATATCAGAGTGCAAACTATCTGTAAAGAAGACAAAAGAAAAAGGAAGACTGATATTTGTGATGGTAGTGTAAGAAGTACCAGCAGTGGCAGGACCACCCATATAAATATCAGCTTTGTCAGAAACTCTAGTAGACAATTTGTAAGGGAGATGCAAAAGCTTATGTAAACATCTGTAAGTTGGGAAGCAGGCTGTCTTTGAAATGAACCCATTTTTTAAAAAGATGCATTTATGCAATGTTCAGAAATCATTTATCTGGATTTGGATATGGTTTTATGTGATTTGGAATCAATTATTTTCTGTCTCTGGTTACAATAGGTTGTTTGAATTCTTATGTTGGACAAATCACACGAAGAAGGTGAGCAGAGTTTGGATTTGGCTCTGCGATGACAGTTGTATTAACATGAGTATATATTGGCTGAAACCAATGGCATGGTATTTTCAGGAGGCATACTTTCTTTTCTTGAGCATATGGGTTTCCATGAAGGTTTGGCTCCCTTCTTCTCTACATGTGAGGCAAAACCAACAGTAAGCTCCATGAGACTGCGGTGATCAAATACCAGATCCAAGGATTCGCATCCTGTGCTCGCTGCTCGTGTGCAGGAGGAGTGCTCTTATGGAGCAAAAGGACTTCCCTCTGTGAGTGCCAATGTGGAGGGAAGAATAAGCTGGATTTCACTATGTCAAAACCAGCCAAATGCCTCTGAGTCTCCCTGTCTTGAAAGTAAGGGAATGCAAAGCTGAATAGATGAAAGGGGAATCCCAGATAAAATGCACAAAGCTCCTGCAACAAAGTGCCCTGTAAAGCTGAAGGCTACCATATAGCTGTCTGGTGCTGTCAGCTCAGCACAGGTACGCTTCATCAAGCCTTTGAACCTTTCTCTCCTTCTGGGTAGAGTTCACTGTTCTCTCATTTTCAGCCCAGTCACCCCAGGTTTAATTCAACATAGGCAAATGGTTTCCCTATGTGGATTTTTTCTTTTTTCCCCCCTCAGGATTTAGGTACGTTTATGTTTGCGATGATAAACAAACATATTTCAGGGAAAAAAACAACAGAAAAGAAAAACTTAAAAAAAAGGAAGTTTATGGTTGTGAAGACCTACGAGGTGTTTCTGAGAGGTCTTTATATGCATATTTATATGCAGAGAGATTTAAACGCGTATTCATGAGTCTAAGCTTTAGCTGTCTGCCCATGGCACAGAGGACTCCTGACTTTGGCCTGTTCTCCATGTCTGCTTTGGAAAGAGCAGCCTGTGGTACTAGACAGTTCTCATGATGTCCCAGTCTTTTTTTTAATGCACACGGGAATACCTCTTCCACTCAGCAACCCACCACCACCCCTTCCTGCCTTTTAGAAACAGTATTTTAAGGCACGTGTTCTCTCCAGCTTACCTTTGAGATGGACACAACATCCTAGCCTGGCTGGAGCCAGATGTGTGCTTTCCGCAGCAGCTTTGCAGCCTTTGCAGAAAGGGTTCCAGTGGGTTATTTGCTGCCTTATTGTTTTCACTGTGTTTCATTTTTCGTTTCGTTGTTTTACCTTTCCATCTGTTACTGTAACAATCCCTTTATAGATTTTCTTGTCTTTATGGTGCAGTCTGGCAGATAGAAACACACACTTGGGTAAAGGAACAGAACAATACAGAATAGCAATAAAATACAGTTAATTTCCCAGGGATAGAGACAAGCAGGTAGCAAGGATACCTCAGGTTTGTATTTTTTCAAGAACTTCCAAGGTTTTTCTTAGTATATGTAAATAAATAAATATGTAAGAAGGCATGCATATACATATATGTACAGATGTATAGGAGAATGGTGTCTTTACTGCAAGTCCCCTCAAGCATGATGGCACTTGAATGGACAAGTCAGCCAGCAGTGCAGTGTGGTTTGAAACACCAGGAATATTCTGGGTGATAATACAGAAATAAAATAGCATTTTTTGATAAGCCTATGCCTTCCATGGTGCTGTGGTTTGTGATACAAGTGCATAATATTCATTTAGTGCTCATAAGCAAGAAGAAATTAAAAGTTTGCAGTTATGTATTTCTAACCAGATTTTGCTAAAGTATGTTTCTTGTCTGAGTCCCAGTGCAGCAGAGTGTGCCTATTCTGCAAAGGGCTTCAGCACAGTATGAACTTTAAGTATTTGCAAAATTCCTACTCAGTTAACTTCTTAACTTGTTGCCTACACGCTTTACTGAAATAGGGCATTTTAAAAGCACTGAAAAAAAAAAAATTCTGATTCTTTTCAATTTGTTCACTAAGACTATCAGAATATAGCAAGCGTTTGGCACAGGTGGAAGATGAACTGGTAGATGCCTTTGTCCATGCAGGTTCAACATTTCAGAAATCAGTGGTAGGGTGAAGATCTCTTTTTTACAGAAGGGCAGTTACATTGTGTAAAACCTGATTGACATGTGAGCTACGTACAGCTAAATGGTGAGCTACGCTGCCTCCCGGGCTTCCCCGCTTTCAGATCCTGCAAGCACAGTGTGAAATGTAAAAGATAAATATGATACTAAAACTCCTCATACATCGTCAAGGCAACTGTGTTTTTCACGGCCTTTCCCTGGCGTTTCGTCGGAGTCTGAAAACAAGCCCGTAATCCACTCCATATTTTATGATCGTTGCATGTGCTTTCTCTGAACTAGACAGCTGCCACCCTCCACTGCCCTCTCTGGGATGCTTTCCCATCCCACCCCACCCTTATCTTCTGCATCAGTCGCTCTTATCACTCGTGTCTTCTCTATCGGTTGGGACTGTGGGAGGTGCGCTGGGCTGGGGACTGCCTTGTGCTCCCGAACATGTTGGCTGTCCTACAGGGGCTGTGCTGCTGGAGTGGATGGGACAAGGAGTTCAAGGTTCGCTCAAGATTGGCTTTCAGAGACTGTGCGATGGCCAGTGGGTCAACCAGCAGGCAGCGGCTTATCTTTAGTAACATCACCCTCTGCCTCTAACCTCTGCCCTGGGATGGCTTGCTTCCCTGGCCTCCCACCACTTACTGTACTGGCTTCTTGCTGACAATCCCGACGTGTGATGTACACTGACTGTCTGCTCAGTTTACTTTGATTGGGGTTTGGCTTGGGTTTTTTGTTGTTGGTTGCTTCTTCACCAAAACTCATTGCAGTGGGTGCATGTTAATGCAGGCAGATTTTGAGGGCTTGAGAGGGATAAGGACATTAACATGTGCAACATCCCTGCTCCTCTCCAAACCACAAAGCCATGAACAGGGTTTTTGTTATGCTTGTACGTTGATTCCAGACTGCTAGAAGAAACCAGATAGATTAGAAGCTGTTGTTGCTCTCTATCCTTATAGCTTGAGCTGTGACTGCAAAAGCTACAGCCAAGCTATTCTAGCCAGTGTGCTTCAAACCTGAAATGTGGTGCTCTTGCTGTAGAGGTGATGTATGATTTGATCTCTGCAGTTATTCCTGGCTCTGTCTTTTGGCAGCATGAAGGACATACAGATCTATTGTGCTGGAGGTTGTGTTATGTTAACTTTTACTCTCCGAGTAGTGGAAAGAAGGCACCACCTCATTTTGCATCCAGGGACTGCTTGAAAGGTCTCTTCGCTAAAGTTGGCAATACTTAAAATGTTAGGATGTTTTTTTCTTTTAGAGTCAGAAAGGAAAATAACATTAGTGCCTTATCATCTAAGAAATACTCATCTGACTTGGGTCTGCAAGATGGATGCTAACCATAGCCTCCATGAGAAATGGAGTGCCACATCAGATCATCTTTCCAAGCTGGCTCAGAAATATGAGGAAGGCACAAGATTTGTGTTTGATCTCTCTGTCTGGTATTTCCCTTACACTCAGCTTGGCTATGAGGGAAACTCTGCTGCTTAGGAAACTTTCTCTGTTCAGCAAGATGTCTTTAAAAGTCTGACAAAGGCTTTGTGCTGATGTCTGAAACGCCTAAATTTTTCTTTTTCTCGGGTGAAGAACTGGTCCATGTTCGAGAGCTATTTTGAGCATTGTGATACTAGTTATGGGAATATGTTTGAATAATGCTATCTATGTATAGCTTCGTTCCTGTCCATTTGTTATGTTTTCCTGTCTCGTCATCAAATGCCTGATAATATCTCATCAATAGAAAAAAAGCAGTGTGTGTAAATCAGCTGTGTTCAGATTCCTCCTCCAGAAAAGCTGTGGTCTTAACCAGCGTTAGCCTGTGAAACTGAGGTGAAGGATCTTTGAGTACTTCTTTATGGGAACACCGTGACAAAATATAGCCCTACTCACCTGCTTTCTGTCATCTGTGCCTGTAATTTTTGTGGGTGTTTGCCGAGGCTGCATATGCTTACGGAAACAGAGAAATGTTAATTAGTGGGATCTCGGGAGGCTGTCCTGTCCCATTTCCCACTCGAAACAGGGCTGTTGCCTGCACTGACTCAGGATCCCCCTGGCTTTGTCTGAGGCTTGGAAACCTGTAAGGATGGAGAACCCAGAGCCTCTTTGGCCCCTGTCCCAGCGCTACCATCACCTCCCTGTTGCAGCTTTTTCCTGAATGCCCACCTTCATATGGGTTGTATGGTATCACGTTCCCTTTGCCATCTCATAAATGACGCTGTTTGAATGGTGTCACCAGTGAGTGGAGGTATTTCATGGGTCTTCCATGGGCCTCTTAAAGGTGAGTATCTTGGGGTTGCATAATTGTATCTGACTAAATCCTGGATTTTCACCCACTTTTAACTACCTTTTTTGTTTGTTTGTTTAAAAGATTGATTTAACAATTCATATCTATGAAAGGGTTTTGACATTTTTAAGCAAAGATGATGAAAGTGGTTTGTGAAGGAGGGAGGAAAGCTCGCTACTTTGCCTTCCAAAACAAACCAAACAAAGCCAGACAAAGCAAACTTATTACCTTTTAAAAAATCCCTGCTGCCTCTCTGCATTTGCTGGATCTTAAATTGCAAAATTTAACATAGAAATAGCCCTCACTGAGAAGAACTGTTTTTGAGTTTTCCACTGAGGAACTGGTTTTGATTGAAATAAGAGACTGGAAATTCACATAGTGTATACGAGCAGTATAATTTGCTCCCATTTTCTTCTTAAGGCAGATGGTTAAGGAAAGCTCTTTGTAGGATGTATTTCCCTGCCATACATGCTATACAAAAAGAGAGAAGAGAACAGCAGGGGACTGCTCTCTGCGTTCCCAGAAGAACCCATGACTGCACGCGCCCTTCCCTCTTTCACACAATGTGTCTTGTGAAGCACAGCAGGGACGATTTGTATTCAATAGGAATATATGCAAGTTGTCCCATTTTTTGTGAAAAAAAGTTAATAAGCTCAGCATACATGAGTGTTTCATGTGAAGCATCAGGGTATTTGGCAGGGACGGGAACACGATGAGTAAGACAAATCATGCAAGATGTCATGGCAATCCCTGCCAATCCAAGGAACGCAGTTTTTTATGCAAACCTTTGTGCACCTTTAGTGGCCCAGCACCAGAACAAGCTTGGTGTCTGGAGGGGGGGGGGGGGGGGGGGCGGGGGTTGGCAGGGTAAGAGTTATTTTGGAGTGGAAGCTGATATCCTTTGGATCCAACGCATGGCTACTCAAATTCCACTTGAAAGCTTTAAATCCCTTGAGAAAAATAGATGGAAAGCATGAAGCTAAGGACACATTTCATACTTGTTTGACAGATGAAATATGATCAGTGAGGCCACCATGCAATGTGTTTAATAAGATGAGTACAAGAGAAAACAATACAACTTCCAATCATAAAAAGATCTTTTTCTAATTGCTTTGTAGGTGGTCTTTGAGGCTTTGCACAATCTGGAGCCTCGTGGGTATGTTGTTGGATGGATCATTGCCATCAGTTTGCTGGTGGGAATTCTCATCTTCCTGTTGCTGGCTGTGCTCTTATGGAAGGTAAGGTAACAGATGCAACAAAAACACGAAGACTAGTCCCAGGAAAAAAAGCTTAAATTCATCCTTGCATTTAACATCCATTTGCTTTAGGAACTAAATAATTGTCTAGTCCATTACAGAAGCCATTGGCCACAAAAAATGTTTTCATATCCAGGCTTTTGTGAGGGACAGGGAGGGACTCATGATGTAGAGCAGAAGTGGAAAAGTGGATTTTTTTATTATTATTATTTTTTTTTTTAGGGCCTGGTTGTTAAAAGTTGAAACCTCTGATACCGTTTCAGAACAAAGGAGGATCCCTCTTAGAAAGCTGCTGTTATCTCACACTTAGATACTTGGTACACCTCTGTGGTTTTCTGATGACTGAGGCTGACTGATTTCAGCAGGGTTTCCTGAAAATCAGGTCAATTTTGCTTGGCCAGCTAAAAGATTGGGTGCATGCCTAGTAAAACCAGTCAGTAGCTACTGTTTTCAAGAGGTAAATGCCTGGGGGAGAGGAGTATCCAGCAATAAATTCTTCAGATCCCTCAAAGAAAGAGTTCCAGATGAATAAAATGCATTACCAGAGCAAGAAGCACTGGGACATGTTAAAAGCCAGCTTTCACACCATCTCTGATAAGATACAATTCTTGTACCCAGGCACTGTTGCATGGTAAAACTGGGCTGATGCTGACACATAGCAGCAGCCATCTGGTGTGGTAAATATGAAGGGTAAGGAGCTTCAAGTGTTTTCATTCCTCAGTTCCCTGTTACCAATCCATAAATTTAAAAGGCCATGGTCAAGGTCAGGGACTGTCTTTGAGAGAAGTAAATCTCAAATGCACACATGGGAACAAGTCCAACCTTATTTTGCTTCCCGTGGCGCAGGTCCAGCAGCCTGATTCGCGCTGTTTAGCAGCATGTGCGCTGCAGGCTCTGCTCGCCGGCTGTGCCGGGACTGGAGGTTGCAGCCCCGATGTGCTGCGAAAGGACATATCGCTGCAGGTCGTGAGGCTGTAAAATGGATTTACAAACCTGGGCCAAAAACTGGCCATGCAATTCCTTTTATAGATTATACAGATGTGTGTATAGCTGTGTTATAGATTAGACATCTACCCCATAGATTATATACATTTTATATGGGTGTTAGATTTAAAGTATTTTTATAGTCAGTTTTGAAGATTTGTAAGCATGTATTGGCCAGGTCAAAATTGGCTGTGCTTTCTGTTTGGAAAACAATGTTTGACCACAGTCTAGAATATCTTGTAACTTCTGTTTTTCTGGCATGTGGGAAATGCTTTTGCTTTCTGTGGCAGAAAGAGTGAAAAAAAAAAAAAAAGGTCTGTGCAATTAAGATGGCAGAATAACCATGAGAATGGAAAAATATGAGATTGGAAGAGGCCCAGGGTTTATGTCCCAATGACACACAGTTTTGGAAAAGGAGTTACTGCTGCTGATACCTATATGACTGATTTAATATGGCTCGCTTCCTGAAGGTAAAAAGGCACTAGATTAACTGTTTGAAAATGTGCAAGATAAGAGGAATAGCACCTTTCACTGTGAGTCTTCATGAGAATCTGACACAAGTTCAATTCTTGGTCTCTACTAGAATTAATACAGTCCTTTGCTTCCTGGCTTAATCTTGAGACTTGAGCTCTTTTAAATTTTACAGGGATCATTCAAGTGCACATGAAGAAGCTGCCATTTTTGCAGCTGCCATTTTATTTCCCTGAGGAAATTCTGAGTGACAGCAACAAATAATTATAAATAACACCAGGCTTATATAGCCCTTTCTGCATGCAGATGTTAAAGTGCTGACGCAAAGCAAGGTGAGATGCCTTGCTCAGAATCCTGTGGCAGAGATGGCAGTGAAAGCCAGGCTTTGTCAGCAGCACTCCAGTGCTTTATCCCCGGAGTTGCATGATTACTAAAGGAACCAATAACTTAAGGTTCTGTTTTACAGAAAAGTGATTAAAAGTGTGTAGCTGCTTGTATCAGCCAGTATTTTCATTTAAGTCTTAGTTTGGAACATAAATATACATAAGCAATACTTTGCACTCACTAGTTGCTATATTTATTAAAGTTACTGGCAATATTAAAGTTGTCTGAGATAAAACTGACATGGGAAAGTAGCAGTCCTACAGAGGAATCTCAATTGTCTGATTGTAAATATTTGTTAGACAAAGTTGGCCCAGTATATCCTACAGTCATTCCTAAATTTTGTGTGTGAAGAAGTAAAAAAAAACCCTTATATTAGAAGTGTTTTAGTCTTTAACTGTGGAATGAAAGAACAGATATGAATTAGATGGAGTTTTGGACCTCTTAGAACCACTAGTGAGAACTAGAAATGACCCACATTTTTAGGACTAAAGTATGAACTAAATTATGTTTTTATTAAGAAATTAATTAGAGCTAAACTGTGGTCCTGGAAGGCAGCTGTTCACACAAAACAGAGCAGGAGCTGGAGCAAACTCATTATAAGGGAACTGAGCACTGGCAGCAGTGCAAGACTTGCTGGCTGCAACTGTGTCTCAGGCCTGTGTGGAAAGTACATTCTCACTGTGTGCACAACTGTGCCGTGAGTGGTGCGACACAACGGAAAAATCCTTGAACACACCGGTATTTTGCAGATGGAGTAAGCTGCTCCTTAAAGTTGCAGAAAAATACTAGAATACACGTAAATATTTCACATTACACACTGCTAGAATTAATGGTGTTAGCAGGAGTGAGATCTCAGGGATATTCCAGCCCAAAATCCTATTTGCATCAGAATAAGGTTACTGTGCATACAATAAAATGTATTTCATTTTATTTCATTATTTGTAGACCTAAAATTGCACAGTTTAGGGGGTCCATGTCAATGGAAGTGATGTTAAATGCCTGGTTGTTTCGCTTCAAATAAAAGCTTATTTATTCACATGCAAGACCACAGCCATGTTTATACACAAATAACAAGGCTTTTAGTGTGAGCTTGATCAGTTTTTGACTGGCTTTGCTTTTCTGTTTATTCTAGTATTTCATGTAGACACCATGGTTCCTCTGGTTTGTGTGTACAGATTCAGAGGGGTGAGCAGCTGACTTCCACGAGATGCCATGCGTAAGGCAGACGGGCAAGAGTTGCCCCATTTTTGCCTATTTTGTTGGATAGCCCAGTTTTACCCTGACACTTGTGGCCATTTGTATCTTGTTCATCCACTCTGGATGCCTTTGTGCAGGCATACATGGGGATGTGCTCCCACTCTAGCTGGTTCATCTGCAGCGCAGCTCACTCTCCCCACTCGCGCCTCGCCTGTGGTCTCCCATGTGCAAGAGGAGCAGGGGGGGCTCTTGTGCTGTTGCCCACAGCAATACATCTTGCTTTTTACTGCGGAGATTGGCCTGCACCTCTTTGGTGGCCTCCAGATGCTTGTGGAGAGTGGAGCAGGGGAGGAGGTCGCTTTGCTTCAGGCCAACTACCCACATGCTAGACAAGCCCGTGGTTTCACAAGCACTGGCAACAGTTCGGGAGGGAAAGGCAGTCATGGCTGGATTATTGTGGGGAGCACTGTCCCACGCATGCTTCCCTCAGCTGTCAGAGCTGCAGCCATGCGCAGGGACAAGGTCCCCTTTGGGCATAGTGGATTTATGCACACATAAACCAGGGGAGAATTGGCATACACCATGCAAATGAAAAACTGAAGCGTGATATATTATAACACCATAAATATTCTATTAATCATAGTAGTGCTTTACAGTGCTGTGGATTGAAGTTTCTGCATTTGAACTGGCTTGAGCTGTGGAGTGAATTATTCAATCCATATCATTTTAGATAAAATGCACAGAAAGAAAAAAGGTGATTTGTGCACAGAGGATGTCAAAGAGGGGATATGTAAGCAAGTACCGGACTGGACATTTGGGCAGCTGAGTGATCTGTGGAGCCAGTTGTGGAAGTGATTTGCAAAACAAAGATTTTTATATTCATTGCAATAACATTATTTTGTTTCTTTGTGGCATGTTTAACACAGGAGCTGGACTTTTATCTAAACTTATTTATCTAGACATTAAATTGCTTTCTGAACTGAGCCTGCCTGTGTGGTATCCAAGCACTGACTTGTTTAAAATGAGGTTTCTAGCACTGTTTTATAGCTTTTTGGATTCCTGGGGCAAAGAATTGATCTCTGGGTGTCCCTTATGTAATAAGACACTCTTCTGCTCCAAATCCTGGATTTTTGACAGGATTGTAGAGAAGAGAAGGACAAGCAGAATAGCACCCACATATGTTGTTTTTTGATTAGCCAGAGGGCTCCTGCTCTTCAGTGCATGCTAGACACAATGTTTTTTGCCCTTTGTCTTAAAATGAGAATTGGAAGACCTTTTATTGTTTTTAGGAGAAATACTGTGGAGACACTGAGCTGAGTTAGTGCAGGCTTTGAACTGGCATTTTCCAATGGGGAGCATGAATCCTACCAAGTGCTGGACTTGCAGAATCCTCATTTAAGCAGAGCCTGTATCATAGAATCATAGAATTCTTTGGATTGGAAGGGACCTTTACAGGTCATCTAGTCCAACGCCCCTGCAAGAGCAGGGACATCTTTAACTAGATCAGGTTGCTCAGAGCCCCATCCAACCTGACCTTGAACATTTCCAGGGATGGGGCCTCCACTACCTCTCTGGGCAACCTGTTCCAGTGGTTCACCACCCTCATTGTAAAAAATTTCTTTTTTAAATCCAGTCTAAATCTGCCCTCCCTTAGTTTAAAACCATTACTCCTCATCTTGTCACAACAGGCCTTGCTAAAAAGTCTGTCCCCGTCTTTCCTATAGGCCCCCTTTAAGTACTGGAAGGCTGCTATAAGGTCTCCCCACAATGTATGTGTGGATGCAGCTGTTTGCTAGCACTGCTTTAAGGGATAAACTTTGAAATATAAAGCTTTCATTATGAAATATGAAGTTCTTTAAAAAAAGCCAGACAAACCCAAGCAGGTTTTTCAAAGTTGCGTTTGGGCTTCTTGCTTGGAGAAGCCTTATGACTTTTTTTCTGTGACTGCACAAGTGTCTTTGAAAGAACGCTTGTATTTCCCTACATGCAGTAGTTGCCATTGCCTCATATATTGTTTCAGCATTCAGAAAATATCTGGAGCTAACCAAGGCTAAAGCTAACTTGAAATTCACCTATGTAGCAGAAACCACTGGTTTCCCCTCTTTGGAAGGAGACACTTTCCCTTACTTAGGGCCTCAGACATTAAGTCTTTTTACAATGGGCCAAAACATACAGATCACCATTTTCCAGCAGAGGGAAAAAAAAAAAAAACAACAAACCCTCTGCACTTATTCTTTGCCAGTGGTTGCTCAGTATCCTGTGTTACAAGCCCAAAAAACATTTTCTCTCCCTTTTATCTGCAGCTCAGATGGCAGAGGCTAACTACCATTTCCTGGCCAGTCCTTGTACCAACCCCCTCTCCCGATGTCCAGGTTTTGGAGTAGTAGCTCTGCAATGAGATAAAACTGCCTTCCCCCCCCCTCCTTTCCCCTGAGGAGCATAGGCACATGCAGCTATGGCACGAAACCTCTCTGGATTTCAGCGTAGGGGAGAAGTCTGGCTTCTTTCTCTCTCTCTCTCTCCCCCCTCTCTATGTATCTATGCATAATCTATTTATATATATAATCTTTCCAGGAAGAACACTTTTAAATTAAAAAACTCTCCCAGGTGGATGTAACCCGCCCATTATCACAGCTGTATGGCTTCAAATGTTGGTTTTAGACATGGGGACAGAGAAACCTGTTGAAACTGAGTGGCGTTTCATATCTTGGAAAATTGTTGTGCCTATTCAGAGTTCACATGCTTCTTCCTTTCTGTACGTATAACTCCAAGAATAATTAAGAATCATAATTGATGTTCAGATAAACAAGGCAGCTGGCTCAACTTGCTGTGAGAGCACTTACTAGGGGCTAGTGATGGGAAGGGTGGATTTCACGGCTCACAAAGGTCTTCCCTGTAGAGATGTAGGTGGATGCACCAGCTGCCTTGGAACTTGTTAAGAGAAGTCTTACTTCTCCTTTTTCTTTCTGGTTTTTTTCTTCACTGCCGTCTCTCCTCAGTTTAAAACCATGTCAACACTAGTTTCTCACACTTTCTTCCAAGTTCCTGCCCAGCTTTGCCCTCTCATTTTTCAGCTTGTCTCACTTATAAAAGTATGATCCCTACTTGTAGGAACTACATAGCCCATACCTGTCCTCTCTGTCCATCAAAACTGCAAAAACTGTGACTTCATATGTGTTCTCTAAAATCCCTCTTTCTATAGTCCTCAAATCATTGCATTCTATAGAGTTTTTCTGATAAACTTTCCATTTTGTTTCTTTTGTTACCCATTTATCTAGTTGCTTCAAGTAAGTTGTTACTTGCTATCTCATATGTAGGCTTCTCAGGGGTAATACTTTTTTGACACAGATTCTAGGTTCAGTAGGCCTAGAATTAAGCGATTTCAATATTATTGTGTTATAAATAATAAAAATGCAGTCAGGTGATAATTAACTTCTATGATTCAAAACCAAACCTGTATTATCTCCCAAACATGGATAGATCTTCATTATGTATAGCAGCTAGGAAACCTTGAGGACGAAATGGGGCAGTGGAAGTGGTTGGTTGTCTGTATAAATAATGACATTTTTGCCAGGCAGAAGTTAGGTGAATCATTTGAAGTCTGCTTATTTTCTTAAAGAACAATGAAAACTATGTTTTGTTATGTTTCCCTTTCCTGGACCAAAGCTAGCATCACAAAATGTTTGTAGACCCTTGGCTTCCTGAGAGCAAAAGGGTTTGTATTCCTGCAACAGTGACTCAAATGTTGGGTTTTCTACAGTAGATTGGGTGATTTGTTGTGCTTTTTGAATTCTGACTGAATGTTACAGGAAGATTAAGTTTGGGCATCTTTTATTTGTTCTTACACAAGTAAATATTTAATGCTGCTGTTGTAGCCAAAACACTGTGTTCTGCAGTGAGTTTGCTGGCTGCCATGTAATATTTGTTCACCACTCTCAAGAGCAAGGTTGGCAACATTTCAGTGGTGGTGTGTGTCCAGTACTTGTGAAATGCCTTTGTTATCTTTCTGGATAAAATGAGCTATGTAAATGTACAACAATAATGTTGTGGATGAGTGTTCTCTCTGGTCTCGGTGTCCTCCAAATGGGAGCTGTGCATGCCAGGGAACTTTGGGAACGTCACAGCCATTGCTGCTATGTCTCTCTCATCCTGGCACCATGTGAACAAATTGAATCCACTGGCAAGAGAGAGGTCGGGTTGTGGTTCAGAACGTCTTTCTGAAAAGAAGAAAGATACCCATCATTTTCAGGAGCCCAAACCAGAAAAAGAATACGTGTGTAGACTGAAAAATTGCAAATAAGTACCTAAGGTTCCAAGGTTCCCCACTGCCGGAACATAACGTGTGTATTTATTGGAAGTCGTTAGCATCCCTCAGAGCCAAATGCCAATAACAGAGAAAATGTGACTTGCATAGTCTGAATTCTCTCTTTAGGCTTGGTGTCACAGTGAGAAATGCTGTATTATGACTTATACCAGCCATAGCCATTTCGTTCTGGTTTGGCTAAACCCATGAAAGTAACTTATTCTGATAATTATGGGCATAGTACAACTTTCATTCAAATATTTTTGGCAGGTCAAATATATCACAATATGATTGTAAAGCTACTTTTTATTGATTCCAGAAATAGTCTTTAATGTTTAGTCTCTGGTTTTCAAACAAAGCCAGAAGTATTTCAGTAGTTTTTCTTTTTTTCTTTGGAAAGGAAATGGAAAATATGGATTGAGATATGTCTTAAATTAATTGCACTTACAGGAATGATATATCTAATTACTGTCCTGTTCCCTGCTGAGATTTAAGAAATCAGTAGATAGTAATTTGTCTAGACATATCTGCAGTAGACATTGTGTTCTTTCTAATTTTGAGACTGATAATCAGAGATGAACTTTGAATGATGGCTGTGTTCATTCTATGACTTTTTAAAAAATAAACTACTTAGTAAAATTTTGCAATAGGAAAACGTCTTTAAACTATTTGGAAGTGTTTATAAGTTTTAATGCTGGCTAATTTGCTTTTTGATTACACTTATAAGTATACTGGTAACATCTGTTGTGCAAGTTACTGTACACAGTTACCATCCTGCAAGAAGTTCATGCTTTCATTAAACTCAAGTTACCAGACCTCAGCACTGAAAGATCTTTAAAAGTCTAGTCACTGGGATTCTCTTTGTTTCTAAAGTACAGTAAGTACTAAGTCCTTAACAAAATATATTATGTATGTACAAATGAATCAAACGCTAGGTGAATGAGTCTTGTCTGAGGCAAACTAGATCTTACCTACATGGTGAAGATCTAGGTAGACAAGGGTAGACACCAGCTTTATTCACTGCATTAGCAAGTAGGTCCATTGAAGCCAAGTGAACAACTCCTGGGAGAAAAGTTGCATGAGAATTGGTTAGAGGAACAAATTATTGATGACTGGGCTTCGTGTTTAGAGTAGGGTGGCACTCTAGCATCCGTGACAACGGCAAGGCATGTTATATTAAAAAAACCAAAGTACTAAATTAGATTGTACCAGTGTCCATCTCTGTGTGCAGTTATCTCTTTCACACACCTAAATGTATCTTTTCCATGCATACTGCTAGTCTGAATTGTGTATCTATTTTGAGGTACCTAGCCTGAGTGACTGTTTTTTGAAAATTTGGCCTTTGAGATAGACATAAAGCATTTGGTTAAATGAATAGTTTATTTAATGACCACTTGAGCTAAGTTTATGAATTGACTGAGTGTTCTCAGCAAAAAAAGAGCACTTAAAGTTTTTCTTCTTATTTCAACATTACAAAGTAACTGCCTAATAAAATGTGTGTTTAAAAACTATGCTTGTTTTACTACTACAGCATGTAAAATAAATTTCCTTCTAAAATCTATGGAGGACTACAGATCTTCACGCTAGGTACCAACAGTAATATCTTAAGTCAGTTAGCCAGGCCATATGAAAGTAACTTAAAAGTTAAGTGCAGTTTTGTGTACATGGCTAATTCTTTTCTGCCATAGCAATGTCTATCTGTTGCAGTACATTGGGGATCAGATATAGATACTAGGTATCAAATTCTTCCATAGTAGCTAAACAAAGTGTTTGTAGAGAACTTAATCTTTGAGCAAGCTACTGAACTTCTCTTTGCCTCAGTTCCCCAGCTGCATAAGTATATATAGCGTTGTGTATATATATATACAAAGTATATATTGTATGTGTATACATACGCGCACACACACACACACCAGCCACTTGTGGAATGATGATGTTTGAAGCATAGGTATGTATTTTCTTGTACATGTTTCATTGAGCAAATGAGGGCCTACATTACAGGAAAGTTAAGGGATTTGCCTCTCAAAAAGTCAATGAAAGACTGAATAATCAAAGCCAGACCACTCGAGTCCTCATGAGCTTACCTTAGCCACACTGTCATCCTTCCTCCTAAATATACAGTTTCTCCTTTAACTACAGGCAGGATGTGTCTGCTTTCCAAACATGCCTTTTCCTCACAGGGGGGCCCAGGTGGTGGCAGTTTGCCAGCCCTCTATGGAAAAGCTGATACACAATATCTGTTCATGACCCCTCTGTACTGTGGCAAGGGTCCTTTAATTGGGAGGAAGGAAATGGTGCATCCTCTTGGAGCTGGTGGCTTGCCAGAATTATCCAGGGCCACGCAAGCCCAAGTGCAAAGTATTTTTTTTTCTGCCTTCTTGACAGTAGTAACGTGAGACGCACTTAATAACCAGTGATCGATCTCTTCATGGGGAAACACTCCATGCTTCCAGTCTCAGCAGCACTGCTTTTCAGAGATTGGGGGTGTTGCTGCTCTGCCAACTGGTGGCATCTTGCTTGGGGTGAGGTTCCTGGCCCCACTTTGAACCATGATTAGCTGCATATTTTTCCAGCTGTGGTACTGTTTATGAGAAGGGAGAAGAGCCCAAGGGGCACACACTGAAAAAAAGGTGAGGAGAACAGTAAGTTAATTCTTTCTGAAGGGCCATGAGGTGAATGGCTTGGGCCCTCTGCCTAGATTAAAGAGATGTGGCAGTAAAAGATTCATGATGTAAGTCCAGACTGTTCATCAGGTATGGCTGGATAGTGCTTACAGTAGATGAGGGAACTGTATAATAGAGGAAAGACAGCTTGTGATTAAGGCACAGAACCCAAAGTATTTTGTCAAAGCCTAGTTCAGTGGGAGATTTCTTCAGTGGTTCTTAAATTTCGTTTTATTTCTTAGTTACACCTATGTCAGTACTTACTTCATTCTCCTTACTTTTTGATTTGTACTGGAGTAACCTCCATTAGAAGACATTTGTCAGCAGAGCCATACTGATAAAAATCAGTACTTCTTGTGTGCAGCTTAGTGCCTCAGTAAACACTAGAGAAACTTAATTAAAAAATTGTACAAAAAGTGACAAAAGTCTCTGATATAGTTTTGGATTCTGTTTGACATTGTTGTTCACAAACCTCTGTTCCTATCTCAGTTGTAGTCTTGAAACACTACTGCAAATCAAGACATAATGTTGTTTTACAGCAGTGTGTAACTGTTCTTATCAATATTATCTTGTTTCTTAATGGATGATAATGGGAAAAAGACTTTTAAAAAAATACAAAACATAAAATTCTTCTACAATCCACATTTCGAACTATTTCTCTTTTTATTTGATTGGAAGAATAAGCTTCATTGGGCATGATAAAAATGCTTTAGACATTTACCCAACAGTGAATATAACAAAGGCAATGATATTGCTTGCCCTCTGATCAGCTTTGTTTTTTCCCAACTAGGGTTTAAGTTTTATCTTGTAATATCGTCACTCTTCAAACAGACTTATAATTGGCACCCTAGAGAGATAGCCACAGGATGGTACTGCAGGAGATGTTGGCTAAATGTTTATACTTTTGGACTTTAGAAAAGTATGAAGTCCAGTAATTCAGTGATCAGCCTTTGGATGAGCAGAAAATAGCAGCAGAAAAAAAGACAATAATTGTGATGTTGATTCAACACTTTGAAATCACTTTGGCTGAAGTTTTAAGTTTGTGTGAGTGCTTGAAGAATGCAATTTTATGTGAGTGTTGTTAGATATTGACTTATCTGTGATTTTTAAGGGATTTAAGCCTGGCATGACAGCTAAAGGGAGTTGCGTGTGCTAGTGAAAGAAACTTTAAATACTCAAGATTGGATAGAGGACTTGACAGTGCTGTTGCATGGCAAGAAATAACTTCACAATAACAGGTGTAATTCCCCAGCCTACAAGTAACACAGATTTTCTGTTGCTTTGTTGTTCAGTTTTGCCAGGAACATGCTTTCTGCTCGGCGTATACTGTAGATGGCAGTAAGGTTATGCTAGAAAAGGGTACGTGGGCTGGAATAACTAAATTAAAGGGTGTGTGTAAAACCTATGGATGGTTTCAGGTTTTTAGTCTAAGCCACCTATTTATAGCAGGTCTAATACTTACTTGAAGCACCTCCAGAAAGGGCTGGTTATTGTTTGTCACTTCTGGTAAAGACCAGGCCAGTTTTTTCTTTCCATTTTGTTTGGTTCTGCCTGCATTTGTTTGGATTTGTTTAAAAGCAAGCAGACATCTTTGCAGTTTATCATGGCAGATGTGAAACATGACAGTTTGTGGATTCACAGACAATTCAGATGCTCTCTCCTTTCCCTGGCATGGGGCGTGGATCCATTGTGAGTGGCACTGATAGCCCCAGGATTTCGGGACTATCCCTATATTTCCAAAGTCTTCAATGGCCCTCTTTCTCCTCTGTATTTGCACACAGAAGAAATGAAGTAGGACATGATACCCTCGGCGTAGCAGTTCCTTTCTGGTGAGGTCTGCCAGAGTAAGAGTAAAGCATGGTGCATGCTGAGCAGTGTCCTGCTCCTGAGACCTTTCTTTCAGCCACACTGACCCAAAAGGCCCATAACTCAAGAGGGCCTCCTCAGCCTTCCCAAATAATTTTCACCCAACTCTGAAATGCTGACTGTAGTTTGTTTTTCTCATTTCCTGCATTGTCTTTGGTGACTGATGCCGCCTCTTCCATTATAACCCCTCAGCTTCCCACAGTACTCTCTCCTTGCCTCCTGTGAATATGTTCTCCTGTTGGTCTTCCTTTCATGAGTGCCTTCCCCAGGCAGAGGTTTACTGATCAAAATATTGCCATCAGTCCTTTCCTTGGATGTGGGAGTGTGAACTCACAGATTGCATGATGGGGTCATGACTCTGGACTTGGGTATTCCTTTGCCATATACATACATCTGTATGTGTACACACACACACCTATGTCTGTATATATGGAAAACAAAGTTTGGGAGAATTGAACAATATTAGAGACTCATTGCCCATGAAACATGGGTTGGAGACCATTGGCCTACTGTAAACACCCATTCCACAAACGAAATCCTAGCAATACTCCTGTTAAAGCTGAAGATCTCTCCATCTCTCCCTGCTTGAAATCTAGGACTGAGTCCCAGCAGTGTTGTCCTCACTGGGTTTTCCGAGTTCCCTTAAGGACTTTGCGTTAGCCACAGAAAAGAGATCTCCTGGTGTCACTTCTGCCCCAGTGAAAAAAGAGCCAGTATCTTTTCAGCCCCATGTTGCATTAATTTTCCTGCTTTGGTCGAAGAGTCCTTCTCTTTATTACCCCTGTATCTCCGCATTGTATGTTATATTCACTTGTTCTCTCCAGCTTGCCACAGGCACTTATCAGCCTTCACCATATGGGTTAACATTGCTGTCATTTTTAATGAAATCAGTTTATTGGAAGGAGATGGATATGTGGGTTGTGTGGCCTCTTGTGAGACAATGGCTATGTTGTGATTGCTTCATGGCCATTACCAAAAAACCCCTTTCTGGTGATAGCGACTCTGTCATGTTAAGTGGAAATACGCGGTGTTAACACTAAGGAACAGTATCCCGACAAAGCACATACTTGCCTTTCAGGGATGGGAAATATATCTAATCCCTGGCCACTATTTTTAAAAATGTAAAAAAAAACAAAACAAAAAAATCCCTTAAGGTCAAGTTTCTCTTTTTGCTTGCACTTAAATTAACTCCTCTACATAATTTTACATTATCCACATCGTTTACAGCAAGTAAAAATGTATAGCTTCGTAGTGGAATCACCTCTAGATGTAGGATTTCATGCTTCATTAATATTTATTACGGTCTTCAGCTCACTTTTTTGCCCTACTGGAAAGTTATACAAAAGCATTCTGTATCCAGTAACAAAATAGTAAAATACCAAAACTATCATAACCAACTTTTAAAGATAATTCCTGAAGCAGATGTTCACAAACAGACAATTTTTATTAAAATAACAGTTGGAAGGAGTTTGCTTTTGTTTGTTTGGCCCTCGAGGAAATTAAAAAGCCTTTCTATAATTTTGATTATAACTTCAAGAGAGGATTTTATTGTACCAAGGATGTGGTTGTTTGAAGGATGGAAACCTTAAGGGTTTAAAACCTGTTTTTAAAAGCTACAAATTGAACTTTTCTTGTTAATCTTAGGAAACAAAGTCCTGTGGCAATTTTATTTTCTAATGTGCAGAACATGTAGGTCTGTTATAAAAACTGATAATACAAAAATGGCACCCACTTCTTCAACACATCTGCTCCCTGAGCATCTGTAAGGAATATCTGCAGATTCCTGTGACTAAAATAAGTACCTACGATTAATCCTACTGGGGCAGAACAACGGAGGAGTAGTAGGTTCTTACACTTTTTTTTTTTTTCTCATTATGAATAAAGTAATTCACCTCTATTTTAGACTGTGAAAATCTAGGGAAACTTTTGCTGTTGGCTTCAAGTCTCCATTGAGCTGAAGTATGTTGGTATCAATGGTGAAATTTCACTGGGATTTTATGATGGTGTTACCTTGAGGATGTCTTCTCAAAATACATCCTTTGCATTGGTATAGCTTGCAGGTACAAGTACAAAAATTACTAGCAATGATATTTTGCTGCTGAATAAATAACTTGATCTGACTTCTAGAGCAAGTTTGAAGAACAGGGAACTAGAGAAACTCTTATTTAATTCTCTTTTTCTGAATCCTTGTGTACACTGTTCTGAAAGATGCTAGGAGGCAAGGGAGACATGGCCCTCCAAAATTCAACAGTGTCCCTTTTGTGAGGTGTTTTTCAGAACAGCACCACCATTGTCATATTATCATTTGCATATACTGAGCAGCAGATAAAGCAATCCTTATGATAGATGGGAAAGAGACTATGTCCATAGTCTGTGCACAACACTATGAACAAATGACTTCTAAGGTCTAATTCCAGTTATTTATGCGGGCCTCCAGAAGTCATGGGACCTCTCTAAAATTGAGATCATAGGCATTTATGTGTATGTCTACTTATTGTGTATTTATAAAGTGGTTGTAGGTGTGTGTGTAATGTATATCTACGCACTCAGCAGGGTACACCTGCTCTAGATTAATAGCATGCCCCAGGGCTGTGGTCCACAGTTATCGAAAAAAGGGGCTTGTTAGACCACGCTGCAGCTTCTGTGTCCTTTGTACAGAAGCCAAGTGGTGGAGGTAAGGGGTGGTGAGAGGATGGCGTATGTCTGGTCTCATGTTGCTGTGAATTCAGGATGTAGCTGGGGGCACTGGCAAGGACCTGGGCTTTAGGAAACTCTGATGGAGAGGCACCCTCGGCAGTTTGAACAAGCTGCCTTTCAGACCCCCGTGAGTTAAAATATACTTGAAGAGAATTAAAGTTGCTAAAGAACTGAAACTAAAAAGCCCAACTTAACGGAAACTTAGAAGTGACAAAACAGTACACAATATTCCTATATATAGCCAATTTGGGAATAAAGGATGGCAATAACTGGTTGATAAAGGAAGACTAAAGCATCATGTTTTACCCAGCAGGAGTAAGAAAACAGGTTTAGAGTGGTAGGAGTTACATAAATGTTTAATTATGATGAGCAAAATATTGATTCAATGGTCTCAATAGTGCACTGCTAAGTTTGAGGAGTTATTCTTGAATGCTTACCAAAGTCTGTTATTAAAATCATTTTTGTTTATTTGAAAGACTTAAAAAAAACAGAGATATGAGAGGTTTTTATCCAAACTGAAATGAAAACCACTTGCATTTCTTTAGCTAAGTGCAAGGGTTTAGGAAACAAGAAGATATGCAAAAGTGATTATCAGCTCTGCAGCATCTTGAAAGCTTGTGGAGGAGGTATTGTTGATGCTCTGCGTTTTGTAGGATCAGGCTTGTGTTTTGCCTTCTGAGCTGCAGGTTACACAACTGGTAGCAATTGGACGAAGGAAATCATTTAGCAAAAAGAGGAGTCTGTATCTGTTGGTTTCCTCCAAAGCATCTTAACGTAAATGATCCTTAAATAGAAAATTTGAGACCTGAACTTAGAGTGATTACTGGCAGGAAGAGAAGTACCTGTGGTTGCACAGCAGTGGGCTGATACCTCTGGAGACAGGTATGCCGAAATGGCAACAGAGGTCTTCAGGACAGTAGTGGAGCACCTGCGATAGACAATAGACCATGCTGGCTTTTCTGGAAGAGAGTTTCTTACAAAAAAGGCTGCTGGTTGGAATTTGGATACTGGGAGGTGGGCATACCGTACTCCTCTGATCTCTGTTGTTTTATGCAGTTGTGGACACTTGAGAGCACACTTCATAAAACTCTGGCAGCATTTACTCAGGACGCAAGTGCTAGCCTGGCTTTAGGTTCGGATCCAAATTTTGCATTAGTCTTTATTTGAAACCAATAAACCTGTATCTGCCTCTTGTGGTCTGTGTTTATTAGGAATACTTTATGTGCATTTTTTTTTTAAATCATGTTTCATATAAGAGGACTCTTCCCTCAAGACTAGTTCTTCTATAAGGAGCAGAGTACTTGTGAAGATTTGGGACCTGGTTTGATCTCATTTATATTGATGTAAGCAAGAAGCTATGATTCCAGATTGGCACTAGGAGAAATTAGATATTAACACCTGTGCTATTTTTTTCTGCACACTGTTTTCTGACAAAGTAAGTTTCAATTTAATGATACTGTTACTTACCACTGTCATCTCTTCTTGATTTGCAGATGGGCTTCTTCCGCCGGAGGTACAAAGAAATTATTGAGGCTGAAAAGAGCAGAAAGGAGAATGAAGATAGCTGGGACTGGGTCCAGAAAAATCAGTGAACTGCCCGCAAATACTAAAGCCCAGTCATGTGACACGCGCTTGCTAGCCTATAGGTCCTGCTCTCGTATCTTCCATATGTGGAAGAAGGAATCTTCTCCAGATTTTTCGGAGACCCCATTGATGCTGTGTCTTTATCACTCCAACAAGCTAGGGAACATATCCTGAGGCAACCCCTGCAGCCATGTCAGGTGACTGGAGCGATTTACACTTCATTTAAGAGCTGAACTTTGGTAACCAAGCTGCAGTGCAGAGCAATATTTATGAATCCAACTATGTGGTATACCCTCAGGGGAAGACTGTTACCTAAAAATATTTTTTATAAATATAAGCTTTTTATATTGATTATGTCTTTATATTTGTATCAATGTTTTATAGTTTCTATTGAATAGCTATATAGTTCACTCAAGCACTGATATCTGGCTAAATCCTTGGAAATACATATATGTATATATAAATCCTATTGTACTTTTAAACTTCAATGCAAGAGAGAAAAGAGAGATTTGCAGATAAAAGTAGCTGAAATCCTCATATGCTTAATTCACAAGGCTTGGTAATGTTGTATATAGACCATTTAATGGCAATAAGCCAAAGTCTTTTCACTATCTCTTTTTTTGAGTTGAATTTGGTGTTTGATTTATAAACTAAAGAACCTAAAGTATTACACAGATGTGATGTTCTGTATCTGAGTCTATCCTTTACTGGCCTGAATGGGAGAGGATGAAAAAGCTTCCTCAGTGACACGTAGCAAGACTTGTAGCTTGCTTTGGCTCACTGAAGAAAGCATCACAGAATGTTTTCCTTTGGGAACTTTTCTGTTGCAGTCTGTAGTACTTTGGTAATGGTCTAGAACTGTACAATTGAGATACCAGAAGGATATAATTGGGCCAACCACTATGGCATTGACAAATTCTGTGGAATTTAAAAAAAAAAAGAAATGGAGCCATATTAATATTAACATTAAGAAGGATGGTTTTTAAGCTACTGTCAATAATTGTGATCTGTTGCTATCAAAGCAAGTGATAAATTGCTACAAGCTATGAACGTTATGCCTGCCTTGAGTTTTATACACGAGTCATGAGTTTGTGTTTAAATGATAATTTTAAGAGAGATAAGTAGATGCAAGGGTTAAAATGTTTGGATCTTTGGATCTTGAGATTCCCTGTCTGGGTGTTACAAGTACTGAATGTCATCCTTCCTCAAGTATTAAGAAGGAAGTTTAGTCAAGGTGCAGACGTTACTGGATCTCAGATTGCCACTTTGCTCACTGGTAATTCCTTAGCAAATAATTTGTTGCATTAGAAGAAACTTAGTTGTAATTAATTCAACCATGTTTCTCCAAAACCCCTTGGATTTCTGCATAGAAATAGTGGAACTCTGTAAGACTTGGGTTTAGATTCTACTTGTACTTTGCACCTTGTGTAAATAAGAAGTAAATGTCATGTTGGTATAAAATCCATGTAAGGGAAAGAAGGGTCAAGCTCTGTGATAGAAGATGAAGGAGAAACAGGAATGAATGGTTGCAGGATGTCTCCTTCCATAAGGGTAAGATGCTAGAAGTTTGGAAACTTGAATGCAGAGAACATGCAAGAAATCTGCTTGGGAACAGGTCTTATTCTTGCTCTTCCTTGCCAAATTCATTATAGCTTTAATTTTAAAAAATTAACCACGTCCATATTCCTGTTTGCTCCCCCCCGCCCCACCCCTGGCATTAAGTGCCTGATGTTACTACAGTATTGATCAATATTTATTAACTTAGCTATCTGCACCCATTAGGCAGAAGATGTTTTTTAAGTGAATGAAGTATATTGATTCAACCTCTGACAAGAAAAGCTATTAGTCTATTCAGTTATCTTTCTTAAAACAATCATTGGTGATTTGACAGATTTCGTATAACAAATGATCATTTAAGCCAGAATCTGAAAAAAACCTGCTGAGGTGAAATCCTGTTATAACCACATGTAGTGGGCTGCAGATTTTTCATCAGAGTGCAAAAATAAAAGGCTGATGGCCTTTGACTGCACTGTTGTGTTAGAGGCTATTGAGTTCCTCACAGTATGATATTTCTGGCATCAATTAGTTTTGCTAGTATTTAAACCTAATGTATCTATTTTTTCTGTTGTTGAAAAATACCTAAGACTGATAGATAGAAATTGGACATGAGATTGATTCACAGCTATGAATTGAATAAGAAATTGCTTAAAATACTTGATGAAAAAAAAAAAGCTCATTTATTTAGCTGTAAGAATTTTCAGTATCTACCCTCTCTAAAACTGAGCCCCCCCAAAATTATTAAAAAGTAAATTTGCTGAAAAAATAATTGAGGGGACAAGTGAAACTATTTGTGAATTTAACTGAATTTAAAAGTTTACATCCAAGAAAAGGAGGAAATCTCCTTTGAAAAGTTGAAATGCCTCATTTCCACTTTTTAAACAAAAATTTACTTTCAGATCTGCCAAAAATGCTTCATTACAATATTTTAAAAATCAAGATTAATTATTCCATTGAAACATCTTTTTAAAGTATATGAAGAAAAGAGTTAAAAAAGGTAAAATACCCATTTAGGATTTTGAATTGTGTTGGACAATTCTTTTATTTTTTTGGCTCAAGGCAAAAATGTTTTTCTTATTTGGTTAAAGTAAAAAGCAAGTAGAAGTAAATCCCATTTGACTGTAAATCCCACACTGGACTTTTTTGATCTCTGACTTGAATTGTCTGCTGTTGATCCAGCACAAGATGTCACTCAGTGAAAATCTAGTTGTTGGCCAGATTAGTGACATATTCTTGAAATAATCCATCAATTCTTAGTATCATCACTGTTAGGTACTCAGTAGCTCTGTTGTCACAGATGCTTTTGTTTTTATATTTATACTCTTCATAATTTTTTTCTTTTTTTTGGTCAAATTCCATTGTGACTCTGCTTGGTCCAGTTGGGATAGTCAGATTTGACAATGAAACATACCAGTACTTAATACTAAAATCCTGTAGATGCACCTTTCCACTCCTTAAAAAGCAACCAAACAAGCCAAACAAAAAAACCCCACTAATATGAGTTTCTAACCCCAAAATCTTACAAAAACATAATATACTTCAAGAATGCGTAGAAAATAGCTGTGCTATAGATCTGCTGTTTTTTTTTTTAAATTAAGAAATCATAATAAATGTAATTGTATCAAAATTTAAAGACATGGTTACTTTGGAAATTGCTTCTAGGGCTCTGGAAGTTCCCATCTGTCAGCTGCTTGTTAGTTCCTTTATGCTGTACCGCTCGCGCAGCAAAGCTGGGGGAAGTCATTGTACCAGTTATCTCCGGTTAATCCGTTTCAGGACAAAGTCATCAGTTGTCTTGGACAACTTCATTGAAAGGTTTGCTGAATTGGCATTGCATTTTTTTTGCAGCGGGCTCACTTTGCACTGGCTCTAAGCTATGCAGGTGGAAGCTTGGAAGTGGGGCAGTAACATTTTCAAATGCATCATCTAGCACCTGAAAGATCTTTTGTTTAAGCCTTGAAGCTTGCAGTGTGCAGGGTGTCTTTTTACACATAGTATCCTTGAAGTTGCTTTTAGGGTAGGAAGAAAACAATCTCAGAAAAATATGATCAGGAAGAAAGGGGGGAAAAAATAAGGAAAAATCCACATAATGCAGAGCCCATGCTGTTGGAACCCCCTTTTAATTTCCATCTTGACATCAAGATGATCACAGCCATTTCAGAGTTTTGGTGGCCCACAGCACAGGGATGAATTTCACTTCCCAAGAGCTGAAAGTATTTGCCACCTTTCACAGCATGTTTCATGACCATTTCATTTGAAAACCATGGGTCTGCTTTTGGAGGTGAATTTCCATCAGTTCACCCCAAGCAACAGCAGGGCTAGTGTACTCTGAGGCTGTCACTAGGGAGCTCTGGTACTTGGCCATTGTAGCTAACAAAAATACTAGCTATGTTTTTCTGAATAAACCTAGTTTTTAATTTGCTCAATTACAATGAGGAAGTCAGCAACCTGTAGAAAATACTGGAGCAGCCTCTGAATGAGGTCACCTCACAAATCACTTGGATTCTCTGAGAGAGAAGTTGTGCTTGATGTGAACCCTAAGCCTGTAAACCACTTAAGCAATCCTTTCATCTCAAAGTGGCAAAGGCTTTTGCAGTGCTGAGGATACCAGTGAGGGCAACACTCTCATGCCTTAATACATGAATGGGAAGGACCCTACATACAAGTCAGTGATGTGCAGGTAACTCGGCTTGCTGAAAGCAACAGTTGCGCAAAGATTGTGTTTGGGAATATTTAGTATCGACTTTCTTGAATGTCTTCTGTTTATGGGCACATTTTGGAGTCTTGCACGAGTTTCAAGCATAGTATCCATGTGGCGTGGGAATATATAATATTGCTTTCACTAAAGGATTAAGGGAGTCATGGAACTAATTTCTACCTTTGTCCAAGTTCATCCACTTGCTAGGGTTTCTTGGATATAAATGGAAGTAGGATTTGGTTCATTTAGTGTACTTTGATTAAACTGGCATGAAGACTATAATTGCTTTTGGAGCATGGTTTGCATATGCAGTAGGGTACCCACACCATTGTCACTCCTTTTTCTTAGAATGTCACTCCTTATGTATTGTAAAATTGTATGTTTCTTTTTGTGAACTTGTGGTTGGAAGAATGTGTTCACTCTTATTGATGTCACCTGTATTTAGAAGCTCGTGTTCACCTGTATTCTAATTCACTTGCACTGTTTTGGAAATGTCAGGTTTACAAAAATACAACTTTTTGGAATAAAAAGTGGCTGCAAAATTATCCTAATAATATCATTTTGTCACTTATTGTCCTTGTCCAGCTCAAGTATTTTTCCATTAATTGGGTGAGACATTTTCTCGTGTATGTTTGAATTAAATGGTATGTGCATGTGTTTATCTGCGTGTGGATAAGGGACATCTTTTATCATAATTCTGTGACTTGTATAAAATAAAGCTATTTGGAGACTAAGAGTATAACTAGCTTGAATACTAGCTTGTAAAACTGTGGAAATATAATAGCAGTGGGAATTATTTATGTTTCAACAGTATTGCTCTATCAACATCAAATAAAACCTCACGTGGTGGTGATACTGCCCTATGATAAGTGTGTCAACCTGTATAACTTGAGTTCTGTTTCAATCTATGAATTTGGATGAAAGTAAAATTATTCAGCGTCACGTATTTTTTCTGCAAGGATTTGTATTCTTTGAGTATCGAAATAATACATTTGAAAGATTTTCTTCAACTCCTTACATCCCCATGCTTACTTTGTCAATGGGAATAGAAGCTGGATAGAAACAGTAAAAAAAGCTGATTGATTTCTGTGGCTGTGGTGTACCTCTTTGTATTTCTAATACCTGTTAGAGGTCCCACCAGTTTTCTCATCATTTTGAGGATGAGTGAAACCTCTGTGGTAAAATATGAACTGACCTGAACCTTCATTCTAAAACAAAACCAAAAAACTGAACCTGAAATTTCAGGCTCTCCCTTTCCTCATCTTCAGCTCTGTTCTCTGCTTTTGTGGAGACCCTCTGTGTAAGTGTTTACATGTTCTC